>NC_053164.1:146490168-146811001 GCF_016835505.1 Polypterus senegalus
CTCCCATTGCTGTTGGAAGCACTTGAACCCAACACCGTCGATAATGTAACCGAGTGAGCTAGTCAATGGAGGCAAATTACTGAGCAAGGGGAAGGTAGAAAGTGCAACAGTGCTTTTATTAAAAACCAACAAAAACAGTGTTCCATAAATAGTGCAGTTTTTCAATAAATAAATCCATAAAATGAAAAAAAACGTGGAGGTTAAAACAACAATAAGAAAAAACAATCCTTTAAAACGAGAGGTTAAAATGATCAGGAAGCAGTCTTAAAACGACAACAACTCTGGTGCTTCTTTTCTGTATGCGTCTTACCTGCTTATCCCGTTAGGGCTTCGCAACAGGCAAGACGCTCTGCAGCTGCCCTCCTACAACACACGCGAGACTGGAGACCTCCCGATCCCTGGCTTCGGTCTGGCACTCATCCCAGTCCCCGAGACTTGATTACCCCAATAGCCAGGACGCACATATTGGGGACTCCACCACCAAGCCTCCCGACTTCCGCTGCCTTTCCACGGCCTTCAGCGGCTCGTTGCTTTCCTCTAGGCACTCCCGCTACCTGGTCACTCAGCGGGAGCAACCTCAACTCAAACGCCTGGGTGTCGGCCTAACACCCAGCTTCCTCACAGCTGCCCACGAGCGCTCGATTCACGCGCTCTCCACACGCACGCACCGCCTGCTTCCTCGCTCCCTGTAACCTCTGTCCTCTTTCCTCATCTCCTTTTTCCTCTCTCCATTTTTTTTTTCACCTCCCACACAACCGACTCGCGCTTCTTTTTAAAACCGTGAGGGGCCATCACAGCTGTAGCATTAGCCACGGGAGCAATCACGAATATGGGCAGTTCCTCACCTGTGCACACGGTGAGAAACGCCCACATCGACGACTGCCCGCTGCTCGCTACAACAACGCCTCACGAAGCCGCCTCGGGTGCGGTGATTATTTAAAATGAATGGCCTTTGCTCAACGAGCTGTGGACCCATAACACCACAGTGTGGTGTTCAACAACAACAACAACAACATTTATTTATATAGCACATTTTCATACAAAAAAATGTAGCTCAAAGTGCTTTACAAAATGAAGAATAGAAAAATAGAAGACACAATAAAAATAAAAATAAGTCAACATTAATTAACATAGAATAAGTAAGGTCCGATGGCCAGGGTGGACAGAAAAACAAAAAAACTCCAGACGGCTGGAGAAAAAATAAAATCTGTAGGGTTCCAGACCAAGACCCCCAGTCCCCTCTGGGCAATCTACCTAACATAAATGAAACAGTCCTCTTTGTATTTAGGGTTCTCATGGAAGGACTTGATGATGATGGTCACGTAGACTTCTGGCTTTCAGTCCATCATTGTTGGAGCATCATGATGCTTTGAGTAGGTGGTGGTGGCGCAGGCCGCCACCACAAAGAAACCGGAAAAAGAAACAGAAGAGAGAGTAGGGGTCAGTACGGATTTTAGAGCCACCATGAATAGTTATTATGATGAATTGAACATACAGAGTATCAGGATTAAGTTAAAGTGAAGTTATAAAAGGCCATGTTAAAGTAATGTGTTTTCAGCAGTGTTTTAAAGTGCTCTACTGTATTTGCCTGGCGAATTCCTATTGGCAGGCTATTCCAGATTTTAGGTGCATAACAGCAGAAGGCCGCCTCACCACTTCTTTTAAGTTTAGCTTTTGGAATTCTAAGGAGACACTCATTTGAGGATCTAAGGTTACGATTTGGAATATAGGGTGTCAGACATTCCGATATATAAGATGGAGCAGATTATTTAAGGCTTTATAAACCATAAGCAGAATTTTAAAGTCAATCCTGAATGACACAGGTAACCAGTGTAGTGACATCAAAACTGGAGAAATGTGTTCGGATTTTCTTTTCCTAGTTAGGATTCTAGCAGCTGCATTCTGCACTCGTTGCAAATGATTTATGTCTTTTTTGGGTAGTCCTGAGAGGAGTGCGTTACAGTAATCTAGTCTACTGAAAACAAAAGCGTGAATTAATTTCTCAGCATCTTTCAATGATATAAGAGGTCTAACTTTTGCTATGTTTCTTAAGTGAAAAATGCTGTCCTAGTGGTCTGATGAATATGCGATTTAAAATTCAGATTACAGTCAACAGTTACCCCTAAGTTTTTACTTCCTTAACTTTTAATCCTAATGCATCAAGTTTATTTCTGATAACCTCATTGAATCCATTATTGCCAATTACTAAAATTTCAGTTTTCTCTTTATTTAGTTTGAGAAAATTACTATTCATCCATTCAGAAATACCAGTAAGACATTGTGTTAGTGAATCGAGAGAGTCGGAGTCATCAGGTGCTATTGATAAGTACAGCTGTGTGTCATCAGCATAGCTGTGGTAGCTCACGTTGTAACCTGAGATAATCTGACCTAACGGAAGCATGTAGATTGAGAAGAGCAGCGGACCCAGGATAGAGCCTTGTGGAACACCATATGATATCATGTGTCTTTGAGATGTGATTACCACAACTCACAAAGAATTTTCTCCCTGCCAGGTAGGATTCAAACCAATTTAAGACACTGCCAGAGAGGCCCACCCATTGACTAAGGCGATTTCTAAGAATATTGTGATCAATGGTGTCAAATGCAGCACTCAGATCTAAGAGGATGAGAACAGATAAATGGCCTCTGTCTGCATTTACCCACAAGTCATTTACTACTTTAACGAGTGCAGTTTCTGTGCTGTGATTTGTTCTGAAACCTGACTGAAATTTATCAAGAATAGCATGTTTATTGAGGTGGTCATTTACCTGCATAATGACTGCCTTCTCTAGAATTTTACTTAAGAAGGGCAGGTTAGAGATGGGTCTAAAATTTTGAAAGCAGAGGGGTCAAGATTATTTTTCTTGAGCAGGGGTTTAACTACAGCAGTCTTAAGACAGTCTGGGAAGACCCCCGTATCTAATGACGAATTTACTATGTCAGAATATTGTCAATTAGCACGCCTGATACTTCTTTGAAAAACCTTGTTGGTATTGGGTCAAGGACGCAGGTGGAGGGTTTCAGTTGAGAGATTATACTATGTAATTCAGGTAAATCTATCCTGGTGAAAGCATTTAATTTGTTTATAATGGAGTACCGGGGCTTTGGAGGTTCTGCAGTGTTGGGGAGATATACTATGTTATCTCTAATATCATTAATTTTTTGATTGAAAAATACAGCAATGTTCTCACAGGTTTCACTGGAAGTATTCTGGGGCATTCCTTTGTGTTACCTGGGTTTAACAGACGATCAATTGTAGAAAATAAGACTCTGGGATTACTAGCATTGTTATTTATAATCTTAGAGAAATAGCAGCCTCTCAAGACGGACTGTGTTATTGTATTCTGTTATTTTAACCTTAATATCTCATAATGGATAGTTAGTTTAGTTTTCCTCCATTTACGCTCAGCTCTACGACATGTTCTTTTAAATCAGACACTCTTTGGGTCTTCCATGGAATAATAATGCTAGAAGATTTTTAACTGTCTTTTCAGGTGCAACTATGTCAACAGCAGCTCTTACTTTAGAATTAAAGTTTTCCACTTTACTATTTACATTATCCTCGCTATTATAGTTGGCACTATAAACGGACTGATTGCTTAGAATGTTTGTAAGTTTTAAAGCTGCTGATGAGTCAAAGAAGCGTTTTTTAACAATATGCTTCTCATGAATGTTTTCTATCATTATTTCTATATTAAGTAGTAGAAGGAAATGGTCTGATAGACCAATATCAATGACCTGCTTTATATCAACTTTAGTCCTTTAGTAATCACTAAGTCTAACGTATGACCTGCTTTATGTGTAGGCTGATTAATGAGCTGTCTCAAATCAAAAGAGTCCAGGAGGTTCATGAATTCTTTTACTTTTTGGTCACACTGATTGTCGATATGAAAGTTAAAGTCGCCAACTATTAAGAGTGTGTCATAGTTTGTAATTAAAATTGACATTAAGTCAGAGAATTCCTCAAAGAAAGATGCGTTATATTTAGGAGGTCTATACACGGATAATACTAGAACGTGAGAATCTCCATGAATAACAACGGAGAGATACTCAAAGGACTTAAATTTACCAAAACTAACATCTTTACATTTTAACCGGCTCGAGTAAATGTTTGCCAAGCCCCCCTTTTTCCCTGGCGGTCTGCACGAGTAAAACTGTAATCCGGAGGTGCAGATTCGATTAAAACAGCCGTGCCGTCTGAGTTAAGCCACGTTTCACTTAGTGCAATAAAATCAATGTTTCTATCACTAATAAGATCGTTTATAAAAAATGTCTTGTTAGTTAAAGCTCTAATATTTAATAATGCCATATTTAATGTTTCGGAGGGGCAGAGCTGAATTCTATGCGCGTAATTGGTATTTGGAACAAAAGTTATTTTTGTTAACGCCACTCTGTGTGTATTTTTTATGTAATCTATAATCTGTTTTTATAGTTTTAATGCATTGTTGATCTACAGTAGTAATTGCAATTAAATTATTGGTGTTTATGCCACACTGCCTAGATTTTTTACGTGCATTAAGATTGGTTATTAGATTATTAATGTTGTGCACTTTAACGGAAGACTGTGTTAAGCCATTATGTCCTATCAAAGCAGTAGCATTATGTAAGGGGTTTAAAGTAGAAATAGACAGTCAAGATAGACGAATTACCTTAGCGATGTTTTCGGAGAGGACCCGGGCGCCAAATCTATTCAGATGCAGTCCATCCCGCTTGAAGAAGCGCTGCCTTTCCCAAAAAGGTCCCAGTTGTCAATAAACCCAATGTCTTTAGTCTCGCAGAAGCCTCTCAGCCAGTTGTTTAAACCCAGCAGACGACTGTAGTATTCATTTGATCGTCTGATGAGAGGTAGTGGACCCGAGATGAAAATTTTTTGTCGATGGGGTCCTCTACTTCGTGTCTTTAACTAGGGCTGCGAAGTCAGCCTTGAGAACCTAAAACTGTCGGTGCCTTATGTCGTTTACGCCGGCGTGTAAAAACTGTGGACTGTGTGAAGAGAGCGCATAAGCAGAAAGGGTGGAGCAAGGCCAGCAGACAGTGTAAAACAAGAGAGATCGGGCGCATGGGCAGATGGTATAGAGAGCAGGGACTCATGGGCAGATGAGGGTACGTGGCTGACAAGATGTGAGATATGCAGACAGTGAGACCTACCTCGAGGGAGGAAGAGACAGTTTCACCAGAGTGATGGCAGTTGTGGTCCCAGCAAGTGAGGGAAGACTTGCAAGAGGACCGGGTGTAGCCGGCAAATGAGAAGAGAGTTGTGTCTCAGTCGTCGTGGCAGCATGTGGTACCCAGAAATGAAAGAGGACGCTAACTGCATAAAGGAGAGACACTGACAAAGACTCAGCAAATTAGCAAGATTTCTTTTGGGAAACAAGTGTTCAACACACGTAGTGTTTTAGTGGGACACCTAGAAAACTAATCATTGTGGTAACACAGCGTTCAGCTTGGGCTTTGCATCACCAAAGGATGTATCTTCTACTGTTATGTTTAACAGACTTTTGAGTGTGGACTGTGTGCTCCTTTTTTAGGTTTTCATTCCTGATATTTTTAGATTCTTATCTACTTTTATTTTCTATATAAATATCTTTCTATCTTTCTTTTATATTGTCTGGTGCAATAGAAGTTACTGTTGTTTTTCTTAAAATTGCTGCCATGTCTCTCATTGCGTGTTTACTCACCGCCCAAAATAAAGAAACCTGTGTTCTATTATCTTTAAATTATAGGGGTTCTTAATGTTAAGATCTAGTTTAATAATTTTATTATTTAACTTTTTAGCTTTTTAAAAATAATTTCAAGAGTTCCAAGACTATTAATACAACTGCATGGTTTAGTCAGATGTATTAACTGTGTTTAGGTTAGTGTGATCTAGACACCCATCACATATATGATAAGTTGGAAGAAACGGTCACACATAAAGTGTGTCAGAGGGAGGAAATTAATGGCATCGCATAGCTTTTTAGTGAACTTTGTATAGTTTGCCTTCTTGAAATTCCATTGCAGCATGGGGTGTGAGTGGAACAATTGAATGTTAATGCGAGCATCTAGAATGATGGGCAGATATTGGCTATTTGGAAATATGGGTAGTATGGTTCTTGACAAAATCAGAGGACCATCATCCTCAGCACTGTCGAAGCACAAATCTAAATAGTGGAATGGAATATGCCTCAATCTGTATTGTTGAATGTAAGATTGTAACTATTGTTCTCAGCCCATACAACCATTCACCATTAATATAATCCTCTTGACACTTCCATTGTCTCTGATTTCTATTAAAATTGCCGCATAATAATATGGGTTGTGAGAGTGATTGTAATACGTCATCAGGCCACTCAACAATCAGAGGCTTGTAAATATTGACGGCATTAATATCACTGACAAGGATGGTAATGGTGAAGAGGTTGTTGGAGGTTTCAGTACATTTATATTGTTGATTTCTATTGTACGTGGCAACTCCATGTGATGATGTGGGTTCGGCTCCACGTTCCCATCACTGTTTGGAAGCCCTTGAACCCAACACCGTCGATAATGTCACCGAGATGAGCTAGACAGTTGAGGCAATAAACAATTGAGCAAGGGGATGGTATAAATATGCAAAGTGCTTTGATTTAAAACCCAACAAATCAAAAACAGTGTTCAATAAATAGTGCTGTGCAGTTCAAAGTCTTATAAATAAATAATCCAATAAAAGAAACGTGGAGGTTTAAAAAAACAATAGAAAAAAAACAATCCTTTAAAAAAGCGAGGTTAAAATGTTCATACAGGAAGCAGTTTTTAAAATCAACAACAATGCCAAGCTCGGTGCTTCTCACCTCCTTATCCCACTTGGGCTTAGCAGCAGGCGAAATGTACTCTGCAGCTGCCCGTTTCTCCTACATCTATTCACACGAGACTGGAGACCTCCCGATCCCTGGCTTCGGTCTGGCACTCATCCCACTCCCGAGACTTGGTTTACATCCAATGGCCAGGACGCTCACGTTGGGTAATCCACAACCAAGCCTCCCGACTGCCGCGGCCAGTCGCCTTTCCCTGTTTGCTCAGGGGGAGCAACTTCCAACTTCAACTCCTGGGTGTAGGCCCAACACCCAGGCTTCCTCGCAGCTGCCCGCGAGCGCTCGTTCGCTCGCTCGCCCACACGCTCTGTGTGTGTGTCTCTCTCTCTCTCTCTCTCTTGCACCGCCTTGCTTGCTCGCTTCCTGTAACCTCTGTCCTTTCTCTCGTTTTTTTTCCTTTTCATCCTCTCCCAACCGACTCACGCTTCTTTATATTGCGAGGGGCCATAGCAGCTGCAGCACATTAGCCACGGGAACAATCACGGATGTGGGCAGTCCCTCACCTGTGCACTCGGTGGGAAACGCCCACACCGCAGATCGCCCCGTGGCTTGCTATGGCCACTACGCCCCCTCACTAAGCCGCCGCGAGTGCGGTGATTATTTATTTAAAAAATGGCCTTTGCTGAACGAGCTGTGGACCCATAACACCACACTCCATAAATGAAAAGATTGTTTACTTCCACTAGCTTATAACAAATAGGCTAACTATTGCTATAAGTTCTTCCTACATAGAGGCATGTGTCTCCTGGAGCACAGCCACATAAATCGTTTCTTGTGCCAACAATTGTGACATGTAGTCAGCCTTGAATCTACTTTTAGCTTCTACATTGAGTTGACAAATATGAAGTCATTGTCTGATAGTCTTTGATTGGGGCAGCAATATGCCTAGTAGTGTTGATCAGTGAATTTCGCCAAAGCATTATTTGCAGCAAATTTGATGTTTTCGCATTTGCCCTGTAAATCGAATTATTTACTGATAATTAGGCCAGTTTATGAGAACTTTTTTTTCCACTGCCTAATGGAGCAGGGTACCAGGGGTCAAGCAACACTACTGGGATATTTTACTGGGGACCAGTGGAAGCATAAGCTGCAGCTCTGCAAGGTGCAGGCTCCTTTTGAGGAGACGACTAAGTTTGTCAGCTGGGAGAACGATGGCTCCCATTAGTGTTCCTGCTGTGTTCAGTCCAGTATAGCTGAGAGATGCTTCCTTAGCCCTTTAGAACACTTAAAAAACACAAATAAATTGGATTAAAAACATTTTCTCTTTGGTGATCGTTTTTTTGAATTTCCTGGTTTTAAAGATCTCGTTAACTTTAGACTCTGATTCTGCATTTTCTCTTTGTTTTGATGAAACATACGATTGCTTTCTGATTAAGAAGCTAGTACATCTATCAAAATCTTCCTTCTTCTTTGATCTCATGGAAGCACAGTACCGCAGTGGTTGGCACAATGAAGAGCACACAATCCTGCTCACAGTATCACTAGTCTACTGCCTGACACACTTCACATTTGAACACTGGGAGAAACACAGAGATATCAGAGCAAACTCATGCAGATATAAACAGAACAGTTTGTTCAATAAATTGCATATATAAGGATGAGTTACTTATTCATTTAGATATCCTTTATCTAGTAATATATTTTGGCTGAAGACCTGAAAGCACTCAATTTTTTAAAATTTACAATGTTCCAGGAAATCAGGAAGTGTAAAAGTAGTTATTGAAAACGGTATACGATAACAGGCTGTCTGTTGTACTGTACATTTAAAACGACAACAACAACATTTATTTATATAGCACATTTTCATACAAAAAGTAGCTCAAAGTGCTAAAAGTCACAAGCTGATTAATATTAAATGTGATGGAGCATGCATCCTGTTTGGTCATGCCTTTCTGGCTTTTGGGATTATGTTACACTAAAGTCAATTGAGATTTAAGAAAAAATATGTAAAATATAATTGCAAAATTAAAGATAATTCTGTATCAATGGTTTTTTCGTAAAGTTAGATTTTATAGAGTACCATGTTAAACTGTTTTCTTTAACAGCTTTAAGATACTGCTCACCGTGAAGACTGTTTAATAAAATGTTGCATTGCTAATTTTCTGCTGTGTCTACTACATTGTTAGTAGTAAAATGATTTCATGCTATGATTATTAAATCATGGTTTAATTTAAAACTTAATAAACAGGATTTATTTTTAGCAGTCAGCATCATGCTAATGTCTACAATTCCATGTATATATATATATATGTGTATTTATTTCAGGGTTATCTGAACAATGCCAAGGGATTGCATTATGGAGACTTCATCTAAAGAAAATGGTTTTTCTTCTTGGGCTGTTCACCTGCCAGTCAAACAGAAATCTATATCATTTTTCCACAGACCTCAACTTTGTTTTTCTCAGCTTAAGGTAATTTTTTCTCACCACTTTGATTTCTTATAATTTACATATTCAGCGTCAAATTTTCTTAATCCATTCACAACCATAGATTCTTCCACCTCAGCAGTGTATGCAAGGCAAGAGCTGGTGCTGGATCATTTATTACTCCAGAGATGCTGGAGTAGAACTTTGAGTACTGAATATCTAGTAAAGAGTAACCTGTAAAGAATTCCAGAGGTTATCTTTTACATCCAATTATAATTTCATCTTTAAGCATCAAAGTTGTACTCTGCTTCACAAGAGAAAGTTTCTATCATTATCGCCTTGTCTGATTAAACATAAATAATGAATTTTATCAATCTGTTTTCTTAACCTTTCCTAATTCCAGTCCTTAACAATAGAATTACCAGAGCCTACGAAAAAACTTGTGAGTCCATCCCACCTTAAATCGCTTCTTAAAACCGTTTTTACCTCTCCTCAAGCTTCTTTTGTTAATCTAAATGTGCTGATAAAAGAAAAGCTGCAAGTAGCTGGCTATTCCATCCCCCCACCGACTTAGAACGTTTACAAACTTCTCCCAGCTCATGCCTTGATTGATTTTCTGGGAGTGAAGTGGAGTTTTAGAGTGGAAATAATAGATCGTTGTTTGGAACACACACATTTCATGTCTGTTCCGTTTCTACAGTAATCTGTGTAAACACATTGTTAAAACAGAAATGTTTTTATATTCTACTAGTAGATGACAAAAACGTAGGCATAAACTACATAATGTATGAAGCCTGAAGTATCACACAAATACTTTCAGAAAAGCTACAAATCTAACACAGCAATTGCGCTTTTATTCAAAAATATAACTGCAGAAACAAAAAGCCGCCTTAACATGCGACATTGACACGTGTTCATTATGACTACCTCCGTGGTGCAATGGACTCAGCTTCCGACTGGATCATTTTATGACACTATTTACCTTTATTTATTTACTTACTTCCTAAAGCCTAAAGTCACAAGTAGTGTGCAGAGGGCATGCTCAAAACTGTGTGTAATGCCACGAAAAGTGCCTGCTGACACTTTAGTATGCAAGCAAGGTATGTGCATTCTTGCTCCGATGTAGAAGGGAGCTGAGTTTACCTCTGTTACAGCGCGTCTATGTGAAAACAGCAGTATCAGATGCGGGGGTGGGGTGTGTTTGGGCTCGTGAACGCGGCCGAGATAATAAAACTGACAAAAAAAAACAAAGCTAACCTTTACAAGTTTCATAAATTACACTGGCTGTTACAGACTGAAATCAAATGTATGTTTTTATTCTAAAACAGTAAGGCTAAGAGCAGTTTACTTCTCAAAACGCAGTGGTGCAGGATCAAACTCACGATCTTCTGATTCCCAGTCGGAAGCTGAGTCCATTGCACAACGGAGGCATTCATGATAAACATGTGTCAATGTTGCATGTTAAGGCGGCTTTTTGTTTCTGCAGTTATATTTTTGAATAAAAGCACAGGGATTAAAGTTCTCCGTCGTTACGACGGATTTCCATTAATTGTAGCGAGTCATCGACGGATTTCCGTCAATTACACTGTTCCGCCTGTCCTTAATGTTTTAAATTCACTTTTCATAATTTTAATGCTGTATATATAGACTTACATTTCTCAAATAGTGCAATAAATGTCTTAATTTTAGTTTAAATAGGTCTTAAATTAAGGAAAGACAAAGTGTATTCAGCCTGCTGAGGAGGATGTGATCAAAGCCTGGAGTGGAGCGAATGCACGTTCCTCTCTCCACTCTAAGCGTGTTGTTATCACTCCGGTATGGATCCACTCCTTGTTTTGGTTTAGTTCTGAAGAAGTACATGTCAGGCTACGGCTGAGATATAACTATATTTAAGATAGCATGGACACACTTATAATGCAGGAAGGCTCCGATGTTTCGGAGATTGATAAAAGTGTAAAAAATAAATGGAGATGGGCTTGGCTTAGCGAAATTGGGAAGAATGGCAAGCCTTTTAGTTCGTGGGCTAAAAAAATCAAACAACCAGGTACGTGTCTTTGCACAGTATGCCACAGGAAACTTCAATATGGCAATAATGGCAAAAAAGTGCTAGCTCGCCATCAATCAGAAGCTAGTCACAATGCTGCCGTTCGTGCTCTACAGTACACATGCTCCCTGCCTGGTGCGACAAGTACCACAACGGAGATTCATGCATCTATGGCCGACCGTGTGTGTGATGTAAAAGTGCGCATATGTTCTTTCATAGCGGAGCATGACCTGTCGTTCACAGTCTCACAACCGCTAGTTAATTTAGTGCAATCAGTTGTCAAAGACAAGAGTGCACTTTCAAGATTGTCTATGAAATGCCTCCTACTTGTGCACACATGGCATTGCTGCTTATTGGAAATCCGAATTGTCATCTAAGCTGAAAACAAAGATGTTTTCTTTAAAGACAACAGATGGAAACATGTACAGGATTCTGAATGTTCTTGTTCGGTACTATGATGAAGATGTGGGAAAAGTGGTAACCCAGCATCTAGCCTCGAGGAAACTGAATATTGCAGATGCCTTAACAATCACAAAAACATTGACAGATATTCTCCAGTCATATAGCCTGAACTGGAATCAGGTTGTTGGTAATGGTTTCACAGCCAAAAAGCAGAAAAAGTGAAAAGCACTCTAGAGACATTTGCACAAGAAAAGCACTTTTTGGAATTTAATGGTGGTGCTGTTACTTTTTTTTCCTGTTCATTTTTAAGAATTTCACAAAACATTGTTTGGTGTTATAAGATAAATAAAAACATGCACTGAAAATATGTGTGGTAGATGGTTGATTATTTGTCAAGGTATATTTTTTTTCAAAGATTACAAATAGCTTTTAAAATATGCAAACTGGCAATATTAAAGTGGTTTAATCTCCCCTTAAAACGCTATTGGTCTCGACTATTTAAATAAAGTGTTTGTTAAAGGAATATGGCTTGGCCTGAAAAAGGTTCAGTCAGAAGATTTTTTTTCACTTTAATCCCTGAAAGCACAATTGCTGTCTTAGATTTGTAGCTTTTCTGAAAGTATTTGTGTGATACTTCAGGCTTCATACATTATATAGTTTATGCCTACATTTTGTCATCTACTAATAGAATATAAAAAACATTTCTGTTTTAACAATGTGTTTACACAGATTACTATAGAAACGGAACAGACATGAAATGCGTGTGTTCCAAACAACGATCTATTATTTCCACTCTAAAACTCCACTTCACTCTCAGATAATCAATCAAGGCATGAGCTGGGAGAAGTTTGTGCACGTTCTAAGTCAGGTGGGGGGATGGAATAGCCGGCTGCTTTGCAGCCTGATTGTTATCAGCACATTTAGATGACAAAATACGCTGGTGGAGAGCTGTGAACGATTTTAAGAAGCGATTTAAGGTGGGACGGATTTACGAGTTTTTTCGTAGGCTATGGTAATTCTAGTGTTAAAAGACTCTGGTACAAAATAAGAATCAAACTCAGTTCGGCCAGCAATTTTTCAAAGAGTACAGCCACTAACATAAGAACAATTTCACCTTCTGTCTACTATAGAACATGGTGACTGTTTTAGATATCTGTGGTTTTCAGTGTGAAGAAAACATTCTTACATTTGTGCAAAATGTATTCTCAGATCATCTTTCTTTTATGCCTCCATGTTCTACTTGAAGTGTTTATTTTAATGCAAGAAATTGCATCTACTGTATTAATTCCCTTCCGAATTTTTAGCATTCAAGTCATTGAAATGGTCATAAAACCATCTCAGTTTACTTGTGTTGCATAATTTAAAGTCTTTCACGTGCGAGGGCATTTACAAGAAATGGTTCGTTTTAGGAGTATTTTAGGCACAGAACATGCGTTTGTGATGTCTTGCACATACCATACATTTGGATTATGCAAACCAAGTAATCTGAGATTTTTCATGCATGTTTTGATATTGTCTCCTGTTGTTCAACTTGGGTTGCCATTAAAGCCCATTGTATCAGGACTTTTATGATTCACTTTCTCCATGAAAACATGAGATTAAAAGTATTTGCCAGCTATCACTACAAGCAACAAATAAGTAACAGATGCAAAAATTCTAGGTTTTAGTGTAGGCTGTAGAGGAAGACAAATGGGGTAGTTGACAATGTGAAGTGCACATCCTATCACATGATGGAATCTCATAACAATGGTTTGCTTTTTTGCTTTTTTTCTTTCGTAAAACAACTTGGAAATGTTGTTTGGCAATATATGTTATGAAGGAACACATGTATGGGTGGGTGTCCTGACTGGGATTAGTACAGTTCCCTTAACTGGTGAGGCCAAGAGGCCAATATGACTGAAAAATGCAAGGAGGCACAGTTTTGGAAATATATGCCTCCCCAAACCGCTAGATCGCAGCATCCCTAAGCTTCAGGACCCATTTCTATAATGTAAGGCATCATGGGACTTTCTAAATTGGCCCTAGTGTGTGCTTGGTGTGTGGGTGTGTTTGTGTGTGTGCTGTGGTGGGTTGGCACCCTGCCCGGGATTGGTTTCTGCCTTGTGCCCTGTGTTGGCTGGGATTGGCTCCAGCAGACCCCCGTGACCCTGTGTTTAGATTCAGCGGGTTGGAAAATGGATGGATGGATGTATCATGGGACTTGTAGTGCTGTAAGGCAATGTAGCTGGCGTCCATGGGTGCCTCCTGAGGGCACTACAGGAAATTATGTTCCCTGCTTTAGGGAACTTCCGACTGACCTGGAAAAGTCCTTCCATCGGTCTATGCCCTGCCACCGGAAGTACTCCCAGGTCCAAGATAAAAGGAGTCACTCAACCTCACCCAAGTTAAGTTGGAGTCAAGAGGAAGAGGGCAGCACTTGTGGGAGGAAGAGGAGTCTGTAAAGGAGTCTAAAGGAGAAGATACTTGTCATTGTCCTTGTGTGATACTTTTCTTGTGTTCGTGTCAGTTATGTCTGAGGTTTGGGGCTCAGTAGCACTCCCTAGCATCCACACTGTAATCGAAAGATGGGGTTTGATACTCTATAACATTTTGGATTGAAAGATGAATATTTTCAGTACGTTTTAAGGCTTTTCTTTATAATGGGACCCTGTTGCAGAATGCAGAATGTTATCTTTTAATTCAGTTTTCAGACTATCAAAAAGTATTTGATTACTAAAAAAAAGCTGTGTCAAAAAAACTAAAATGTGTGATTGTGCTAAAAAGCTCATCTTAAAATATACCATATGAATCCCACAATAAAGTTGTAATAAAAAAAGACACTGTGTTGTTAACAGTAACATAATGGAAAACTAATGACTTAAGAAAAAAGTCATTAATAGGATGCTCTATTGAGCACATTCAATGTTCCCTATCCATGACAAGACAGGGTACAATTACAAACAGAAGAGAGTACAAGAAAATAATTCAATTATGTAATAGCCGTTTACTTTTTTTTACTAATGTATTTTTATCTGAATTTCACTATCCGCCTAAAACGCCACCCCACTGAAACAGCCCAGCTTAAATTGTAAACTTCGTTAAAAAATTTTTGGTCTGTTCTTGTCATCCTTTGTGATTGCACTCCGGCAGTGGAAATGGAAATCTTGGATATTGAAGCATTTATCCTATGTTAAAAAATGGTGTTAGGGTTATTGTACCCAATTGTCTATACATTTTTGGTACTCTTTATCAAAAACACAAAATTTTGTGTTCCGAAAAGCAACTGAACACATCACAGTGCTTTTGCGGTTAGCAACACTCTTCTATTAGCATGTCGCTTTGCTGCCATTGTTATAATTTAATACTTTTATCTGAAAAACAGTGTAAAACACTGAGAACAAATGGAGACATGGAAACTTGTTAACACAACAGAAGCTTGCAGCATCCCTTTTTTCTACTGTGCATGGTGGTGAATTAACACAAGTAGACCATAGATGTTTTGAAATGGTTTACGGTTTTATACAGATGGATAAGAGAATCCATAGCAACAAAATCTGTGGATAGCAAGGATTTATGGTATTTGCATATCATAATAAATAATGATGTGGTATTTTTGAGTGGGGCAGATTGATTTCAATGGTAATGCATTTTGAGGTGATGTATACTGCAAAGCCACTACATGCTTTGTTTTTCATCAGTATTACATATTTCACATGGTGAATGTATTCAGATCTTCAGTCAAAGCCTTGTTTTAGATAAAATGAATTCTGTCTAACCAAGTTAAGATGTAAGTCCCTAAAATAATTGGTTATGCCAACTTTAACATTAATATTGAAAACAGATGTTTCCTGTTGTTACAGATTTGCCACAAGCCTATTACTTGTTGAACTGCTTCAGTTCCGGTTACTACATCTCAGTGAGGTTTATGTGTTGACAAAGAGTATGGAATTCTAAAACTCTACATTTTTTTTTATTATCATTCTGATGTTGACTTGTGTATGTGCTTTATATCATTGTCTCTGAAGTTGTGCTTTAACTTCAGTTAATATATGGAAACTTCATCTGAAGCTTTCTTAAATAATCCCTTTCTCCAGTGATAGCAGGGCTCTTGTCAGTTAACAGCTTAATTTTTCATTAATCGCTTGGAAGAACATCCTAAAATTATTGAAAATCAACATGGGGCATTTCAACAAATTTCAAATGAGGACTCAAGTTCTTATTAGTGAGCAGTGGTTTTTGCCTTATTATTCTGTCACTGATTACTTTCTTTCTAATTGAGAAGTCTTAAAGAGTGACCTTAGCTGAATGAAGAAAGAAATTGAATTCATTATATAGTTCTTTGTGACTTTTGTTTTACCCCTCACTGTTGGAAAGATTTTGGAAGATTGTCAATTTCTCTGAATATTGACTTCTGTATCAGATTTAGACAGTATGGCTCAAACTGTGATTTAATGGAGGTTTAAGGCAATAGAAAATGCTTTGTCAACCATTTTAGTCTTCCAAAGTTTTAAAGCAATTTCTAGTGATCGAGGCATGATGTTGACTGTAGAAAAACAAATGTGATAGGAGGACGGAAACTTTTCACATAGATCGATGGCTTGATTACTTTGCACTCCATATGAATGATTAGGCAATAAACTCTAGTGTCATTTTTTACACTCTGTTTTGTATACTACTTAAACTTACAAAAAGATCTGACAAAATTCACTGTGAAAAATACAGACTCATTTTTTTTTTACCTCTGACAAGGATAGGTTTAAGTATATTTAATTATACAAACCTTTATTAGAGGTTGGCACTATCACAGGGCCTTTGTATCATATCTTCTGTTTACTTCAGTGTTGGCTTGAGTTTGGATTGCCCAATATATGGGATTTATGTTTTCTCATGAGGTTCACAGTGTTCCTTATCTCTTTTTCCCAGTTTACCAACATTTTGATGGGCTGATTGTTTTCTTTAAATATCCCAGCCGATCTGGCTGGCTGTGTTTTATTGTGCCTTTGCCTGAACTCATCTGTTCTTGGTTCCAACCTTATGCACATTACTGGCTGAATAGGCCTTACTGAACAATGCATGTGTAAGTCATAACTAATGGAAAATTTTCTATCCAGTAGACTACTTTGCCATGCAACAGGAAATTGTAAAAATGTACAATCAAAACATGTTCAGTCAAATACATGGGTTATATATAGAAAAGAATTATATTTATGTTCTCCTGTTTCTGAAAGCTCATTTTACTTGGAAATATATTCAATATACACAGCTTTCATTACATAGGTAAGCTAATGTACCTGAATTGTTCTGTTCTCTCCAGATGTTTCTCATGGCACTGTCATTTGCATATTTTGCTAAGGCTTTATCTGGAAGTTATATGAAAAGTACAATAACCCAGTTGGAGCGACGCTTTGATATTCCTAGTTATTTGATAGGAGTTGTTGATGGAAGCTTTGAAATTGGTAAGTGGTACTTATAAAAAATTAAATGCCTACTCTTATTCATAAATGTTAAACTTTCTAACATATGATATTTAAAACTATGTGCAGGAAATGAAAAGTATAAATAATAAGAAATTACTTAAATAAATTATATGTATACCCAATTGTGAGTTTTAGGCAGGGGTAATATTGATGACTATAGTAATTATAATACTGGCCTTTGTGTTTTATTTGATGTAATTCATTCTGAATTTTTTCCAGTTATAAATGTTGTTACGTTTTATCATTTTTCTACTTTTACTTGTTAAAATGTTTTGGACTTTTTAAAAATAGAAATTACAAAGTCAAATTTACAGATAGTAAGTTACGAATGAAAACCCCAAAATATGAAGGTATACCTCATTCCCACCCAGATAATATGAGAAAGACAGCCAGTGCCCTTAACTACATCCACATCCTACAAAAATATTTGGCTGCTGGGAAATATACCGGAATCCTTAGAAGACGTCAACATACTGAACGACTATTGCCAATCCGACAATCTGGTGAGAAGTAGTGGAGTTGGAGTGGGGCACTTAAGAAAAAAAGTGAAACAAGAAACACATGAAAAATCACTTTAAAATTAGTATGAAGGTGATATAATAAATATGATCCCATCTGCTTCTGCTCCAGGAAATTTTATAACCTCAGGTGAAGTGGTCTAGTGCAGTGCTCCGCAACCGGTGTTCCACGGCACACTGGTGTGCCCTGAGCCGATAAAGGTGTGACGCGGTCAAATAAGACAATTTTCTAACTAAATAATATTTCAACGGTCCTCCTTAGAAACACAATAATGAGAATACGTGCAATGAAATATTCGCATAGATAGCCTTTTAAAGGTTTCATAATTTTATGTGTATTTTTCAGAAATAATAAATCCCATCGCCTGGCGCCTGTCGTCTACAACGTAGGCCCTACGTAGTCGCTAGACAACTGCGTAGTATGCTGTGATAGGCAGAGCGCTCTGTGCCCTCACCTAGATTCAATTCAAGTCGACGTATTAGTCATGCTCCGTCGCATTCACTTGTCTTGCGACAGTAGTTATCATTCTTTACTATTAGTTGTGTTGCTGAATTGTGTATGGTTAACATTCTTCGTTTGATTCATATTTAGTTTTATACCCCTTTAAATATGGATACATTTTTACGTGGAAAAGATTCGTCTTCACGTACAGATGAAGAACCCAGCACAAGTGCTGCAAAAAAAACAAAGAAGATTGTGAAAAGGAAGTACAACGAAGACTATATTCGATATGGATTCTCATGGTATGGCGACGAAACGGCTCCAAAGCCACAATGCATCATTTGCAGCGATCAGCTATCATACGAGGCAATGGTACCCAGTAAACTAAATCGCCATCTAAATTCAAACCATCCCAGTTACGCCAAAAAATACAAACAATATTTTCAGAGGTGCTTAGAACAAAATCAAAAACAGAAGCAATTTATGAAATCGGCCGTTACAGTTTCTGAAAAGGCCTTAGAAGCTAGCTACCATGTTGCAAAATTAATTGCACGTCAGAAAAGACCACATACTATTGGCAAAACACTTATTAAACCAGCATGCATGGAAATTGTTCGACTTATGCTTGGGCCCAATGAAGCTAAGGAAGTGAATAAAGTTTCGTTGTCTGCCGATACTGTTAAAAGACGTATTCACGACATGTCAAGCGATATTTTAGGAACACTGATTAGAAAACTGATATTGGCTGAAAAATTTGTGCTTCAAATCAACGAATCAACCGATATTAAAAATAAAGCACAACTGATAGCTATTGTATGTTTCGTTGACGTGGACTTTATTAAAGAACATTATTTATTTTGTAAGGAGGTTCCAGAGCAAACTACCGGTGAAGAAATTTTCCGAGTAACCAATGATTTCTTCAAAATATATAATATTCAATGGAGCAATTGCATTGCTATTTGCACGGATGGCACTGCGGCAATGACAAGTAGTAAAAAAGGTTTTGTCTCTTGTGTAAAACAAAAAAATCCGATAATACAAATTACACACTGCTGCATACATCGAGAAGCATTGATGGTCAAGAATTTGCCAGAGGAACTTTTGAACACGATGAATGAATGCATTAAAATCATAAACATAATTAAATCGAGAGCCCTAAATTCACGAATCATTGGAATATTCTTTCTTTTGTGCAGAAATGGGAGCCGAATATGAATCCTTATTGTTTTATACCGAAGTTTGTTGGCTATCCCGAGGCAAAGTTTTGGCTAGATTGTTTGAGCTTCGCTACAAAGTGCGTGAGTTTCTTTTAGATCAAAATATGCCCGAACTATACCAGCACCTCAATGATGATTACTGGATAGCCAAACTTGCATACATGGCTGATATATTCGAGCATCTGAATGAACTTAATAAAAAAATGCAAGGACGGAATGAGAATATATTGACGTACTCTAATAAATTACAGGGGTTCAAAAAAAAACTCGAACTTTGGCAGGAAGAGTTGCAAAAAGGATGTTTAGAAATGTACCAAAGGACCAACCATAGTACGATTGAAAACAAGCAATTAATTGTGGATTTGGTCCAACAACATTTACGTATGCTTCAGCAGAAATTTGATCACTATTTTTATTCTATTAATACGGAACAATACGATTGGATTCGAAATCCTTTTGCAACCAATGCAATAAATTCTACGGAAGCACTGTCACTGCAAATTCGAGAGGAATTTATAGAATTAAGTAATGACGGGACGTTAAAACTTAATTTCGCCGAAGTTCCATTAGATGTTTTCTGGATTTCCATTAAGAAAGAATATCCTCGCATTTCCGACAAGGCCATCCTAACACTACTTCCATTTTCGACGACATATTCATGTGAGCAAAGTTTTTCAACTCGTGTTAATTAAAAATCATGCTTAAAAGATCTTGACCAAGAACTTCGGGTTGCGCTGTCAAATATTGAGCCGAATATAAAACTTTTGTGTTCATTGAAACAAGCGCAGGTATCACATTAATCAGTCATTATGTTATAATATTAAGATTGCATAAAAGTAAATATAGTATAGTTTTTATGTATGTATACTTATAATAAATGTATACTTATAATAAAAAATAAAAATTTATTGTAAAATTTGTGTATTAAATTAATATCTATATATCAGTGGCGTAGCTGGAGATCATGTTGCCCGGGCGGTGAAAAATTTGACGCCCCAAAACTGAAACAGCCCTTGGAGCGGACCGCCAACCCCCAAAACCCCCCCAACACCCCCGAGTCCTAGCTACGCCACTGCTATATATTTTAGCTTTTGACGTGCAGCGGAATTCTAGGAAGAACTTTGGTGTGTCGTAGGTGCGAAAAGGTTGCGGAGCACTGGTCTAGTGAATAATGAATGACCAGAGTAGCATCATCCCCAATGCTGTATAGTGGTAGATGAGTATTTTTTTTTTTTGTTCTAGTGGGCTCTTAGTAAATCAAGTTACAGAATGAAGTTTGCCAAATATGGACTATTACTGTGTTTGTTTTTATGCAAGGTGGGTTTTGAATTGAATGGGTAATTAGGAGTTCCTTTTCATTCTAAAATGCATGTTTATAGATTTGAGATGGAAACTGGCGCACCAAGTATAGAAAAACAAACTTGGATGGAAAATGTACAACCTCCACAAAGAAAGTGGCTGCAGCAGGATTTCACCTAATCATTGTGCCACCTTAACTTATCAAAATGTATTTTTTTCTATGTGCAATAATAATAATAAGTTGCTAATCAGCCCCGTATGTTTCTATTGTTCCCATTTCACAAAAGTTAAAGTTTAAATATAGTTTTATAATGATGAATAAACATAAAGAGTAAAAAGAGTGCAAATTCTTTTTTTGCTTCAGTTAGCATCAAACTATTTTTTTGAATATTAAATAACATTTTTTGTGTTTACATTACAAATTGTATTTTAAATAATTATATAAAAATGATTAAAAGAATCAATTATTATGTCTCACTAGGTAATTTACTGGTGATTGCTTTTGTAAGTTATTTCGGGGCAAAGATGCATAGACCAAAAATTATTGGAGCTGGTTGTCTTCTAATGGCCCTTGGAACATTTTTAATTGCAATGCCCCATTTTTTAATTGGCCGGTAAGTATGATTTAATTTATTGTATAATTAATTGAAGAAAATAACAAGTAGTGTAATTTTTTAATCAGACACTCTGAAAAGGCAAGGGAAACATAGGAGAAATAGACCATTTGGACATTTTTCACTTTCACAGTGTTGGCCATGTTTTATTCTGATCTGTTAATGTGTGCTGTACCTGTTATAACAATGAAGAAGAGTAATTCATTTAATGTAAAGAAACAATACTGCTAGTTCTAGGCTGTTAGCTGCACTTGGTATGTGTATAAAATAAATACTAGGCAGGTCTTACTTCACTCTCACAGCCCTTTGTAGTTATTTCTCTGATGTTCCCAGCCTTACAGTGGCTCATAATTCTTTTAACATGTCCATGGTTTAACAAAAATGTTCCTCCTACTTTGTATGAACTATCATTAAGTAGATTTTTGATCTCTACAGTATTGTACCACTATTTTGAAAAATAATTGTGCTAGAATAAATGCCTTTAATTACTCATTTTTGATAAATTAGATTATTATCTTTAAGGTTTATTTCTTTCAATTTTTTTCCTATAACTTGTGGGAAAAATATTTTTGTCCACTATATATAGTAAAATCTGTTTAATTCAGGTCAGGTCTGTTCTATTGGCTATATGAAAAACATGCAATCATAGTATTAATTATTATAGTTCGAGAGCAGAGATGCTTAGCTCCTGAATGAGGCATGAGATCCTCTGACAGAATGATTTTTAGGTTTCTATAAAATCTTACAAATGATTTTTAGGTTTCTATAAAATCTTACAAAGTAACATTTTTAACTATAGTGATAAAAAAATTAAGTTAAAAAGTCTGTTTTTTTTGGTGTAGACTACATTTCTGTTTCAGATATGTGATGAAAGTGTTGACTATCAAGGCAACGGAAGCATTGGCCCTATCAAAACTAGACTCTTCAATTTTTTAATTTGAAAATTAAATAGCAAATCTTGGTCAGGTTTTGATAAATTGTTATAAATTTCAAACCTAACTGTATTTTTTTCTTGTGGCTTCCATCCCTGCCCATAAATCCAGGCTCAATTTTAGTTACAAGAAATTTAAGATGAATGTAAAACAAATGACAACATATTCTGTAAAAGAAAATTCCACTTTTCTGAAGAAGAGCGTGTTAGATGAAAATTCTTTTAGATGAAAATTGAGAAGCCTTTTTAATAATGAAGAAAGACACTATGCGTCTATGCTGCTGGCGTTGTGAAGAGGGGGGCTGAATGCACCCCAAGGAGACACGGTCGCACCTCTAAAACACCCTCTTAAACGGTGATACAGTGGGAAACAAATACAGTTTTTTTTTTACCTCCTTTTTGCTCAATCAGCTGCTGGCTTGCTGCTGCCGTGCTGCGCGATCTGCATCTTGTGTGGTGCTTCAAACATTTAAAAGCCTGTACAGCAGCTGTCCTACTCTTTGATTTTTATTTCTGGTCTCGGCGTGGTTAAATCTCTTGGCACAAAGTCTCATCTCGTGGGATGTGAGTTCTTGATATTTTTTAGTTTATAATTTAAAAATGGAATAAAAATCTGAAAATCTAACAACATCACATTAAAGTTTGATAAATTCTGAAAAGAATGATACCAAACATATATACGTAGGTTTTAAAATAAGCCCGATTTAAAGCGTGACAAAAACCATCACATAAAATCATTGCACAAAATAGTTGCACTTTTAGGCGTAGGAATATTATATATATATAAAGTAGATTTATCTAATCTGCAGTTTTTCTACAGTCCTTAAATTACGTAAATTAATTTAATTATGTATTATTGAAAATTCCCTCACTTCTTCAGATAGTACAAATTGCACTTATTACTTAAATATATAGGGAATAACTCAAATCCAATGAAGTGCAAAAATATTTTACTTAGAAAACAGTGTACAAAACAAAAATAATTATGTAGAAAAGCTAGTGTTAGTGCTCTGCCTAGATTCCACTCCAGCCTGATATACACCATTTGACATAAGATTAAGAAGTTTTGCATTTCTAACGTCCATTACCCCTTACTCTTCTTTAATAGCATTGTTGTGCAGCATTACGCATATAGCTATAATGGTGAAGCAAGATTAAGGTGAAATTTGGATTCCACCTGAGGATATGTGAAAACAGTTGGAGCACATTTTCAGTATAGCTTGACATATGCATAGCGTTTCAACATGTTAGTGGTTTGTTGACTTGCTATGTTGTATTATTTTTTAGTCACCATCTTATTTAGTTAGAGATGTCAACAGATATGCATGAGGAGGATAAATATTATCCAGTTGTTGACCACCAACAAACTTGTGATTTCTTGCCAGTTAACCGACAGATGAAGACATACTAGGTTCTCCTAGACTAGTGTGATTGTCAGGAAGGTGGTTCTCCCTTGGTGGACTGAACACAATTTTGGGGTGGTGGTCATTCTTGGGAATTTTAGTAAGATCGTCCAAGCAACAAGCCACTTTGTTAACCACTATCATTATAGACAATCGCATTTCGTGACCCAGTGGTTGAGAAACACTGTCTAAGGAACCTTTCCCACAGTATCTGTTACAAAACCTTAGTGATTGCAGATTGCAGATCACCTGTATGTTCAATACAGCATACCATTAGAGCAGTTGTGACTGGGTGCTATGAGGTGCAGGGTATGAAAGGATATTAACTACAGCCTAATAATTTAACTTAACTTAATGTGTAAGTGTTGGGCTCATAAGGTGGTGATTAGAGATACAAACTTACAATTGAATGGATAGTCTTATGAGTATGTTTTCTTTATTGCAACCATACTGTCTCTCACCAAACATAACAAATCTTATTCTTCATAACCAATTCCAATACATAAAATGTCTCCAGGAATGTAAAATAACCACAGAACACAGATTCTTCATAACATTTCAAGAACATAGAATTATAATTAGCTTCTAAATTTTGCAATTATTAATAGTACACATAATTTACATTTAATTCAAAGTATATTAAATATTCTCATACAAATATATTAATGCAATTAATCATGAAAAATTATATAATGTTCAGTAGAAATCTTCATATTCTAAATGTTCAGATAACTGTTCTGATGTGAATTTCATGTTCTCTGTCTGGCAACTGCCATCTTGCTAAAGCTGTTAATTTACTGTATCCAAAGCCTCCATATTTTACAATTAGCAGCCTTAGCTCCTCTCTTGTGCTCATGGGTTTTTATGGGCAGATATGTCAGTGATAATTGTACTCAAAGCAACAGCTATGATTTTTTTTATTATGTGTCTTTCTTCCTTGCCATTAAGAGCTGATAATTTCAAAGACATCCTGCACTCAAAACAACATTAAGGAGTACAGCAGCCAGCCTTCTATTGGTTTTCAATTTGGTCTATTAGGTCACATCAGTCTGACAGAAACTCCATTCATTTTTACTTTTCCTTTTCACTTTCAGGCAGATTGAAAGAACTGTACACATACACACTAATTTCAGATTTAAAACATTTCATTTATAGAATTAATTTGAACATACAAGAAATTGTATATGAACCTGAAATTCAGACATTAGCATTACAGTGGTTTGTTAGAGTTGCATATTATTAACACGTATTGTTTTGTTTTAATACGTCTGGTTGAAACTAGGTCATCAAGTATGTAAATCTGTGTTATACTGCATGCATGACCTCTTATATGGTGTTTTTTTCTGAACTTCTTATCCATGTGGAGTGTATATGTGTCTAATGGTAAACAGACTAATCAGAGCTATTTATACACAGGCAGCCTAATTTATGTAGCCTATGTCCAGTGGGCTCCCATAGTACTTACATTACCTGTAATACAAATGTTCCGATCTGTCCCTTCCCAAATCAGTCATGGGTGAGCTCTCTCAAGTGCAAAGGCATATTGTGTACTGTGTATTAGGCTAATGTGTGTGTGTGTGTGTGTGTGTGTGCAAAAGGGATGACTGTGATAGTAATTAGTTATTTATCCAGATTTAGGTTTTTGCCCTAATAAGTTCCAGAACTCCTAAACCTGAAACAAGACTAATTGGTATCAATAATGGTTAAATGGATTAGCTTTATACTGACAAAATCACTGGATTTAACATCAATCACAGAGAACTAAAAAGATTACAGGAATAAATCACCAAATGTCAAGTTGCCATGTTAGGTATTTAATATCCCTGTGGCACAAGTTCTAAATAATGTGTTGTTTGTTTTGATAGTATAGTATGTTTGAACAGTGATCACAAAATTATTAACTTTTTTTGTGTGATTTAATTTGTTTTGTCCTATATTTCTAATTTAATTTACAGTCGGCACTAAAATATTCTTCCGTTTATGTTTGTAACATATCTTGACAGCAGCTTCCTCTTGTATATGATTCATAACTTGAATAGGCTTTACTTTTATTCAGTCTTTCCTCAGATGTATCTCATTATGTATCTCAACTTTGGGCTTTCTGTCAGGAAAACCACTGAACAGACTAATTCTGTTGCTTTTCACCTTGAATGTCCTCATCATTTAACGGTTGCATAAATTCTGCTTCTATACCTTTTATTTTTGTTTATATTCTTAAGCTATGCATAAAGCACATTGCTATTTTAAGATTCTAATTTATGGTATAAACACATTTTCTTTACTTCTTTTTGAACAGTGCACATCTTTTTTCTAGTATTTTTGGTTCAGTGACAATGCATTTTTTATGTCAAGAAGAAATAAATTCTGGTTTATATTCTGTACTATTCTTAGGACTTTTTAAACCATGAATGTCATTTGATATTACTCTTGACATATTGTTTGTCACATCTTTCCCTGAAGTCATATGTTTACCTTGCAAAGTGATAGATTCTCATCACTGATTTGACAAACCATAGAAAACACTTCATAATATTAAAAAATATATACTGTATATAAACTTATACAATTACATTTTCATTTCCAACAATGTCCAATTTTTTATTTATGTAATGAATGTATGCACATATACGTCCAGTTGTATTATTTTGAAACGCAAGATTTTGCTATTTCATTAGGGATTGAAATATTTTTGTATGAGATTTTGAGAATATTTACATTTTGACTATTTTATTCCTGAAATAAACTCTGACATTGACTGCAAAGCCTTTATCAGTTTGTTAGGTGCCCTCCCATGTATCAGGGCAGAATTAAAAAAGGGGATTCTCTTTCAAACATATGAGGTCAAAATACATCCCTTGGGATGCAATACACTTGCGTCAATGCTTCTTCCATTCCTGAAAACATTTCCTGTACTTGTCTTTTGTTGTTTTGTTTAGTTCCTTTGGCGTTTATTTTTCTGAATTACTTCCCCAGTTGTAAATTGCCTTCCATTCAGTAATGGACTTAATTTTATGGAAAAAAAAGATCTCAGAGAGTGACATATGGAGAATTTAGGAGTGCAAAACAACAACTACATTGTTTTGGTCAAAAACTGACTGACGATGCAATTTGCGCTGGTGCACTATCATGGTGCAGTGTATACGCAGGAGTGCTGCCATGGTGCAAATTGGAGTTTTGCATGCCCCACTATTTTTTTCCTGATGCTTTCCTACAGATGCCTCACAGTTCAGTGAAATGTTGCTGATTAAAAGTCTGTTTACTGGGAAATTCTTTATTAACAAGTTCATTAATGTCAAAAAAATGATGATCATTGTTTTGATGTTCTTTAAGACTTGATATACTTTTATTTTGGCTTGAAGAAAAAAAAAACCGCAGAAGTCATGCACATAACTGTAGAATGGGTGGGGTGAACTGAATTTAATTTGTTAAGTTTGACTTGTTTGTATGGTTTTAATAAATTTAATAAAAAAAGAATAAATGAAAGAAATAAGCTTTCAATTATCTCATCACAATGCCTCACGGTAAACTGATTAACAAGACTGCAGGCATACAATACCTAGCGGTATAGTTGATAACTACACCCTTACTCCGGTGCTATTGACCGATTCTGGGAATGTTTGGTTCCCCCCCCCACCTTGTACAGTATAAGAATCTGTAAGGGAAGCATGACAATTTTCTGCTCAGATATACAGTAGGTGGAACTTAAAAAGCCTCTATGTATAGTGTAAAATCTCCAGTATATTTATCAAGAGATATTTTTCAACAAGGGTGGCATGCTAATGAATTTTTTAGCGTTGTTGCTTCACAAAGCAATTGTTCTGGGATAGAATCATTTTAGATTAGATTTTTAGATTAGATTCAACTTTATTGTCATTACACATGTACAAGTACAAGGCAACGAAATGCAGTTTAGGTCTAACCAGAAGTGCAATTAGCAGAAAGTGCTAAAGGTATAAGTTCTAAATGCACCTAAAAGGGATATGTGCAGGGAGCGCAGTCCATATTAAATAGTGTAGTGGTAATGGGAAGAGTATAGGGGTGTGTAAGGTATGGGCAGGTGTCAGTGGGGGGCACAGTTCAATAAGGAGACAGCTCTGGGAAAGAAGCTGTTCCTCAGTCTGCTAGTTCTTGACCTTGGACACCTGAAGCGCCTACCAGAAGGCAGGAGAGAAAACAGTTTGTGAGCAGCGTGAGAGTAATCCTTAAGAATATTGTGTGCTCGACGCACACAGTGTTTCTTTTGAATGTCCTCAATGGCTGGAAGTGGAGTCCCTATAATACGCTGGACAGTTTTCACCACCCGCTGCAGTGCCTTACGCTCAGCAACAGAGCAGCTTCCGTACCAAACTGTGACACAGTTGGTTAGAATGCTTTCTATTGTGCAGCGATAGAAGTTCACCAGAGTAGTTGAAGACAGCTGATTCTTCTTAAGTGTTCTCAAGAAGAATAGGCGCTGGTGAGCCTTCTTGACCAGGCTAGAGGTGTTGGTGGACCAGGATAGGTTCTCCGAAATGTGGATCCCCAGGAACTTAAAGGATGAAACAGGCTCAACAAACATTCAGTTGATGTGAATCGGTTCATGTGAACATCTTCTTCCTTTCCTGAAGTCCACAATGAGCTCCTTGGTCTTTTTGGTGTTAAGGAGCAGATTGTTGTCCGTGCACCAAGTGGCCAGGTGCTTGATCTCCTCCCTGTAGGCAGCCTCGTCGTTGTTGCTGATGAGGCCGATCACCGTAGTATCGTCTGCAAACTTGATGATGTTGTTAGATCCATACACAGGCCTGCAATCGTGGGGGAAGAGGGAGTAAAGGAAGGGGCTCAGCACACAGCCCTGTGGTACTCCAGTGTTAAGCATGACGGTAGTGGAGCAGATGTGGCCTGACCTAACATGCTGGGGTCTGTTGGTCAAAAAGTCCATAATCCATTTACAAAGTGATGTGTTAATATCCAGATCTCTAAGTTTGGTAATTAACTTAGAGGGTAAAACAGTATTAAATGCTGAGCTAAAATCAACAAACAACAGTCTTGCATAGGTGTTTGTATTGTCCAAGTGTGTGAGTACAGAGTGCAGCGCTATGGAGACTGCATCATCTGTGCTCCTGTTGGCACGGTAAGCAAACTGGTGTGGATTTAGTAAAGGATTGAAAAGATTCCTTTAGGTGTGTCAGGACCAACTGCTCAAAGCACTTTATAATGATGGGTGTGAGTGCTACGGGGCGGTAGTCATTCAGGCACGTTGGGCTTGAGTGTTTCGGCACTGGCACAATTGAGGTAGATTTAAAGCAGGCTGGTACAGCTGCTTGGGCAAGGGACATATTAAAAATGTCCCTTGGTGAATACCCCAGCGAGCTGCTCTGCACATGACCTCAGTACGCGCCCAGGGATACCGTCTGGTCCAGCAGCCTTGTGCACGTTGATCCAGCTCAGTACGTTGTAGACGTCAGATGAGGTAAGTGTGATGGGTGAGTGGTCGGGTGAGGAGGCGATCTTGGTGACATTTTCTTTATTGTCTTTCTCAAAGTGAGCATAAAAGTCATTAAGCTCATTCAGAAAGAAGACATTAGTAGCTATAGGGGTGGGGTGACTAGGTTTGTAGTTGCTGATGGCCTAGATGCCCTGCCACATGCGCCGAGGGTCAGAGTTTGAAAAGTGCTCCTCTAGCTTTAGTTTGTAGCAGTGTTTGGCCTTTTTGATGCCCCTCTTCAGATTAGCCCTGGAAGTGCTGTAGGCCTGTGCATCACCTGATCTGAAGGCAGTGTAGTGTGCCTTCAGTAGGAGACGCACCTCCTTGTTCATCCATTTGCCCAGTTGTCATTGGCTGTGTTGAGTTTGTACAGTGAATACTTTCCCTGTTTTGTGTAGGTTTTGCTCCCGGTATTCTGATTTTCTTCACACATCCCCCAAAACATGATTACATTAATTGAAAACTCTGAATTAGACCAGTATGGATGATTTAAGTCCTACAACAGACTAGTGATCTGGTCTGAATTTGATGCTACCTGGATAGGGTTTGGGGTTGGTTCCCTGCATTCCTGAATTGTATTGTGTTTTTTCTACTCACTTTATGATATTATTGGTTGAATATTTTAGGAAAGGAAAAAGAGACATACATTCTGAAGGCCAGGCATGCAATACTGGTATCTTTCTTAGAACTGGATACATTTTGAAGTATGCATTTTAACTGGGCATCATGAAAGGCTAGAATTATTTTCAGTCATAAAATAGCTCAGTTACTGTAACAACCAGAGGACCTCTGATTAAATTTCATAAATGAATGGAAAAAAACAAATGAAATAATTTGGGGCAAAAGCATATAATTGACGTAGCTCATCTAAAGGGTCACTAGGTGTTTTATTGTTTTATCATGTATATGTTTTTTGGGACACCTCTCCTTAAAACATGAATCTCATTTCAAACGTGTGGATTCTTTTTAATATGGATTGAACAGTATAATGTTTAATTATCTGTCACTACTAGCCTATTCTAATACTTATCAAACTTCTGGGATATACAACAGTTGCAATACACTGGCACTCAGGATTCTAGTTCACCTTGCTGTCAGTAGTTCCTTTTGACTATTCCTATGTATGGTGTTCATTGTAGCCTTCCTGTTGGGATAGTTCTCTCTCCTTCACCCTTGATTCACCTAGATGAGGAAGGAGCTTGCTTCCAGCCTTCAGTGGTAAAATGGAGCAAATGTGCAGGCAGAAAAACAGGCTTTAATAAGGTTTAATCTTCAAGCATTTTTAAAATTGATAGTTCCATAAACAAAGGCAAAACAAACATGGGGATGTTTACCATGTGACGTGATACTGCTTGATGTTTAGTTTCTCCAGACAGCTCATATCTTCTGTTGACTGATGTGTCAGCAGTAATTCGTGGCATTCTTGGTTTGTCTTTTTTTCATTTCTGTTTCTTAGTAGCACTTTTACTGATCTTATAAAGCTCATTGCCATTATCTAAGGTTCATAAAATGAAATCATATTTTCAAAATCAGCAGCTTTGGCACACACTTCTGACATCATAAATGGGAGCCAATAGCATACAGCAACATGTTTGTATAACTTAGAAACAGCTCATAAAAAATAGGTACATTATGGCATTTAATGTAAAATGTAGGGTATTTTAAATACTGTGTATAGATAGTAGTAGTAATTGCACACTTCAAGGTTTTTCTCGTGGGATGGCCAACACAGTTATCATTATAGTACATACAGGAGCAAAGAAGTTTATAGAATACTAATAACTTTCTTATAAATTGGAGTGATAATTTAAACTCAGAAAATGTCCAATGTTTTCCTATTTCATATATCATAGTTTATTTTAATGGTTATCATCACTCTTTTTAATATAACAGTTCTATTCTCATAGGTTTTATTGAACATGAGCTTTAAATTGCATGGGATCCATTTTCAGTATTGGTGTTTAATTTTTGAAGGATTTCAAAGTCATATACAGTAATCCCTCCTCGATCGCGGGGGTTGCGTTCCAGATGCGATAGGTGAAAATCTGCGAAGTAGAAATCATATGTTTGTATGGTTATTTTTATATATTTTAAGCCCTTATATACTCTCCCAAACTGTTTATAAATATTCCCTGCACAGTTATACAGCATAATCCCTTTGTATTCTCTTAGATATTAGGTAAGATTCATTGAAGTTATGTATGTAAACACACTGTTCATATACAGAAAACCTAAATATTATTTTAAAGATATCGAGTGTCTCGATATCACATATGTTACAGCCATTACAATAGACAGGCCTCCAGCAATAAATACGTACAATGCAAGAAAAATTGTATACAGTAAATGGGTGTACAGTGACACTAAACGTACGTACATGTACTAAGTACTGCAAGTAGAAAATTAATTATGGTTACTCACCAACAATGACACGATGACTTGTCCGATAACGATGAGTTTAATTTTACTGCACAACAAAGGAGAGCGTTACAGCTCTTCTAAAGGAGCCACTTTAGGCAACTGTGTAGCACCGCCGTTATTCTTCTTCAATCCAAATCCCTAAAGCAGATTCCATCCAGACTACTGCCTTATTACATCCACTTAAAACTTATTTTGCACCCTAGTTAAAAGGACACTGCGGCTGTAAATCTTATATTCCTTTCATACTTTTTAAATAAAAAGAATCTTAGCCTCATTGATGCTGTAATGGCGTCCTACAGCGGTGTAGCTTTTCCCTTCCTTCAACAAATCCAAAACATTTACCTTTTCGGCAAACGTTAACATCTTCCATTGACGCTCGGGCACAGACCCTGAAGCAGTAGCAGGAGCAGATCGTTTTGAAGCCTTAATGAAACGCCTGACTATGCACAAAGATAAACACAAAAGAGCACAAAAGTTAACTCTTTACACAGCGAAACACGTTGATGCTGAATGAGCAAGACAAGATTTCCTGGTTAACACCGCATTCAGCACACAGGAATTTAACTGCGTGCTCTGATTGGTTAGCTTCGTAGCCATCCGCCAATAGCGTTCCTTGTATGAAATCAACTGGTTAAACCAACTGAGGAAGCATGTACAGGAAGTAAAAAGACCCATTGTCCGCAGAACCTGCGAAGCAGCGAAAAATCCGCATTATATATTTAGTTATGCTTACATATAAAATCCACAATAGAGTGAAGCCGTGAAAGTCAAAGTGCGATATAGCGAGGGATTACTATACTTCTTTGTTTTCTGACAAGGGCATAGAACTAATTTTCCAAGCACGAGGTGAATTAGAGGGTGATGTAAGCAAACAAATCTGTTCTCTTACAAAACCCACAAGTTCTACTGAGATGTAGTACTGCCAAAGACAGTACATCAGCATCAGAAGTTTTTTTGAAAACAGTTTATTACTTGTTATGTAGAATATAGGGACTTTTGGGGTTAAAAGCTACATCAAAAACTTAATTACCTGAATGTATTTAATAACATATATAAAAATCTTTTAAGCTTTTAGGTTCTGTATTTATCATTGTCATCTTGGTAAAACAATAAATTCTTGGAATACCTACTTACCTAGTCTAACTTTTATGGAAATTGTTGTATTGTTTTTCCTTTCTAATATAAATTTTGGGTAATGTTTTCCAAATCTGAACATAATTAGAAATCTGCAAGAGAATCACAAGGTTATTCAACAGCTTGTTAACTAAACAGAGGCTGATATTGTAATAATTTTAATTATACCTAAGGACTTATTGAAATAACATTACCTAACAAAATCCTGAAGGTAAGACAGTATGCAACGCAAAAGACACCCTGAGAAGGTCTGTAGTCCATTATAGTACCCACACATGCACAGTCCCAAACTCACACTCACACAGATCCAATAAGGAGTCACAACAGGGTGAATACTACATGACCCTACCCAACACCCATTCTATGCAAACACTGAGCAGAGTAGGAGCAAGAACACACCCGTCGTCACTGCACTCACAGTACCAGTGTACAGGTCAGCCATGTAATTCAGCAACTTTGAGGGGATCCTGCAAAGCCTCAGGATGTCCCATAGGGCATCACAATCAACTGAGTTGAACGTTTTATGAAAATTGACAAAGGCTGCAAAGAATCTCTGCCGACATTCGCATTTGTGCTGTATGAGAACCCTCAGTGCCAGGATGTGGGAGATGGTCGACGTCTTTGGTGTAAAACCAGACTGCCCTGGTCTTTGGTAGGTGAGCAAGTGATCACGGATACTATTGAAGATGACCCTAGCAAGGACCTTACCCGACACCGAGAGCAGTGTTATCCCCCTGCAGTTACCGCAATCCAGGCGATCACCCTTCCCTTTCCAGGTAGGGACAACAAGTGTTCCAGTCAGGTGAGATGACACCTGTCTCCCAAATGGAAGCAAACATTGCCTGCAATGCCAGGAGAACAGCCTTACCTTCTGCCTGGAAAAGTTCACCCCGGATACCACAGATCCCTGCAGCCTTCCATACCCTCAGTTGACTCACCACCAGTGCAATCTCAGTGAGATTGAGTGGTACACAGCTAATTGGAGGATCAGCCTCAAGAACAATGGATATTTGAACAAAAAAAATTATTAAAGTACTGCCTGTCATGAAAAGGTGTTAGAATCATAACAAGAAGGGGGTATAAGGCTTTCAAAAGTCTTCACTATCCAGACCAGGGGCCTCATGCATAAATGGTGCATATGCACAGAAATGTTGTGTAAGAACGTTTCCACGTTCAAATCGCGATGTATAAAAACTACACTTGGCGTAAAGCCACGCACATTTCCATGGTACCTCATACCCTGTCGTACGCAAGTTCTCCGCTCAGTTTTGCAGACTGGCGGCACCCAGTGTCAAAGCAGTTCCACTGTTCCACTGTTCCTGTGTGGTTACTCTTTATTTTCCTGACGCGGCTTTATAAATACACTGAAACTAACCGCATATTGTTTATTAGTATAATGCATCTGATTGTAATTAACTTGTAACAATATAATGGTCCAGGGAATAGCCATAGTATTCCAAATATCATAGCTGCTTTAGCGTTGTTACTTTCACTGCACCTTTTTTTTCTTCTTTCCGCTGCTCCTGTTAGGTTTTGCCACAGCGGATCATCTTTTTCCATATTACTCTCACTGCACCATTTGGAATATTTATATCACTGTATCCGAGTGGGGAATCACAGCAGCAGCTGATCGGAAAGAGAATTATCGGTGTACAGCATCAAGCACATGCTGCCTCAGCCACGGCAAAACGCTTCAGAGACTTTCCTGTACGGACCTCACGGTTCAGAAACAGTTTCATCCCAGGAACTTTAAACAATCAATCAGTCCATCAAGTGCTCCTTGTAGAACTGTTTTTAATTATAAGTACAATCACCTCACTGCAAACTTGCGCTACAGTTATAATATTGCACAACCTGCACCACTTTATAAAGTGCGTATATACATATGATGACAATATCATCTGTAAGATGAAATGCAGCAAAATATGTTGATTATATTATATAGATAAAACTTTAACTTCATTTAAATAATCTGTATAGTTAATAATTAAACATGTGAGGACACAGTTCCGCAGCGCTAGCTAGTTCACGGATTGATCCTACCTTGTGCTGTATTCTTTCTGGGGCTGACGCGACACTGGAAGGATAGATGGATAGAATAATTAAACATGTACTACAAAGATATTTCAATGTTCCTTAAAAGTTTTGAAGAATCATCATTGTAAGCTTACAGATGGCTTAATGTCTATTACAGAGCTGATTGTGTGGTGATTAGGTATTTGGAGAAAGAAAAGTAAGGACAGGAATTGGAGATTAGTACGTTTGAAAGAAACAGTACTTTAACGGCCGACTCCTTACCCGGCCAGCAGCCACACCTCCAAGACCTGTGGCCTGGATAAATTACTGAGTTTGAATCTAATTATCAAGCCGTACCTTTAACAAATTAAACTTTTCCCCACAATCAACGGTGTAAATAAGCACAAAAGAAAAACAGATATGTAAACTTAAACTGATAAATTGTATTAAATGAAACAGAAAAAAAAAAAAAAATAGCAAAATATATATATATCCCTCCACCAAAGCAACAACGTGACAACAACCTATATAAATATATCAAACCCTCCCTTGCCCTTGTAACATATGACAAACAACACGAAAAACAACAATGAATGAGATACGGAAATGAACGGTCGTGAACTTGAGTCCGAGTAACAATTGTCCTGAATGCAGATGACTGGTTAACCGATATATGGAGTGTTTGTAATTCCCGGAACAAAATGGAACAGCCTCACCGTGTATCCTCGGCGCGTGGTGGATGATGATCCGACCCGGGGTCTCTCGTGATGAGGGTATTGGAGTAAGTCCGGCGGAATAAAAATTAACCTGGATGGAAATGCGTGGTGTGGAATACAGCACGTACAGGTGGTTCGTGGTCGTGAAATGAAAATCTCCTTCTCTCTCCTTTCTCCTCTTTGTTCCCTCTTGATTGTTTTTTATAGTCCTGTGACGGATGTAATTGATTAATTGTAAACCGGTGTTTTCCAGGTTTGGGGCTGCGGTGTCCTTCCATCATCCATCCCTCTTTACGGGGACGGCATTTACTGACACATACAAACAGCAAACAGGACGATGGAAACAAGATGCACATGGTATGAACACAGACAACACTATTACTACTATATAGCCCCGTTATAGTACTGCTACAATAATTACATCGAAGGTCGCACACAATCACTCACCGTGTTCCCCTGTTTAATGACATGCTTTAACTCCTATCATCATGAAAAAGATATCATGTATACATCTCAGTATTTTAATTATTCAGAGAGCTGTAATATCACGAATGTAATGGATTCTGTTTCCAGTCAGAGAAAGAGAAAGCGGAAGCACGTAGTGATTCAAACACATAGAGCAAAAGATCAAATACAAAAAAAGGCATTTAACGTGCTACTTTAGTTACAATGGGATTTGAGAAACTAGTAAATTAAACGATTTTAAGATGAAGTTTATGATGTTCTACTTTAATGACAAAATAAACTAATTAAATTGGAAATTTCGAGATCGAAGTTAACATTTTGTGCTTTTTTCCTACTGTGTGCCTTTTTTTTCTCTGTACCCTAATAAGCTTTCATATGACACTCAGATGGTGGGCTACCTCTCGCCTTTTCACGGTGACTTTGATATGTGACAAGTTCTTTTTTATGTCGGGCAGTGTACGACTTTGTGAACATGAGCTTTAAAGTTTCTCCAACACGCTATGTCACTCAATCAACTTCCTTTTGTTGATTATACCACTGTTTAAACCAACAAATAGTACGTTTTTCTTTGCCTCCACTTGGTATTTGCTGAAATTCTTATATTTTCCCTCTTGCTTTTGCCATTGCCTTTGAACAGAACGCTGAGCTTAAGGGCTATTTATATTGATTTACATATTCAAAGAGGCATAATTCTGGGAGGAGACGGGGTGGGACAGAAGGCATGTGCATGTGTGTTACTTTTCACACTGATCGGGATTTATGGAGCGTAAGAACGCGGAAGTGGGCGAACGCACAGATTTATGCATCTGGATTTTTCTGTGCATAAGCACATTTCGGCTTTTGTGCTTACGTCATCTTATACTCCGAATTCTACATACGGCGTTATGCATGAGGCCCCAAGTCTCCTTTGCCTGCTTGGAAAAGGTCTCACGCTAACAAATCTAATCCCAGCTTCCCTGGCCAGCTTCAGGCTTCACAGGCCCAAAAGGGAATTATGCTTCAAAACTAAAATTAATGGTCCCAAAATAGTACCTCTAACAGAAAGGAAACTATAAAAAACTTTGGTTGAAGAGACCAACTAAACAAGGAATCTTTACAAATACTGTAAAGTACTTATAATATATATACTTTATTCATAAGTATGTATTTGAAAGTAAAACTACCACAAAGGCTTGAAAAGAAGCAAAAAGAAAAAAAACAAGTCCCAGAACACAATCTGTAAAAATAATCCAATAACAGAGCAAAAAATAATCAAGAATTCAGAAAAACCAACAAAGAAATACGATACTTATTGAAACTCCTTCACAGCTACAGTGTACCACAACTGATATCTCCCAGCTTTGACCTAAATGTTTAGATGCAGCTGAGAAGTGGTGATGTCATGGTGGCCCTGTCTATTGGCATACCACCATCAATATGCAAGAGAAATAAGAGAGCATCTGTTCACACACACACAAATGTAATATTTATACATTAAATAATTAAAGTAAGATCAAAAAACAACACTTTTTTTTTAAAAGGAAAGCATTAATCTAATGAAATGTGAACTTAAATAACAATGAAAACAATTAATACATAAGAAATTCACATTAACCAGGGCAGTAAGCTTGGCTCAACCATAATACTGTCGCTGGAAAGGGGTGGTCTTAAGCATCCATATCTGACAACCAGCAAGACTATGCCTCCTCTCTATCTCAGTAACCCAAAAATGCTGAAAGTTACAATATGGAAATAAAATCATCAAAATTGTTTGGTAGCACTTAGGCTGTAGCTTGCAAACTCAAGCTTTCTCTGCAAAGTGGCCCTATAATATCAGCTTGATAAAGGAGTCTGGTAAGTACAAATGGACCAGTATTGCTCACAAACAGATGTGATACACAAATCAATCAACTGTGCTCACTGTAGTTATGGTAATTGCTGTAGACACCCTTTCCACTACTCCAACACATTATTTAGCTATTCTGTGTCCTTTGCTTGGAAATTAATTTATTACATTTAAAAAAAAGACATTTTTATTGTGAAACATAGCCCTTTCCCTTTATCATATTTTCCTGCCCGATGTTCAGGTTTGTTAATTGTACATCTGTATCTGATGTTGTGTTTTTTGTACAATATATGGTTTTGCTTTCTGGTTTTCTTACAAAACATACTTTGGTTCATATTTTTCACCTAATACAGGCAGGATATGCTTCAAAACTGTGCAATACTAAACTTATAAGCTTAGCAATTGGACTATTTCATAACAGGACATCATCTTACTCTGCTTTGTTTTTATTTGCCATGCCCTATGCTTCACTCTACTTACATTATTACATTACATTAACAAACTGTCTTAAAAGAATTGATTTGTTTGTGCAAATTGGCTTTTTTTAAACTAATTGTAATCAATCAACATTAAAAAGTAATCCAGCTAAGTGTTATTAGTTTTATAGGTCTTATATCTCTGTTTTTACCAAGGGATGTTGAAGGGGGATATTTTGATGTTTAGCAACTGAATATTATTTTTTAAACAACTGAATTATGAGGAAACTAATGCCTCATGCTGGATACAACAGCTAAATACATAATGTATTTTAATAGAGTTTGCATACTTTATGTTCAGATCTATGTTCACAGATCATTAAGAGGAACATGGAACACAAAAAAGTGTAATATTTATACATTAAATAATTAAAGAAAGTTAGATCAAAAAACATTTTTTATTAATGGAAACCACAAATGTAAATAAAGAAATTCTCTTATATTTTGTAAATGTTTTTCAAGAAGGAGCTTTTTGTTGTCATTTGAATATAATTTTATTTCTAATTAGATTTTTTTAGTATTCATATAAAAGTAAAGTTTCTTTTTGTAATTTATTTGTTAATTAGTATAGCTATTAATCCACTTTATGCATTTGCTCTTATTTTACTGTAAATTTTTAAAGTGCTTTTTTTGACATTTCCTATGAAAAAGCGCAATGAAGAAACTTGTAAATGAGACATCAACATTTTAGATTTTTAAAGCTGTATCTGTAGACAAACTTTCCTCAGAATTTAAAATAACTTGTAGAAATTGAGATCTAATCATATTTACATTCTAATACATAAAGATAAATGTAATAATATTAACTGAAAGTGCTTTATATAGATAGTGGGGGGCCACTTCAACTACCACCAATGTGCAGCATCTACTTGGATGATTTGACAGTAGACATTATTGCAGCAGTACGCAAACCACACATTAACTAATAGGTGGTAAAGTAGTGAGAGAGAGAAGGCCAATTAGGATGTACTCACACTAGGCACATTTCTTCCATACCGTGCCCAAGTGCAATTGCTCCCCCCCACTCCCCTGCTGGGCTGCACTCACACTGCACTTAATGTTCTGGGCCTGGGTACACTTTTGTCATCACCGTGTGACTTTTTGTAAACCCAAAAAAAGATCTGAACATGGAGTGACAGCATGCACGTCGAAATTATTTTACTTATGTTGTGGTTGTTTAGGAGTCATGTAGGGAAGAATAATGTTCTCCCCTCTTACTGATTTACTGAGTGTGTGCAGAGCAGTGTTTTGCTATTAATCATGCTGCATGTATGTGAAGATTTTTATGCAGACAAATGATGTTAAGGGTGGAATTTGCAGCTTTTCTTGCCAACTACAATTCATGTTCATGTGTAAGGTGAGAATAAAAACCTGTTTTTAACTGAAATGGTATTGAATGAAATGAGACTATCTGACTTGTCGCATCATTGATAACATTTAGAGATCACACTGTTCCTTAATCCTACTCCCGGGTCGACCTCTTCCAGGTGGGCCAGAGCACAGAACGGTTGGCCTGGTACAGAGTGATCACATTAGTCAAGTGAACTAGATGTTGGTGGGTTACATGCAGACAAATGTACTTTGGCATAGAACAAATCACTAATGTGAATACACCCTTAGAGACAGGGGGTAATTGGGGTCTGAGTGGACAAGGCCATGATACACAATTTAGCCAGGACATCATGTAACAATTAATCTTTCTGAAAGTTGCCCAGAGATACCACAGACAGTCAGGACTTGGCTTTATATCTCTTCCAAAGGATGGCACCATTTTTCCAGCACAGTGTTCCAGTCACTGCACTGGGGCATTGGGATCCATATGCAGACCACAAAGTAAGCACCCCCTGTTGCTTCACCATAACACCACCTTCAGCAGCAACCCACTCCTTCCTAGTTGGTCTCCACAGATATATTTAGGTTCAGTTGGATTCCCTGTTCTTAAGTGCAAATAATATGGTGGTATGGCATGAGGTAATATCATACTGTTAATTTGTTTATAGGTATAAATTTGAATCAGCAATTGGATCCTCACTGAATTCATCCAATACTTTTTCTCCTTGTTCATTACATCATGGAGAGGATGCATCTGGTCATATAAATGATCAGTCTTCTGTCATCCAAAATTCTGGTAAGTACATTCTAGGTTCAGTTAAATGAATCAGTAATATTTTTTATTAAGTCGCCTAAATAATTTGAATGAGAAACATCCTGTTCTTGTAATCTGAAATCATATCTTGAACCAACTACACTATTAGATACTTGCAACAGTGAACATTTAGTTGAATCACTAGGAGATAATAACTAGTGGCAAATTCATGGAAACATGGTAAACAAAATATTTTCTTGATGTTTGAGTATTCTTCTGTATTTGATTCCTATAGAAGTACAACATCATTGGGAAGGGGGAAATCGAAGTCTAAGTGATCTAAGCCATGTGGATGCCCAGCTCCTACATAGTTAGTGATGAGCAGGACATAATGATAATAAGGGCACCAGCAAATGTATTTAAAACTTATTTGAAAATTTCCCCAGCAGCTATAATAGATGTACACTATGATAAAATAGCAATTAAATTAAAGGTTGAAAACAAATGAACTGAAAAGACTGATACAACATTTCTACTTCCACATTTTAGGGTCCTTGTGGCAATTGACTGTTATGATAATTTTACTTAATGGATTGTTAATAAGGCTGATAACTCATGACTGCAGTGTATAAATGTAGGCATTAACATGCTCTGTAGAAGTGTGTTAAAGTGACTTCCAAACTTGACTAACAGTCAATTTACAGATTTGGGAACTGAGATTATGTTATTGTACTTTTTAGTTCTAGCAACAATCCTTGCAGTTGTAGTATTAATTTACTGCAACTGAAGCAATCCATTCTGCTTGATACAAATAAATTAACCAGCCCTACTAGGCCATGAATATTAAGAATCTCCCTTAATTAGGCAGTGTAGCTAAGGCCCAAGAAAGCAAACCTTAGATCAAGGCTCCTCAATTATATCCCAGTGGGCCACAGTGGCTGCAGGTTTTTGCTTTAACCATTTTGTTAATTAGAACTCATTTATTTACTACTAAAGCATTATGGTTTTTGTCCTAGTTTTAGTTAGCTTGCTTGTTATGGTTTGAGCCCCTAATTGCCTATTTTAGTTTTAAACACCTGCATTAGGATTTAAATTGTTGCCTGTTTTCTTAACAAGGCATCAGATAATAATGACAGGCAAATGACAAAGGACCACCACATCTCCAACTAACGTATTTGTACCTAAACCTATGTATACTAAAGTACAGTATCTGTGTTAGCAAAATGCTGTATGAATAAATGAGAGAAAAGAGAAGGACCAAGCAGCACAAATCTGTTCGGGACTACAAAAATATGGATAATGTTCTCAGAAAATTAACAATCGACAATGTGATAAAGATTTGTCTTGGAAGAATGAAAAAACTAATAAGCCATATAATTAAATACCAAGTTTCATTGTCTAATTACAAAACTCCGTGGAACAAAAACCTGTAGCCACTGAAGCCATCCAGAACTGTAACTGAGAAACTTTATCTTAGATAACATTGAAAGATGACAGATAAATGCGTTTCAACAATACTATGAAAATTGTCTGTGGACTAGGGTGGCACGGTGGCGCAGTGGTAGCGCTGCTGCGTCGCAGTAAGGAGACCTGGGTTTGCTTCCCGGGTCCTCACTGCGTGGAGTTTGCATGTTCTCCCCGTGTCTGCGTGGGTTTCCTCCCACAGTCCAAAGACATGCAGGTTAGGTGCATTGGCGATCCTAAATTGTCGCCGTGTGTGTGAGTTTGCCCTGCGGTGGGCTGGCGCCCTGCCCGGGATTTGTTCGTGCCCTGTACTGGCTGGGATTGGCTCCAGCAGACCCTTGTGTTAGGATATAGCAGGTTGGATACTGACTGTCTGTGGATTTAGGCAAACTGCATTTTCACAATTTTAAAAAGTACAAATGAGTATTATTATCATATGAATACCAATTAATATGTTTCAAAATGAATTAAATAAGTACTTTGGTTTAAAATTTAAATTTCAATATGATAACATTCAAAGAGAAAATACTGTATAATGGGTTTGATCATTAAAGGCCCAGGGTCTATATAATCATTTTATAATAAATCAATTTTTGTATCAGTATACTGCTGCTGCATTATGTGAATTTCCCCTTGGGATAAATAAAGTATCTATCTATCTATCTATCTATCTATCTATCTATCTAGTCTGTAAAATTATTATAAGTTTCTACAGTTCTGCCCATGTCATTTCCTCTCTTTTTTTTATTGGCATCTTAGCACACAAGTGAAACATATTGCCCTGCTGCTGCATTACACACTTTCTCTCTCTTTCACTCTTTGTATTAGAGGTCTTATATTAAACTTTCGCTAACTTACATTACTTGGGTGGTGCACTGAGCTCTTGGCAAGCGGAGCAACTCCTTACACTACTGCAAATTAAACAAGGTAGTTTGCTGCATTGTGCTAGGAAATCTGATTGCTGGCATGGCATATGGAATGCTGCTTACAATGCTTCAAATGCTGAGAAGAAGTTTTCTGGCATGGACTCTGATTTGTAAGGCTCATTCTTACAAATTACAAGGACTGAGCACAAAATGCTTTTTTAACACTTTGATTTCCAAATTCCTGTCTGTGTTCCCCACATGGGACTGGTGTCTTGTTCAGGGATGGTTCCTATCTTGTGCTTAATGCTGGCAAGATAGACTCTGCCCCTTGTAATCCTGTAACTGGTATAAACACCTTTGAGGATAACCAAATTCATTTCTATAAAGCATGTTTTTGTTTTCCCCAATGTTAAGATTAAAAGGCATCGCTATATATAATCTTCATTTGGATCTTGATCTTTGTTTGTCCGCAAATGAATTAGAAGAAGAAGCACTAGATGGCAGTAGAGAGACAGCTAAAACATAGACATTGCATAGGAATCTCCTCCAGGCTTATACTACTGAAGACTGTAGTACTCCAGTCACACCTCAAAACGCAGACATTCAAACTAAACAAATTGTTGTGCTTTAAATTAACTAATCTTTATATATAATCTTCATTTAGATCTTGATCTTTGTTTGTCTGCGAATTCCACGCATTCCACGCATGCGTAGACCACCTTCCAGTTTAGTACGTTGTTGTTACTCATGGATGTCAACAATGTGCCGGAATAACGAAAGGGGTTACGCTGGTTAGCTCCTGAGGCCTGGTTAGAGAATGAGATTGCCGAAGATAAAAGGTACGTGCCTACGTAACATATGAATGAAAGAAAGACAGTGGGTAAAATGAATAACAACGTAACAGCACGTTCCGGAAATTATTATTGTTACGTTGTAGCCAGCGAGTGCTGCGTGTCTCACACACATGTCAGTGAAGTGATCCCTTTTTATGCTTTAAAGAGTCTGGATACCTATGTGTCCCCCTTTTATAACCATTGCTCTGTGTATATTGCCTTACTCTTTGGATTGCCACAAAGCAACCTGCGAGATTGGAGAAAGGTTGAGAAGAGATCGTGAGAGGAAACGACAGCTTCATGAAAACGAAATGGACTGTGAACAGATAGAAGCAGAAATGCTCCTACACCACCACATAATTACTATTCGGACAGTGATTCCGAGTAGGCCGTTCCTATCGAATCAATGTCCAAGGGTTTTCTTTTGTAATTTTGTTTCCCTTATAAAAAAATCATAATGCTGTGCGACGAACGGCCCAGTTCACGACTGGCAGTCACGTTTAAACAGGGAGCCCTTCACAGACAACTTTAACACGTGCAACATAGTTGGGCGCACATGGCTAGTTATTAATAATGTATAAATTCTACTATCAAATTTTAAGCACATGGTGTTCAGTCTTAAAAAAATACTCCACATAAAAATATTTGTTTATGTCCTTTATCTCATATAGTATGTAGTGATGACACCGAAAAAAAATGTAATCTCATGTTTTTATGCAGAACGGAGTTTTTTGATAGGAAAGGTGTCTATGATGACTAATACTGGACAACAGCAAACAGTGTTAAAAATGTTCATGGAAAAAATCTCATGTTACTTGTGTTCCATAATCCACATATCAAGTCATCCAATTGTATGCTCATAATATCAAAACACATGTTTTTACTAAGGTATTGTTAAATAAACCACCTTTGGAAAATACGAGGGATGTTCAAAAAGTTTCCACACTTTTTTAAAACTCAATTTATCAAGAATTTCAAAAAGAAATTACAAGCCCTTTTCTACATAGTCACCTTCCTTTGCAATTCAATTTTCCCAGCGTCTTACCAACTTTTTAATGTCCAATTACTACTCCTCCTGCTTTCACCACTTCCTCTGAAAAAATAAAAGTGCAGAAACTTTTTGAATGTTCCCCATATAACTGGATGACTTAAAATGTGGATTATTTAACATGGGTGACATGAGATTGTTTTCATGGACTTTTTGATATTGTTTGCTCCAGTGTTTGTTACCATACATGCCACCTTTTTTTCAAGAAAGTGTAGGATTAAAATATTTAGTGGTCATCAGTACAAGCTACATGCGGCAAGTAACATAAAGATATCATTTTTGGGTATTGTATTCCTTTTACCTTTTGTGAAGCACACCTAACAATTGTTTCTAACTGTGCACATCCCTTTACATCCACAGATTAATCTTTTTCAAATTGATATCTCTAGGCAGATAATGCACCATGTCACAAAACACACATTATCTTGATCTGGTTCCACAAACATGAAAATGACTTCAGTTTATAGCAGTGGTATAAACAATAAATAATAATAATTAAAAAAAAATGTTTTTTGTTAACTTACCACAAACCAAGAAAACAGATCTGTCAAAAGAAATGCAGAAATTAAAGCAACAAAGAAAGCACAAAAAAGAGAACAGATTATTATTAAGGTTATTTTAGTTACATTTTATTAAGTTTGTTTTATTTTAATACTGGTTTTACCTGGTGTTTCATTCCCAGTTTAGTTAAGTTCAGTTTGATGATCAGTTTTATTTGGTGAATTAATCATTTTAGCTTTAAGAGATGGCTGATTGATGAAGATTAATAAATCTTTATTAACACTGTGCCTACACAACAAGGTAATTTACACAGTGTTCTAGACATTCCATTGATTTATGTGCCACCACACTTTCTTTCTTAATACAAGTATTCAATAAACTGAGTGACCAGACAGCAGCTTTCTACAGTCTGTTGAGCAATGTAACTTGTCCTTCTACCTTTTTGGCAGGATTTTTTTTATTCTGTCGCTGTCCTCCATCTCTTTGTATACACCTCTAAGAAAGCAGTTTAAGAATATTTAAAAATTCATCAGGATCTGTCCTCTTAATTGTGATTCATTACCTGACTGCTGCATCTACAATTACACACTTTTCTCTTATTACTCTCAGCCTCATACTCAAAGTACTCCCAGACAGTACTTTTCCATTTATGACCAGTTCTTTGCATATTCTGTTTAGGTAGCTAACAGCTGTCTAGCTTGTTAGGCTACATAACCAAATGGTGTATAGTTGTTTAATAAAATAGAGTGACAGTTTATTTCATTATTACTACTACAAATCAGAGTGAGCAAAAGTATTTAGTTATATTTCTGTTATGGAACTGTTCAGTAACTTTGCCAAACTCCGCAATATGCATTGAAGCCAAAGACAAACTGGGAAACTAGTTTTGACTGGATTATAGTGGTACAGTGATCTTTTAAGTGTCCTTGAGGGCTAAAGAAACATTTATTAACTATGCTGGATGATTATTATAGACAAAAATGTGATATGAGTCAACAAGTAAAATAAAAATAAATAATTGAAAAAATAAATGTGAGTTTAATGTAGCAGTAGTTAGTACATTAGGACTTTGGACATCTCTGGGTCCATGGTTCCTGACGTTGATCCTCCAATTAGCTGTGAACCACCCAATCTTACCGAGGTTGCACAAGTAGTGAACCAGCTAAGGATAGGGAAGGCTGCAGGGATCTGTGGTATCCAGGGTGAACTTCTTCAGGATGGTGGTAAGGCTGTCCTTCTGGCATTGAAAGCAATCTTTGCTTCCATTTGGGAGATGGGTGTCATACCAACTGACTGGAAAACAGGACTTGTCCTCCCTATCTAGAAAGGGAAGAGTGATCGCCTGGATTGTGGTAGCTACAGGTGGATAGCACCACTATTGATGCTGGATAGGGTCCTTGTTGGGTCATCCTCAATAGGATCGGTTATCACTTGCTCACCTACCAGCGACCGGAGCAGTCTGGTCTTACGCCTAAGAAGTCTACCATTGACCACATCCTGGCACTGAGGGTTCTCATTGAGTGCAAACGTGAACATCGGAAGAGTTTCTTTGTTGATTTTCATAAATCATTTGATTGAGCTGCCCTGTGGAACATCCTGAGAGTTTGCGGGATCCCCCCAAAGTTGCTGGATATCATGGCTGGCCTTTGCACTGGTACTGTGCAGAGTGGAGGCAGAACATCTGCGTTTTTCCCAGTTGAATCTAGGGTTTGTTAGGGGTGTGTTCTTGCTCCCGGTCTAGTCAGTGCTTGCATGGACTGGGTGTTGGGCAGGGTCATGGGGTCCAGCGGCTCTGGGACATCTGTTGGTGAAGAGAGATTCACTAATCTTGACTTTGCTGATAATGTTTTGATCTTTGCAGTGTCAATGAAGGCTCTGATTGGGGCTTTCGAGAGACTGAGTGAGTAGTCTGAGTGTCTGGGCTTGCAAGTGTCCTGGATTAAAGCCAAGATCCAGGCCTTTAATGACCTTTTGGCCACAGCCATCAGGAGTATGTCTTTCTGCGGAGGGAATGTTGACCTCATCGAGGGGTTTACTTACCTTTGCATCGACATTCATGCCTCTGGTGACTCTTCCTGTGAAGTCAGTACACGGATTGGGAGAGCATGGGAGGTCATGAGGCCGCCAGAAAGAGGCATGTCACGCTCCCAATATCTTTACAAGGTCCCGAGTTGGTTTGTTGTGTGGTGGGTGTGGCAATGCGCTGTACAAGTGCATGCTCCCCAGCCGGACCTGACCTGACCTGTATTTAGTAATAACTATTCATTCATTCATTCATTTATCAGTCTAAACCGATATGGTGAATGTTGATCATGACCAGAATTAAAACAAAATTGCCCTGGCAGCTTAACCACATACTTTTTTAATAGCTTATTACATACAACTAGATTATAAAACAAAAAATTCAAACGGTTTAAAATTGCCATAAATCGTAACTCTGAATCTAAAAGTATAATTAAATTATGAAGTTGGCAAAAATGACCACTAGCCAGGTCATTTTGTTTTTATATCGTAACAAATTACAAAATGCCTATTTAGTTGTATTATTTAGTTTTCATTAATGATAATAACCTTTGTCCTTAGTTTTTAAAATTCAGTTTCGTGTGTAAGGTTAGAGAATCATCTGAATCCGTAATGATTCAAATGTGCCAAGTAGAAACCGGCACATTCAACATTTAAGCTAAATCCAGTAAATTATTTTCAGAAAAAGTATACAGGGAAAACAGCTTTATTTAAAACTGCAACTACCACATCTGGAAAAGCATTTTATGCATGTTGTGACTAACTGGATGGTGTACCTGTAGCACCCCAAACACCTGACACAAATGCACAGACATAAGTCTCTATATAAATAATAGGTTTAATTGTGGGAATTAACAAGTCTCCAAAGGGTACAACTAAACACAAAACAGTCCAGTTTTTTTTTTCCACGCCTCCGTACCTCCAGGCAAGCTTTGCTTGCTTCCCCCCAACTCAGGCTCCCTGTACTGGAGCAGGGCTGCTTTTTTTATATTGAACCCAGGAGTACTTCCAGTGTCATGAAATTGTTCCTCGGAAGCACTTACATGTAAGGCTGAAGCCCCATAAAGCAGGGATTAGTGATTCCCACAGCTCCCCCAGACGGATCCCAACACACCCAACCGGGCTGCGCCCTGAGACTACAGCACCCAGCCTGCCCTGCATGGTGTCCATTTGGGAATCCTAGCCTTGATGTGTTTCACTCAGTGTCTTGGAGAAAAAAACAACCCAAATAAGCTGTCTTTCCTTCTCCTTCCATTACATGCGCCTGTGTCACACAGTATTTTTTTAAGTCGTACTACACAGAGCTGACACCTATTTTTTGTTTTTTAATCTATCTGTGCAAATGCTCTGTACTTTTTTCTTCAATCAAGAAGATAGAAATGCCTTCCATATGTTAATTTTATTGTTATTATTTTATAGCATCTCATGTGTTTTCTAATTCTGGGAGGTGTAGAGGTTAGACCCTTTTAAGGTTTGTTTCCAGCATGCATAGTTAGCTGCACAGCATTCCAGAGAGTGAGTGAGCACACAGGGATCCGTGTTTTATACTAGACAGCAGTGCTTGATTTGCATGGGTACTCTGTGATCCAGGTCATTATTTGAGCTTCGAAGTACCAGCAGTCAATGTATGCATACTGTGGTGTATATCGAGACACCCACAAAATCTACAGTTTATTATCTGAATGATTAGTTTCAGACTGCATCCTGTGCATTGGATTAGAGTTTGTTATGTGATACTTAGGTGTAGTTTCTGCATCGCAAGTTTATTGTAACATTCATTGTTTGTCCACTTGTTTACTTGTATTTATGAGTTCATTTATTTCTATATATATATTATTTTTATAACTAGCTAGGTTGTTGTTCTTGTTTTGTTTATTGGTTTATTGTCAGCATTAGTAGAAGTTAAGAAAAGTGTAGTGCTGAATTTCTTCATTTAGCAAATAAATTATCGCTCCTCATATAATTATAACAGTTCTTACAAGTGATTTATAGGTTAATGTTATTGTTAGCAAGTTCCTATGCAAATTCTGATAACAGCAGAAGAAGGAGTAATTTTTTTATTTTTTATCATTAAAGGAGATAAGCCTGTGGATTTGAGCTACTGGATAACAGCAATTGCCTGCACAGTTTCCAGGTTATAATCCAATACTGCACCTTTATGATGAAATGGAACAGTAGGTTCCAAGCAAATATGTGGCAAGACACATGCCTAACCCATGGGATGCTTTTCAATCCGCATGGGCCACAATCCTCTAGAAATCTTTCCAACAAAGCAAGTTGAATGCTAAATTCCTTTGGGCTGAGTCTTTACGAGTGTCATTATAGCAGTGTCATTACCATTTTCATCACTTCATCACTCTGTTTCTTGACAGGTTGTGAAAAAGAGGCAGGGCTGTCCACATGGATCTATGTTTTCCTTGGAAACATGCTGAGAGGCATCGGGGAGACTCCAATACAACCATTAGGAATTTCTTATGTAGATGATTTTGCACTTGAAGAAAATGCAGCTTTTTATATTGGTAACTAAAAAATCATTTTAAATTATTTTGGTGACTTTTTTATGGCCTAACGTTTGTAACTTTTCTGTTTTTCTAGGTTGTGTTCAAACCATCTCAATTATAGGTCCAGTGTTTGGATTCTTACTAGGATCATTGTGTGCGGGGATATTTGTTGATGTTGGCTTTGTGGAAATGGGTAAGTTTAAAATATGAACACTAACTAAAGAGGGAAAACTACATTTGCAGGCTGTCTAAGAATATCTGTTTGCAAGTAGTTTTATTTCTGCATTATCAAAGAACTTATCTAGGGAGAAATTTTGAAGAGGATGTAACCATTACCAAGTTAGAGAAGAACACATACCTGAATAGTTAGAATCAGTGTTTGAAAAGGAATAACTAATTTTGTGCAAATGCAGAAAGCAAACATTATAAACAAGGAACATTTCAATCTGTTGTAAAAATATAGAAAGCAATATACTAACGTTTCTTTAATATATATAAGCATGCTTATGTATTTACACAAGAAATAAGAGGCTAACAAAAAATCTGATCAATTAGAATTTGAGGAGAGGAAAGAAAAAAAGTTCCATGTTAACAACTTCCAGCAGAAAATAAATTAATATGGTCAGTTTACTATGTTACTTTTTCTAGACAGTGTTACAATAACTCCTGCAGACTCACGGTGGGTTGGTGCCTGGTGGCTTGGATATTTGATTGCTGGAGTTATTTCTTTGTTGTCTGCGGTTCCATTCTGGTTCCTTCCAAAGTCTCTGCCAGACCCCAGAAAAAGAAGAAATTCAAAATCATCTCCTGAAAAATCCAGATTTATTAAACAATCTGCAGCTGCTCATAAGTACATCGTGGAAGAGCCTGTAAGTTTCACTGAAATGGCAAAAGGTAAATTACTTATGCACACATTTTTGATTTTTAGCTTTTCTCTTTTCCAATATTTCTATTCAGGACTGCAGTTTCATAAAAGGAGACGAGAGTATGATGACATTCTTGAATAATATTTAAGGAAAGAATTTGAGTAAGAACTTTAGTAATCTTTATGGTAACTTCAATTTTATAAGAAAAGGGTGGCACTTGCTAATTTGATGTGTAAGTAATTATTGAGAAGAAGAGAATGAGAAATCCAGTGAATGCAGTCATAGCAGAAGATGGAAGGAATACAAGGAGAACAATGTATATTGACTTTTATATCAGTAAAGTTATTTATTATATCAAAATAAGTGTTATCCCATTTGGATAATGTGGCCCAGTTTGGATAGTTGGGCCCAATTTGCTACCAGCGCTTTTACATTTTAAGAACATATAAATCCAAAGAAGAATACAGAGATAATACATCTTTTTGTATGTGAGAAAAAACGCATTTCTGAAAAGCACATAATGAGAAAATAACCAGTTTTCATAACTAAGGTACAGAGGTTTCAAAGGGATCCCACCTTACCCAGAATATATTTAAATGCTAAATCTAATTTTTGCACATGTATTATTACTCTATTAAAGAAAGAATATTACAATTAGAGTAAAATGCTGTTGTGACAGGGGATTTATGAATGACTTAAAATTGTTTAGATGCTTAATCTTGGAAGCAAGAATCCTAAAATATTTTTGAATAACAGATGTAATGAAAGTAAACGAGTGAATGTTAAATAAAAGTAATTAGGAATCAAGATTGAGAAATTAAAATGATCACTTCATGCTACAACAGAAGAGAATCATAAGAAAACATAAATGAAGGCAGCTGGTAAGCCACACACAAATAAATCTATATACTGTATATAAAAGGCAAATCACCAGTTATCATGAAATCTCCTGAACCATGAGGACTTGGGACTTAAAATTTGGAATGTGGGTTCCCCTTGGCCCATAGGTGCTTGCTAAGAAACGGTTTTAAAAATTTTGTGGTCCAAGCGCGTTCTGTCTGTATGTTTGTCCACTTTTCACGAGAGAATTACTTAACGGATTTAGATCTGGCTGTTTTCTATAATTTGCTTGAACTTTCCGGTTGATTTCGCTCATCACGCTAAGTACCATAGTTCGCTTGCGGTTCCAATGTATTTATGCAAATCCAAGAGAGTGGCTGTGGGCCGAGAGCAGAGAGGCGGGGCCTTAATCATTCACTCGTCAGCCTCTCTTCGAGTTGGTTTACATCTCGCCACGTGTTGGAGTGCACCTTACCTCAGCTTAGCTGGCAATACCTGTTTGTTCAACACACATTATCATCTGTAGATTGTTAAGGGGTAATTTCTGACGATTTTGAGAGAGAGATCAGAGTTCCTTGTGTTTTACTGTAGATGGTAGCTGCTGATTGCATTATCATGGCCATGTGCTTTTCTCCCCACACAGGAAACGCTCTCCCGTCAGAGCTGAACACGATCAGATATAGTGCCAACGTCTATTGATTTTTAAAGTTGTCCTCTTTCATTACTATGTGGGTGCAGCCACGGGGTACAGCTAGTGTATTCATAACTATAAGTTTCAGGAATACATTAGGAGAAGAAATGCTAGCAAACATGAAAGTGTCAGTGACTCCAAAATGATAATCAAACAGAGCTTTATAATGTGAATGTAGAGAAATCCAGATGTGTGAATTCATGATCTGAATCAATTATATGACTAATGTTTTTGACCAGCAAATGTAAGACTGACTCTGGTGAATATATTCTCCATTGCAGTACTCTAATCTAAGGTATTATATGACATTTCCAACTGAGCTCTACATTTTTACTTTAGCTATCTTCTGTATACTTTTGTTATTGTATGTCACCGAAACATTTTCCTGCTTTCAAAACCAAATTTTAAATGCATCATTTTTCAGCTTTATTTATAGTTTTATGTATATAGTAATTTTCTGTTTCTAGACTGTCCACGACACACTTGTTACATCTCTTTCTACTTGTTTCTGAAAAGTGGAACTAAAAGGCTCACATTCAGGCAATGCTACCAATTGAAAGCAAGTAACACATTTACAAAGTAATATGTTCAAAAATAAAAAATAGTTGTAGTATTAACAATTATTATAATACATTGTGGGAAAACACTTTTTTCCTGTAAAGGCATAATCAGCAAAATAGTTGAAATTTCTGAAGGGCAAGAAAAACCTTGCATATCTTTATTTTTGGATGTAATAACTTCTTTATATCATTTCTTCTGCATGATGCAGAGTAAAAAAAACAAACAACAGCTGTTTCACATAAGACCTAACTGTTTACCTGTGTGTACAACTGGAGTAGAAACAAGTTCAGCATTTCTTTGTCACAAAGTTAAGTAATAATAGCAACTGGATATGGAAATTGTTTTAGAAATCTTTAGCTTGTACTATATAAAAACTAAAATTTTCAAATACTTTATAAACCTTAAGGCAAAACTCTATTTTTGTCGTGCTGTTGGAATTTAACTCATTTTATTTTGTTACATTAAGGTCTTTTAATGTACACAATTAATATTTCCTTGCTATTGGAATTTTTCCAAATTAATCTGTATCAGGGCTGTCAAAGTTAGCATGCTAATGCATTTGGATAATTTTCAAAGATATAATGAGTTAGTTTTCCTTATTTGCATTTAACAAATACATTGTTTGACACCCCTTCCTACCTTAGCCAGTGGTCTTCAGATTGGGGGTCATGGCTCAGAGAAGGTTAACATTATTTAAAAAAATAATTTGAAATTTAAAGATTGTCTTTAAATTGATTAGTTTTTAAATAAACCAGTGTTTGAAATGAGTTGGTATGTACATGGCTAATGTATGCATACTAGTGTTTACCAACATTTCTTAAAATGTACACACCATTTTTTTTTTGAGCTTGCTCACATTAGTGCATGGGGCCCCAACTCCCAAATCCCCTAGTGTCCAAAATTATTTCTGTATATCAGCACACTCATTTCACAATGGGAAACAAACATCTCAAGTGCGTGCCCTCTTTCTCACCATCTCTACCTGCATGAGCAAGCTGCACAGCATGTCTCCTTCTCTCTCTCTCTCTCTCTCTCTCTCTCTCTCTCATTCTCTCAGGTGTGGTTCACCAACTTTGCAAGATGTAAAATTTTGGTGAACTTGCTTTTTGTACCATTATTTTTAGAAATGTTTTAGAAATTGCCAGACTAAAGCAGAGTAAAATACAATGAAATGTAACAATTATTGATAATAAAATATATGTATCTAACATATAATTTTGGTATTAATAATGATAATCATAAATAATTATTCTTTACATTTATATAAGAAATCTATTGTTTTGGACAGAGTTGCCGGTGTTCTATAAGCTTCATTTTTCCTTTAAAAATAATTTATAGTGATAGGCTGAAATTAGAAGCAGAACTATGCTGAAAGTTATCAAAACTGGAACCACACATTGACAATATTGAGTATATAAAACATGAAGGTAACATTTTCCTCTTTTTTGAACCTGTAGTTATATTTTGACAAGTTATTTTTCTGGTTCCTTTAATCTGGATTCCTATTTAACTGTATAATTTTTATAATTTAAAAATATGGAAATTTTAGGTCAATGTTTATTCCTTATCAAATAAAGTTCTTACATTAAAAAATAATTAATTAAAAAAAAAACATCTGATATGCATATGAAAAACTAAAAGACATACACAAGCACAAAACATATCTCTCTAATCACTTCTTAAAATTACCAAATGAAGTACTAGATGCAGAGGTGAGAGTTATGAAATCTCACTTTTAATTGTGACTAGTAAGATTTCAGTACTTAACAATTTAAGACTCTAAGAAAATCAGTATACTTCAAAATATTTCAAATCCTAGAGATCCTTTTCAAGAAAAAAGATTGAAAACCCCTGGCCTAGAGATATTTCATATATAATCACATATGTGTCAGTAGCCTGATATAGTTAAGTTTTTGCTTTAATTAACAGGTTTGCTTTTAATAGAACTGTTAAGTAGCAAAATCTGTGGCAGACTACAATCTATGAATGTACAGTTTTACTTGTATTTATGAGGGCTAGGGGTATGGGTATTCTATTGTAGTTGGTAAAAGTAATCCCAAAATAAAAAATGCATACATACTGTACATACAGTATTTTTGATTGAAATTTGATGGAGTTACACAAAAAAGAAAATTGGCAGACGTATGTTTTTTTTATTTGTCAATAATAATACTGTAGCAAATAGTCTATTATAACAAATGGCTGAGCACTGAAAAGGAATTGTAAAGGGGAATGACAATTTATGCAATTGAAGTGAAAAGAGTAAAGTTCAGTGAAGGTCAAAGAAGATGAGCTATAAAGCTCAAGAGTGTGCCTTGCTCTATTGTTGCCTGTATAGGTGTTGCATGACTAGAAGCAAAAATGGAGGGAGATAAAAGTAGAACATGAAGTTGCCTCCATGGGTACATGCAGTACTCCCTATTTTGTGAGATTCTTTGGTGTATTTGTCCCTCTTGGATTGTCAAGCATGCTTATTTATATATAGAGTCATGCACAGAGCTCCATTTGGGGCAGGCCATTTGGCTATATGTCAAATTAACTGTATAACTCTTTGCCACTCCTGGACAATAATACTATATGTCACCAGGCTTTTGGTGGTGTAATTGAGTCAGATAGCAGGTCAGACCTGAACCGTCTTTGGACCCCTTCCTGTAATATTGATAGATTAAAAAAATATAATTTACATAATATTAACAAATTGACAGAGAGAAACAGACAGAGCAGAAATAGCAGTATTAAATGAATCTGATAAAACTGCTCAAACATAAAAGGCAGCGACTGGATCCATAAATGCACTCACCACATACACCAACATATACAGTACGCAAATAACATAAAACAAACCTTTGATGCACACACCCTACAAAGTCCAAGCAGTGCTGACACTTCTGATAATGATTCTGATAGTGATTCTATATAATACAAAGTTAAACAAGATAAAATGGAAAAGTCTAGAAATTAACAGAAAAGTATAACTAAATATAGTGTTTAGAGTAAACATAAACTACAGAATGTTTAAAAACAACAAGGAAAATTAGTATTAAGAAAGAATGAAACAGAAGATCTAATATTTCTTAAAAAGATATGGCATAGTGTTAAGGTGAAAGGAAAACGAAAACTACAAAAAACCTTGTTTGTAGGTTAAATATTTTAGTTTTGACATAGGCATGGCTCTTTTTTGGTGTACTTTATTGTTTATTTAAATATCTTGTATATAGAAGAAGTATCAGTTTTGACACTGGAAAGGAAATTGAACATTGTTTAGTATGTAGTTTATGTAACCTTTGTCAATCAAAATAGTTACTGTATAATATCAGAATGCTGCTTTTATTTTCCAGCAGGCTAGATCATGACACTAAAATATTTTTATCACCACCATATTTAATGGTATGGATGACATTCCTAGAACTCTGTGGGTTTGTTTAGTTTGGTTAGGATATGCCTAGGATTTAGAAAATAAATTAATTCTTTCAAGTCCAAATAAATATCCTCATTCTGCTAGACTATAATTCACTCAGAGTCACCATAGGTGATGGAATGGACTTGCTGGCTAGTGTGATGACCAGTTTGTGAGGGTGTTGTGCCCAGTACAGACTACCACTTGTTCTCTATTTTTGCTGTTACTTCTGCTTTGGGGAATTTCCAATTACAGTACTTGGAAAGTTCCTAAAATCTTCATCTGGCTTTTAGATTATAATTGAATGTTACAAAGATTATCCTGGTGTAATTTAATTTTAACTACAAAATGTATCAATGTTGTAATTTTTCCAGACTCACATTATGTATACTGTATGAACAAAGTAATGTAAAATGCCTCAGCTGCACATAGGTTGATTCCATTCTGCAAATCACAGAACATTTATACTTTTGTTCATATTGTAACACAATACAGTGTTGAAATGCCCAAGGGTGTAAATTGTTTTTAGTTACTATGTTTCCATTTCTTTCAAGAAATGCTTTTTGTGACTATCAAAGACTTTTAGTAGCCACCAGTATTTTGTGGCATTTAAAACTGTGCTTTGAAGAAGAAGGGTGAAGTGGTGGTGCTGAGTCTAGGGATCTGCTCTGGCAATCGGAAGGTTGCTGGTTCAAACCCTGTAAATGTCAGAAGACACTCTTCTCCACTGGGCCATTGAGCAAAGCCCTTAACCTGCAATCCTGGGTATGACATTAACCTGCATCCAGTCCAGCAAGAAGGTCTTCCAACTTGCAGGGAAAACTTGGAGGTTGATGTTAGAATTGGCACTCCAGCCACTGTAAAAAAAACCTCACAAAGTTCCAGTGTGGTGCTGAGGTATCACCCGGTGCACGGCTGCACTTGGGTCCCAATTTGGGTGGCCCGTTGCAAACTCCTCCTTTGATGAAGACTATTTATATATTGAGAGTAGCCATACATGGGAGGTTTAACTGTGATTAATTGGAAAAGAATTTTACACAAAACAAAATTAACGCCATGAAAGTCATTATTGTCACACAATAATTGGTAGCATGCCTAAGTAGTTTAAGTGCAATTACTAAAACGTGCTAATTTCTACTTTTAGTTAATGTAAGCTAAGCACCTGTATAACCTTATGTTGCACAAAATTTAGTTTGGAATTGTTTCATGCGTTTTTTTAATTATCATTCATTTTTGAAAATATTTGTATTTTGCAGTCACATTGGTAATGGAAACCTACAGTAACTTCCACTGTATAAGTCAATCTGATTTATTATGCCATGGAATTTAGAGAGTCAAAACTCAATATTTTTAGCACTAAGTGTGTAAGTACTTTTACTGTATTGTATCTAAAGTTGGTGTTGGACTTTTTTTTTCTCCAGATTTCATTCCCTCACTGAAAGGACTCCTTGGAAACCCCATATATTTCTTGTACCTCTGTATAACAATTGTACAGTTTAACTCTCTGATTGGCATGGTAACATATAAGCCTAAATACATTGAACAGCACTATGGCCAGTCTGCCTCCAAGGCCAACTTCATTATTGGTATGTGTGTAATGCATGTTTGAAATATCGTTATTGTTTTGCACAATTAAATAATCTAGTAATAATGATCTAGTTCAGAGTCATTCACATTAAATATGATTTGATTAGCCCATTTTACATGCAGCGTGTAACCATGAAAATTGACAGGTCATCCTTCTCAGTAATATACATACTTTGATTTGCTTGCTCACACGTATAAACGAAACCAAGCAGTTTCCTGGGTCAACAACAGTCACACATAAAATGCTGAGGGCAGGGGAAGTGGAATTCTGAAAGTGTCTTGTCTAAAAGAGAATATGTCAGTGACCAGAAATGGGTCAGTGTTAATTCTGTTATTTTAAAATATTATTTTGCACTATGCCCTCAAGTTACAAAGACACACTGGAGAAAGGCATTTCTGACTAGGTTCAAACTTTATCTGGATTTAATAGGAACAAAATTCCAGTAGTATTGAATCTGGATGTGTATAAAAAGAATAAACAGAAAAAATCCACATATCAGGTATAGGTTCAGGCTAAAGGGCTAATAAGTCTTTAGTAAGATGCCACACCAGAGACCTACTTGGAAGCAGGGACAATTCCATTTTTAAGAAAAGTTAAAAATATGCTATATTTGTTTCCAACAATTCTCAGCAAGGGTCCTTCAGTTAAATTCTGCAACGATGGAAAGGATGAGCTGAAAATAGTTTATATTTAAATTTTGAAAAGAGTTTATTGAAGTTCTGTTGAATATTGTACAAACAGGTTTGAACGGGCAAAGATTTTTTAACTGCCATGGAAGTATCTCACTTTGACCTTATGCATACTAAACTGAGCCTTGTCTGGCCTGAATTTTTTACAGTTTGCTTTTTTGCTGGAATAACATCACATTGACCTCACTGTAGTGTTACTAGGTTTGTGTAAGTTCAACATCCTTAGCATGAACCAGCAATACAGAGTTGATTCTCAGTTGATTCCAGAAAGAGTCAGGGAAAAATGTAGTGGGAACCAAAAAAGAACCGGACCCTTTTCTGTTTAGTTCCTGATTGCTAGTAGAAAAATGTCATTAGAAAGCAGTGATTTCAGTTGGACCTGCTGTTTTATAACAGTGTGTAATTAGCTATGCATAGAAGGTGCATGTGAGCAACTATAAAGAAATGAAAGCAGCAGTCTCGTGTTAACTAAATGTTTAGAAAATAAAGTGTGCATATACAAAGAAAAATATCAAAATATTCACTTATCTGAAGAAATGCATACGATTACTAAATAACAAAATGGTAGTTTTTTTGAATCCTGTACTTATTCTATACTTCTATAATCAGTTTATGGATCTTCTGTACTCCTAATAAACTCCCTGTTTGTCAGAGAGTACATTTTTAAGTTCTCTTAAGAGTATTCTTTTATCAAAGGGTGGACTCAGATTAATAAGAGTGCTGGAGAACATTTAGACATAGTTAAACTGAAAAGAGTAGGAGGTAATATAAAATTATGGTTAAGCAAATAATTTAAACTTAAATTGAGAAAAAACACCAGCAAAATCACAGGAAATGACAGAAAAATAAAAACAAACTATAAAAACAGGAAATACTGTAGCATGTAACAGACTCAAAGTACAATCGTCAAACTCAATGACCATTTACTGTAGTTAGATCTAGAGAATATAAGTAAATATTGCTTCTGATAATGGTAATCATTTGCATTTTACAGGCTGTGTGTGAGGTTTGGCAAAATCCAGAAAGCAAGTAGTAGCAGTGCAGGACTAAGCAGTGCATCTTTTTTTTAGTTGAGCCATTTTGAGGGGGTGGTGCAGAAGTAAGAACTGCTATTTTATTACGTAAACTCAACAAACTAATTCAGTAATGCCTAGAAGTGCAGTCAATTGTATTACCTTTTAACATTGTGCAAAATTTGGAGAATTGAGGCTTTCCTCATACCATGTGAATAATTTAGCAGTGAATATGGCCTTCTGTATGTTTAGTATTATATTATTGCATTTCATATTTTAGTAGACATAGGAGGAGATTAAAGAGGTATAGATCCACACAAAGGTTACATTTTTGTTAAATATTTTACATAAAACACAGCAAAGCTTGAACTGTTTCATTGTTCCTGAAACCAATAATAAACATCTAGAAAAGTTTACGAAATGCTTAAGCTTCTGAGAATTGGTTACATTTCATTTTTTCAATTAGAGCACAGTCTTGTGAAGTGGCTTACTCATAGTCATATAGTGCCAGTAGCAGGATTTTAACCCACAGCCTCATGGTCTGAAGTCCTACATTTAAAACCTTAACTTCTTCACCATACTGCCTGTCAGTAATACTAGTACACTGTAAAAACAATCTACAAACATGGTACAGAAAAGCACTTGGCTAGTTGTATAGTTCTTCTGAGATACCAGATTAACCGATGGTACTATAACTGAGGCCCATTGTCTTATTAAATTTCTTGGTGAAGCCAGATAACACAGCTAGTACAGTATATTTCTTATGCTAAATGGGTGCTCTAATTAAATTAATACCATAACCATTCAATTTTTTAAAATCACATGAATATTTATTAATTTCCTGTGGTACTGCTAGAAATATAAGGCTTCTTAAACAATAATAAAGCATATAGAGCAGCTGAATGTCCATTTTCTTTTAAAAGCTGTATTTTAGTTTCTTCTCTTTGTAGACGTAGTCCCACTTGAGGCATATAAATCACCCTGAAAAGGGTGCCTTTGGCTGCTGCCAGATACCAAGTACCTAAATTCTTCTGGAAGTTACTTTTGTATGTCACTTCTGGGTCATGTTGGCAGAACTGCTGGTCCAAGAACGATCTTCTACAGACATCATGGGTTGTCTTTCCGCCAAATGTTACCTTTAGTTACTTGGCCCTGGCCTAATCACACTGAATTTTTGTCTTTCCTAAGGAAAAGAGATCTCACACTGTGAGGCATGTGGAGCTCCTCATTCCAGCCCATGGTCCTTGTTTGTGCCCCACACCAGACATCACTGTAACAGTATATATTAAAATTCACAATACAGTTATTATTCAGAATTGAGGATACTTAGAATAAATTTGGAATCATTAAAAGTATTTTTTTTATTTTGCAGTTGTGTGAAATCTGGAAAAATAAAAAAATAAACATTTTACTGTAAATTATTATTTGGAAAGTGTATTTGCATTGAGGTAAATTTTCACTTTTTAAATGTCATTTTTAAAACTTTTTTTCTACTTAATTTTCAGGAGCTATTAATATTCCTGCTGTTGCCTTGGGAATATTCTCAGGTGGGGTTGTAATGAAAAAACTGAAATTAAATGTGATAGGAGCCGCAAGATTTGCACTTGGTACCTCTGTGCTGGGTTTTGTCATATCACTTACCTTTTTTGCAATGGGATGTGAAAACTCCAAAGTGGCAGGATTAACCGTTTCATATGAAGGGTATGCAATTTATACTGTGCAATTACAGTATTTACAAAATGAGATGGCTTTTTATCTGTGCTGAATCATAGTAATGAAGGGCATTCCCTCATTTTAATGTTTAAGGGAAATACAGCCAGTTCATATAATATGTATGATTGCTGGATTGCAGGCAAAACAATAGACTAAAATTTAGTCATATACCTATACTACTAAAATAACATGATCTGCTTAAGCTCCTGATATTGAAAAACAGAAGAGGAGCAGTTACAACACTGGGAGACTATGGGCAATTTCTTTAGAGATATCCTATTTTTGTGTTGTTTAAAGTGAAATGCTGTTATTTTTTTTTTAAACATTATCTACTATTATTGCTTCTATAACGGACTTAGACACCATTGAGGCACAATAGATGTTGTGTTTGTAGCCCTCTCATGAGGATGGCTAAATGTTTTAAACATGTAGCCTATAGCATGTTTTGTGCCTTGCTGACCTTGCATAGTGTTAGAAGCATAGCAGTTGTCAATTGAATTTGAACTTGGGCTCTTCCCCTACCACTTCCTTTTACCTGAAATGCCCTATCCCCTTCTATCTGTATCTGTTACTGAACAACACAAATGGAATTGCAGTCACATGATGGAAGCGAAATAAAAAGAGAACTGGGCTTTAGCACTTAACTGAGGTATTGTGCATTGAGCCCTTTTCATAAACCTTTAGTTGAATTCACTTGGTGTCTAATGATTTTGTGTTTTTTAACTTTTTTATCCATCTTTAAGATACTCTTCTTGATTAATCTTCCTAGATACCCTTGCCTGGTTATGTTGCCAGACATTTTCTTTGACCACCTGCCTATTTTTGGATTATGGCATAAAATGAAGTATATATTTGTACTCCTTATCTCCTTGTCATGACTCCTCTCCTGCTTTGGCTTTTAGAGGATAACCTGGCCTTGCTCTGCTGTGTACTTTCATGGCTTGGTTATCTCTCTATGGGAAGTAATATAGGGAGAATGTAAGAAGCATTGTTGTGAAGAAAGATTTATATGGCGTAATGCAAGTTTATTTATACCACCCTGACCTCATAAAGGTTCAGATTGAAAAAAAAAAACATTATAATTGCAAGATATAAATTTCTACCTAGATACCAAATTCACATATTTATGTATGTCATTGCAGCATCAAGCATATCTCCTATTTTGAAAAAACATTGTCAGCAGGTTGCAATTCTGACTGCTTCTGTTCTGTGAAACGCTGGGATCCAGTTTGTGGAAGTAATGGAATAACTTATATTTCACCATGTCTTGCTGGGTGCAAAACATCAAGAGGTTCTGGAAAAAGCACTGTAAGAGCATTTTGTATTTGTTCTGGATTTTAAATAAGTAGACAATTTCTGTACAAGTACAGCAGGTTAATACACAATTTTTCCTTGCATGTTGAAGATGCATGTGTATATATGTAAATAAAGCTCCAAGCATTCCATCAATTCACGTAACTATAGGATTATAGATACAGCCTTTTTTTTGATAGATAGGACTTATCAAACTATTCACAGGAAACACCATGCTAAAACACTAAACAAGGTACATGATTTAAGATGACATAAAATTAAACACAACTTTGCATTTAACATAGCGTCTAGCTTGATGCAGCACATAAGCGTACCCTAACACATTTTCAATTATAATGATCCATCAGCCATTCTTTGTTTTATTTTGCTTTATAATAAATAGTATTACTGCAGAGTTCTTTACTTAAAAAATCATTATTTATATATTCTTCTAAAGTCGTGAACTTCGGGTTAATAAAGATTTGTCAGGCCTATAATTTTTTCTCTTTTCCTTCACCTACAGTATGCCTCTTTCAAAATACTCTTATTCTCAAAACGTAGTATGCCAGTTGTAACTCTTTCATAATGTAATTCAGTGGTCCCAGGTTAGCAAAGTCACAGCTACATTAATGCATTCAGTGTTACCTTTGATAATGTACAATATATATTTTTAAATTTATTCTCATTTAAGAAATTAAGTTACATTTTTGGAGCAAACTACTGTATTTTCATGTTATTTTGTATGAAAATGGTATTGATTCATAGTTAAAATGGTTAGAATTTGCAACTTCAGAGTGAACTTGCTGTCAAAAAGAACAGCTAAACAAAAAATAAATATCTTCAGAAAGTTTTCTGAAGACACGGTGGTGCAGTGGGTAGTGCTGCTGCCTCGCAGCTAGGATACCCGGGTTCGCTTCGTTTGTTCTCCCCATATCTGCGTGGGTTTCCTCTGGGTACTCTGGCTTCCTCCCACAATCCAAAGACATGCAGGTTAGGTGGTTAGGTGCATTGGCGAATCTAAATTGTCCCTAGTGTGTTCTTGGTGTGTGTGTGCGCCATGCAGTAGGCTGGTGCCCTGCACGGGATTTGTTTCCTGCCTTGCACCCTGTGTTGGCTAGGATTGGCTCAAGCAGACCCCCGTGACCCTGTAGTAAGGATATAGCGGGTTGGATGATGGATGGATGTTTTCTGAAGAGCACATAACTTGATTTAAAAAATGTGCTTTATTCAAAACTCTCAAAATGCTTCCTGTTTGGTGTTAAATTTTGACAGCATACTGTATTATTACAGTTTAGCATAGAACTGTTAAATCTCACATGGAAGATAAACTATGAAACTGTGTATATTTTTTGTGGAGGACGTCCTTGTGTCTACTGCATTAACTACAGTAGTATTAGGACTACAGAAACATAAAAGATAAAAGATCTTGGTTTAATATATATCTTCCAAAGTAATTGGGACAATAACCATCCATCTTTTTCCATGTTATATATTACAGGGTCATGTGGAGTTGGAGGTTATCCTGTGACCATTAGGTGCAAGGGATGAACTGGGATAAATGGATCCCATTTGTAAATGGGAATTGTAATAGGTTTATTTGCAGGCAAAACAATTTGGCGTCTAGGATAAAGAAATAAGCATACACAGACACAGACATGTTTCAGGAAGAAAGAAAATGGTGATTTGGAATGAATGTACAGTAATCCCTCCTCGATCGCGGGGGTTGCATTCCAGAACCGTGATAGGTGAAATTACGCAAAGTAGAAACCATATGTTTGTATGGTTATTTTTATATATTTTAAGCCCTTATAAACTCTCCCACACTGTTTATAAATATTCCCTGCACAGTTATACAGCATAATCCCTTTGTATTCTCTTAGATATTAGGTAAGATTCATTGAAATTATGTATGTAAACACACTGTTTATATACAGTAAAACCTAAATATTATTTTAAGGATATCGAGTGTCTCCGATATCAAATATGTTACAGCCATTACGATAGATACAGGCCACCAGCAATAAATACATACAATGCAAGAAAAATTGTATACAGTAAATGTGTGTACAGTGACACTAAAAGTACGTACATGTACTAAGTACTGTAAGTAGAAAATTAATTATAGTTACTCACCAACAATGACACAATGACTTGTCCAATAACGAGTTTAATTTTACTGCACAACAAAGGAGAGTGTTACAGCCCTTCTAAAGGAGCCACTTCAGGTGACTGTGTAGCACCGCCGTTGTTGTTCTTCCGGCAGTCTTCAATGCAAATCCCTAAAGCAGATTTCATCCAGACTACTGCCTTATTACATCCACTTACAACTCATTTTGCACCCTGGTTAAAAGGACACTGCGGCCGTAGATCTTATATTCCTTTCCTACTTTTTAAATAAGAATCGTAGCCTCATTGATGCTGTAATGGCGTCCTACAGCGGTGTAGCTTTTCCCTTCCTTCATCAAATCCAAAACGTTTACCTTTTCGGCAATCGTTAACATCCTCCATTGGCGCTTGGGCACAGCCCCTGAAGCAGTAGCAGTAGCAGATCATTTTGGAGCCATAATGAAGGGCTTGACTATGCACAAAGAAACACTAAAGAGCACAAGAGTTAACTCTTTACACAGTGAAACACGTTGATGCTGAATGAGCGAGACAAGACTTCCTGGTTAACACCGCATTCAGCACACAGGAACTTAACTGCATGCTCTGATTGGTTAGCTTTTCAGCCATCCGCCAATAGTGTCCCTTGTATGAAATAAACTGGGAAAACCAACTGAGGAAGCATGTACAGGAAGTAAAAAGACCCATTGTCCGCAGGACCCGCGAAGCAGCGAAAAATCCGTGTTATATATTTAGTTATGCTTACATATAAAATCCGCGATAGAGTGAAGCCGTGAAAGTCGAAGCGCGATATAGCGAGGGATAACTGTAATTACTTCCCTAGGTGCTAGAGTGTGCCCAGTGTCCTGCCGAGCTGATGAGAAAAAATGATAAGAGACTTCCTGATCAGAGTTCTTGCTGTTCCTATCAGGAAACCGTCTCTGTCCCAGACTGAGATGTTAGTAACTGGGATGAAGCTTTAAGAGGGCAGTCATTGAGATGTAACTGTTATATATTAACTGAAGTTAGGGGGTACCTTTCTTGTTTTTACTTGGTAACTTAGGGGAAGCTAAATGGTGCTTCCATAAAGATTTAATGTTAGGATTTTTTGTTTCTTACTTGATTCTTTTTTTATTTCTGTGTCTCTCATTCATGCCTGAGCGCCATTTACAATATGTCTGTTTTTTTTATTTTTGCTTCCATCTCCTGGTCACTTTTTGTTTTAAATAAACTGGTTGTTCTCAGCCAATGATAACACCAGAGCCCATGAGAGGAATCTTTCGCTTGATATCTCTCCAGATAAAGCATGGTCATCTTTGAACTTGGAAGTGATTCAATGAGTTTGCTTTACAGTAACCTTGAGACTTCGTTTTAAAGTACCCTAACAGTGAACACTCACTGAGTCTAGAGAAAGGGGTGTGAATGCAGAGCTGCCAGACACTTCCTTTGCACACTTTTAATGAAAAAAGCATGAAAATGTTGAAATAAATGAGTTTAATTATAATTTATAAAATCACAACCTGTGAGTGCTGCTGCAAGTTACAGAATTATCTGAGCAGCCGCTATTATTAAAAAGCATTCTAAGGACTTTTGGATAAAAGTAACTCAGAGAAACTGCTGCACTGCCATTTTGAATTAACAAACTGATTATGTTGAATATTTGGCCTTCTTGGCATAATTTTGAGTTGAACATGTGCTGTGAATGCATCCCATTTTTATGATGAAAATTATTGTGTTGTTTTGCAGTAATGTTGGTTACATTAGTATAATGTAAAATGTCACTCTAATGACCCAAGTTTCCCTTCTTTCCAGGTGTTTGATAACTGCCAATGCTTGGAACTAGATGGCTTTTCAGGTGGAAATATATCAGCAGTACTCGGAGAGTGTCAGAAGAGAGAGGACTGTGATAAAATATTTCCTTATTTCCTGGCGTTATCAGTCATCAGTTCTTTCGTCATATCTTTAGGTGGCACACCAGGATACATACTGCTTATTAGGTAATAACACCAATTCTGTTTCACCTTTTAAGAAATACAATAATACACATTAAACCATAATGCATATTTGAACTATAATTAAGCAGTAAGCTGTGAAGGACTAATTATGATAAATTAAGAATTTAAATATTGGCTAATGTTTCACTGTTTTAAATATACATATATCTAATATTCACTTTTCAGATGTATCAAACCGGAATTGAAATCTCTGGCTCTAGGTTTTCACACATTAATCACAAGAACACTAGGTGAGTTCTCTGATATTACTTCCAATATTACTGGTGTAGGGGTTGGTACTGCAAATGTTTCCACAAAAAGTGTTAGCAAAACTGCAGGCTAATTGCACTAAGCTGTTTTAAAGTCTCTTTTGTAAAATGGTAATTTAACAGAGACCTTACTTAACACTAGAATTACCAACGCCTACGAAAAATCTTGTAAATCCGTCCCACCTTAAATCCCTTCGCACCTCTCCATCAGTGTCTTTTGTCTTTTAAATGTGTGGATAAGCAGCAAGCAGCCTACTACCACATCCCCCCACTGCCGCACAAAGTTTTCTCAGCTCAAGTCTGTTTACCTGCGTGTCAGTTGCTTAGAGTTGCATAGACTAGAGTAAATGCTGTATTTGGAACACAAGAATTTCATATGTGTTCTGTGTCTACAAAAATCTATGTAAACACATCGTTAATAAAGAAATGTTTTTCATGTTTTAGTAATAATTGACAAAATGTAGACATGAAGCATATAATGTGTGAAGCTTGAAGTCCAAATATCAAATTAACACTTTCACAAAAGGTACAAGTATAACAAAACAAGTGCGCTTTTATTCAAGAATATAACTACAGAAAAAGAACCTGCGTTAGGTGGCGACATTGACACATCTTTAACGTGCACGACTGCTTTGGTGGTGTAACAGTAAGAATTGCTGACTGGTAATGAAACAGTCAGAAGTTTGATCCCACACAACTCCGTTTTGAGAAGTGAGCTGCTCTTATTCTTACTATTTTAGAATAAAAACATACATTTGATTTGAGTCTGTAAATGTGTGGTACTTTTCAGTTTCAGTTTTCAGTTTTATTCTCCTAGTTTCATTTACACTCCCCCTGATCTGACACTGCTGTTTTTACATAAAGACACTCTATAACAGAGGTGAGTTTAGAAGATGACGAGGGTTCTACATCAGAGAAAGAATGCATGTCACACTTTTGCCTGTACTTTGTATATAAAAGCCAGAACAAATGTTATTTACCTTGATTTCTTTATTTACTACAGCGTAAAGTCACAAATAGACTGCAGAGCTTCCTGTGTTTAATCGACATGGGCATGCTCAAAACGTACATGTGTAATGCCACAAAAAGTGTATGCTGACACTTCAGTCTACGAGCAATGGTGCGAGAATGCAGTCAGACATCTTTTTTGAGCACATACACCGTCGAAATCTAAACACTAGAGTGGAGAATCGCTCATGTACTGAACAGTCTATAGCTGCAGGTGGAAGGTGCCGTCGCTGTACTTTGTATATAAAAGCCAGATCAAATGTTATTTACCCATTTATCTTGATTTATTTACTTACAGTGTAAAGTCACAAGTAGACTGCAGAGCTTCCCGTGTACATTTATAATGTACAACAACGGCAAAAGTGCGACATGCATTCTTTCTCTGATGTAGAACTCTCGTAATCATCTGAATTCACCTCTGCTATAGCACGTCTTTATGTGAAAACAGCAGTGTCAGATCGAGGGGAGTGTGAACGTGGGAGATTAAAACTGAATAAAAAAAACAACACTAACCTTTACAAGTACCATACATTTACAACGGCTGTTACAGATTCAAATCAAATGTATATTTTTATTCTAAAATAGTAAAAATAAGAGCAGTTCACTGCTTAAAATGGAGTCGATTGGAGTCAAACTTGTGATCCTTTGATTAGTAATCGGCAGTTCTTACCATTACACCACCAAATCAATCATAGGGAGGGCGTGTCAATGTCGCACCCTAACGCGGGTTCTTTTTCTGCAGTTATATTCTTGAATAAAAGCGCACTTGTTTTGTTATACTTGTACCTTTGGTGAAAGTGTCTATTTGATATTTGGACTTCAGGCATCACACATTATTTGCTTCATGTCTACATTTTGTCGATTATTACTAAAACGTTAAAAATGTTTCTGTTTAACAATGTGTTTACAATGATTGTTGTAGACACGGAATACACATGAAATGCATGTGTTCCAAATAATGATATAGTATTTAGTCTAGTCTATACAACTCTAAGCAACTGACACGCAGGTAAACAGACTTGAGCTGAGAAGACTTTGTGCAGCAGTGGGGGGATGTGATAGTAGGATGCTTGCTACTTATTGACACATTTAAAAGACAAAAGACACTGACGGAGAGGTGCGAAGGGATTTTAGGTGGGATGGATTTACGAGATTTTTTGTAGGCTTTGGTAATTCTAGTGTTAATCAGTCTTATCTTCTGTTCGGTCTTTCAATGTGATTTGTAAAATCAAAGTAAACTTGACTTCAGTAAAAAATGTTCCTTCCCTGTCACTATATTTTTAAAAATGTTTGTAAGCTACTGCTACTGTACTGTACATTACTGTTAGCAAACAGGGTGCTGGGGGAAACTGGGAGAATTGTGACAGTTGTAAGGTCCGCAGTAGAAGTGACAGATGCTTTCAAGGTGGAAGTGGGATTACATTGGGGATCGGCTTTGAGCCCTTTCTTATTAGCAATGGTAACTGACAGGTTGACAGACAAGATTAGACAGCAGTCCCTTTGGACTATGATGTTTGCTGATAACATTGTGATCTGTAGCAAGAGTAGGGAGCAGGTTGAGGAGACCCTGGAGCGGTGGAGATATGCTCTGAAGAGGAGAGGAATGAAGGACCAAGACAGAATACATGTATATGAATGACAGGGAGTGTCAGAGTAATGGTGAGGATGCAGGGAATAGATTTGGTGAAGGTGGATGAGTTTAAATTCTTGGGATCAACAGTACAGAGTAACAGGGAAGTTCCCTGTCTGCTCCAAATACACCAATTCCTACAGAAAACAACGAGAGAACAAACTCAAATATTTTGAGTATGGTAGATCGTTACACTTCTTTGAATAGCTTCTGCTTAAGAAAGGAAAGTAATTTATGTTACATTTGGTCTTGCTCTTGAGTTAACAGACAGCCTATGTCAGAAGTCAGATTATGCCTCATGTATAAGTTTAAGACAATTGCTGTGTCCGTTTTATATGATCATCTAATTTAAAGTATAGTCAGGTAAAATTACTAACACAAGCTAAACAGCATAACATTTAACAGTTGTAGTTGTAGTAGCAGAATGCAATCTTTCCCCATAATCAGTTTTGCAGACCCCAGTACATTTTAAATATAAAATCTCAAGAACACACCCATTGGAGTGCTTAGCCACATAATTAAAATGGTACATTCGTTCCAATTTGGTGTCCAAATATTGAGACACAAGACAAAATACATTTGGTAAATTAGTAGAATAGATTTTCCTTGAAGTGACAGTCAGTAAAAGTAATAGAGAAATTACAAATATTTCGTGAGCCAAGCCATACCCTAACTCCTTTTAGGAAGCTATGCTAAAAGAAAGGCACAGTGAACCCTGTACTGATGAGGAAGAGTATGTGCGTCTTCACTCCAAACACACTAGGAGGGAGAAAATTAGCAGTTACACAGGTATTTCTGTCTAAATATGCCTAGCCTGTACCTGTTTATTTTGTTAATATTATTATCCCAGCTTCACGGCATCCCTCATCAATGCCTTTGTGTGCAGATGATAAAATACATTGTATGGACTGTTTAAAAAATCACGACCAAAAAATTGTGAAGGAATTGTACATTAACATGACATGACATGTATATTTAATCCATTTCATTACTAATTATTTTAAATGTTTTGCCTAATTCCTAGTGATGTCTTAGACCAGTGGATGGTGTGTGGTTTGATATTAACAGTGTAATCCTTTATATGTTCAGAATAATAATTTTGTTCCTTATCTCATGTGCTCCTTAACTGTAACAAGTTTAACTACTCCCTTCTTTTTTGTGCATTTTCTGTTATGTTGTGTTGTGTTCTGTTTCTGTTTATCTTATTTAGGTGTTGTAGAGGAAATTGCCTCAGGGATTCCAAGATCTGTGATTTTTGGAGGTTTATATACCTGGTCAGGTTATCCTTATCAAAAGTATTCCAAAGAAATGACTACACAAGTAATAAACTACACTTTCAGAATAGTTACACCAAAGACTGTGAGGACTTCACTTGGTTGGTTAGGTGGTGGTAGTGGTGGAGATGGGTTGGTAAGATCGTCAAGAAGATGGTCAGCCTCAGCCCATAGAAGCAGGGAAAATCTTGTGAGTTTGTACCCTGCAAGGCAAGAGATACTATCCAGGTGCGATGACTCTAAGATGCAAGGCATATGTGAGTAATGTTCTGCTGTAATATCCCATTTTTGTGGGAGCGGCTTTTGTAGTCCTAATTGACTAGTAGACAGCTATGCAGAGCTTGTGTTAAAGTTTGGAAAGTGCTACCTAGAAATAGCACTTCTAGAAGGCTTTTTCTTCTCTTCTGTTTTAACAGCCTTTTTCAAAGTTCACCCAGGTTGGCCCATTGCCCTGACTCAACTCAGTGACTCAAAACACTGACTCTGGTACAAGACTTATTGCTCTGGAACTTCTATTCAGAAGACACTGTCTAGGCAGTTTAGGCAGCTGAAGGTTTTGTAGGTACCTGAGTGGAATGTCTTAGTGAAGCTTTAGATTGGAAATACTGTAGATGCAAATACCTACAGACCTTGTAGTTCTATTGGGTTCCATGTGGGATGTAATGCATTTGCGAGAAGTAGTGTAACAGAGGACAATAACTTGTATGTAATTACTTGTTTATGGATTTCATGCTAGTTATGGATTATCAAAAGCATATACCATGTCTAAACACAGTTTTGTACACACACATATATATATATATACAAATATATATATATATATACAGCCAACCCTTGATATACGACCGGCCTAACATGCGAACAACTTGATTTACGACCAAAATTTTTGTTTTGATTTAGGACCAACATCTTGCGTTACGACCCGAATGCGGTCACGTGTATCCGCTTGTGCGATTGTAAACAAACAGCTGAGAGTGTTCGTAAGCATCTGTTGGAGCCCAGATACATGTGTTTGTGGACGTAAATTCAGTGCAGTGATTTATCTATATATAATTCACTAAGACCATGGCAAGGATGGAAGAGAAGGTAACAAAGGTAAAGAAAGCGATTGTTAAGGAATGTTAGCTAGCAGGCTGGCGCGGCACATGATGATGTCATCAGGCTGAGTCAGCACCGGCTTGCTTTGGAGTGTATTATTACAGCAGTTCACAACACGACCAGCTTTGAACTGAGTACTCGACTACTGTCATTATTAACTTGAGAAACAGCGATCACAATCGAAATGAAGAAGGAAATTGTGTGGAAATATGAGAGTGGTGTTTGTGTGACCGATCTCGCTAATATGTACAACATGTCGAAATCCACCATCTGGACAATTTTACAAAGAAAAGATTTGCATAAGGAGGCTCCTTCTAAACAATAATCACCTTCCGTTTCATTATCCTCCTCCTCCCTTCCTTCAGCCCAAAGATGTCAAATTAAATGGTGAGTATAGTATGAAATTGTTGTTTCTGGTAGGCTAGGCACTTTTTATAACTTTTTGGTTAGTACATTAGAAAAAATATTGGTGTTTTGGTAAATTATACACATTATACAACCCTTTTTTATTATGAAAAGGTTAAGTAAGTGTTGCTGTGAAAAGTAATGGGTATTTCCATTATTTCTTATGGGAAAAATAGTCTTGACTTACAACCAACTTGAGTTACAACCAGACCTCGCGAATGAATTGAGTTCGTAAGTTAAGGGTCCATTGTATATATAGCTGTATTAGTTTAGTGTAGTGGTGCTACATGAAGGGGGGACAACTAAATGTGTTTTTGTGCCAAGTTGCGTCTTTTGTAGCGTTGTCTCGTTTATGTAGTCTTTGGTGTGTCTGTGTAAATGTCACACAAACTCTTGCAGTGTTAGTTTTCTCTGTTGTTCAAGGTTTTCTCAGTGTTATTTAATGTTTTTACATTTAGTTTACTATTACGCTGTGCATTCTATGGTATAATTAACTATATTTGTGCTTAAAAATCTTAAAAAAATATATATTTATATACAGTTTGTATGGTCTGGAACGGATTAGTTGTAAATGTCGTTCCCTGGAACCAAAGGGGAAGGAGAATGCTACAGGACCGTGACCCCTCAAGATAATTTTCCTGTCCCCCAATCAAGTCCGTCCAGGTTATTCCCTACTTAAACGTAAGGAGGGAGAGAAGAAAGGGAGATAGAGGGGAAAAGGAGGAAAACCAGAACACTACAAGAGACAGAGAAATGCTGATCTGGGTAGTCACGTACCTTTCCATAGCTTGCTGTTTCAGTGCCTTTAACAATATCACCATTCTCACAAAACCCTTGGGTTCAGAAATATCAGGACATGCCAAGGACAATATTGTGAGACCGTTTCTTCTTTAATTTCAAGTAAACGGTAGATATCATAATAACCGGTTAGAAACTGTCCAGCTGTAATTGTAATATGGAAGCACTTGATTGTTTGTTCCATTTGCGAAATTAATTATATTTGTACCTTCTGTGAAAGTGTTTCTTTGATATTTGGACTTCAGGCTTCACACATTATAAACTTCATGCCTACATTTTGTCAATTATTACTAAAACATGAACACGTTTCTTTTTTAACAATGTGTTTACATAGATCGTTGTAAACAGAACACACATGAAATGCAAGTGTTCCAAATAAAGATATAGTATTTATAAAAGGTGTGATTTTGCTTGACTTCTCACTCTATACAACTCCAAGCAACTGACACGCAGGTAAACAGACTTGAGCTGAGAAAACTGTGAGCCGGTGGGGGATTTGATAGCAGACTGCTTGCTGCTTATCAACACATTTAAAGGACAAAAGACGCTGACGGAGAGGTGACAAGTGATTTAAGGTGGGACGGATCTACAGGTTTTTTCGTAGGCTCTGGTAATTCTAGTGTTAATTGGTTAAGGAAATGTGCGGTACTGTCATCTGGCGTTATAAGAAAAAGGAAAAGAAAGAAATGGTATCAGTGTAATTTTTCATTTTAAATCTTTCTAGTGTTTGTAGAGAAAGCAATACATGTACAGTAAATATGTAGTTCTTAATTGTCAATGCTGTCATTAAAGTGAAAGCAAAAATGTTGGGTATTTAGGGGTATTGGTTGAAACTTTGTTTTTCTATAACTGTGTACCTAATTCTGTTGTGATTTTTAAGAATATTTTGTTTTTTTGATATTTTGGTGTTATATTTTTATTTTTTAATAAAATAATTATTCCCAATCACCATTTTAAAAAAAAGTCACGGATGCTGCCAGTGGTTAGAGTTTCTAGGAGCAGTTGCTGACCTTGTGATGGGAAAGTTAAATGACAGTATATGTCATTTTGTTCCTCCAATAAAAGATGGCAGTACACATTATTTGATGTTTTTGAATTGCTTAATTACAAATGAAGTTTGTCCTTTCCTTATAGCTTTTATTTTTTGAAGTTGTTGGTTTTACGTTTTTGCTCTGATTTTGTTAACCACAATTATTTACACTCATTGCTTTTGGCATAGTTAAATGATCTGTTCTTTTATCTATCCCTCACTTTTTATCTCCTGGCCCTTCTTCATTTTGTCAGGACAAGCCTAATGTTTCATCTAGGCACAATAAATATCTTGGACCAAAATTGTTTACAATACAGGATAGAAATTTTGATCATAGAGATGATCAATTTAATCAAAAAAAAGAAAAGAAAAAAGAAAGAAAAACAGATCAGGGCATTAACCTCAGCAGTACTACATTCTTTTGAGAAGGTTGTTGCTTTGGCTTTAGAGTTTCAATATTAATTAAGTATTTCCTGCCTCAAAAATCAACTTGGTTAAACTGAACGTAGAGTAGGAAACATTTACGGAAATATATATGTTTTTATTGTGGCTGTTCTAGACATTTGTATTTCATTTATGTATGATTACATGTGTTGAATCTCTATAAATGTGTTTTTTTTTAATTCTTTAAAAGAAGAGTCATGACACTTATTTGGATGAAGTTTATATTTTAATAAGAACATTCTGGGAGCCTTTAGTACAGTGGCATAATGTACTATTCAGCCTGATTTAAATTGCCTTTCCAAAAAAATACTTCTAACACAGAGAAGTATTTTGACTAGATAAACAGGAGATAATCTACCCTTGTATATCAAGGAGTTAAAATGATACATCTGTTACACTCCTGAAGTTGTGACATAGTTTACTGTATTTAAATCAATAAAAAGGTTGTTAAACAAAGGCACATCCTAACAGATACAGTAATTTACTTATATCAAACATTGTTGTATTCCTTTTGCTCTACCTAAAATGTGTTGTGTTTGTTAGGGGTCCTCAATTCACTTCCCATTTTTTAGAGATATTTTGTTTTAAGATGGGTATTCATTTGAGTTTAACATCAGTGTACCACCTGGAATGCAACTGTCAAACTAAATTCATGAACTTTTAGAAGTATTTGCAATATACTGTTAATTCCATTCAATCAGATTGGTCCAATGGTTAATATTCACTTGGATGAGAGAGGCCCCATCTGAGTGTCTTGTAAGCCAAAACAGTTCGAATTTTACACCTACTGCATTCACAGTACAAAGTATGTCAACTAGTTTAAAGAACCATAAAGATAAGTGGTCAAAATATTATCTGATCACAAGATTTTTTAATTGAGCAGAAAATCTGCCTAACGATTCCATCCTGTAAGTCAGGGCCAGTATTTCATAGTACCTTACACAGGTTGAAGATGGCTGGACAAATATCCTATAAACCATTACCCAAACATTTCCAAATAAATCCAACTTTTTATGTGTCTTGCTTAAAAACTGTTCGCTTATGTCACCTTTCAAAATTGTGTCACGTCCTCCCTTTATTAGATTAATGGAGATTAAGAATATAGAATTCTTCATAGTTTTGACACTAGATAGTGAGGTCCACAAGTCCTTTATTTTGTGCTATGTCGTGGTTCCAGCACAGAAGACAGACCTTCGGTTCCTATCTCTGATCTTAATGTTCTTTGCATTATTAAAATTTCACTAACAGTGCTCAGTTATGGTTCTTAATAATTTCTTTGTTTCATTTTTGTATTTCAAATTATTTTATAATGTTACTATTTCTGGTGTCAAAATTTTTAAAGTGGCATGGACACTGCCATTTATTTACTGTTTTTAGGGAGCAGTTGCTAATCACATGATATGAAAGTCACATGCTCTTACTCTGCCTAAAAAAAAGCAGCATACATTGTAATATGTTTAAATTTTTGGATTCTTTAATTATGTACAATCCTCTTCTTTTGACTTTGATACTATAATTGTTTTAACCATCCTGGTTTTGTCTTACATAGTAATTTTTGTTACTTTTCTTTTACCTATCACTTACTTTTATATCTCCTGGCCTTTTCTTGCTTTGTCTATTTCAAGCCAAAACTTTTCACCAAATCTCAATATGCACACCTTTGTATAAACTGTTGCATGAAGAATTCTTTAGTGCACTTCTTTAGTACACTCAGTAACTGAAGCTAGTAAATCAGAAGAGTAAACCACTATTTCTGACATTAATAAAAAAAAATTCTGATTCTTTTCGGTTATGCATCTTTTAACTTTGTGAACTATATAGTAATGCCAGTTAATTATGCATGCCACTTTCTACCTATTTTCTTTACTCTGTAGAAATTAATTTTAATGTTTCTTAAAGTGTTTGCTAGAGACACTAACCTGTTCACATCCAAGTAAGAGTCACCAGCCACCAGAGCGACAATGTATATCACTATTCACTTGGTTAGGAAGGAGAGCAAATGGACCAAAGTTAAAAATAATATTCTAAAGATGCAACAAGTACTGTGATAATGAGTCCTGAAACCACAGTTTGTTTAAACAGGTCAGGCTGACACACTCTTAATGATTGCTAAACTTGAGAAGCTTTGTCTTATTTTAAAAGAGTAGAAATCAACAATAAGTGAAATCAGTGAATGCCAGTGGATGAACAGGTGCATGGCGGCTACATTTACTTGATCACAATTGTATTAATTCTGTGAAAATCCTCAGAGTACTACATATCCAAAAATCCAGTCCCACACTCTTCTTAAACATTAATTACCCTCATAATGCACTTTTTATTAAAGTTGTCAAAAATGTGTTTCTATGTTATAGTCAACTATAATTGACCATCTTTTGTGGTTTCTTTTGTAGCTGGAATTCCAGCACCAATATATTTTGGAGCACTTATAGATGCCACCTGCTTGAAGTGGGGCAGCAAAAAATGTGGAGGCCGTGGTGCATGCCGCATATATGATACCAATGCCTATAGGTAACATTTGCCATTTTTATAATTTGTTACAATATTTAACTGTATTAACAAAATTATTTGCATTGCATTACTGTCTTTCCCCCTGAATTTCTTTTACTTTGTAGGTTTGTAATCACTTTAAGCATGGTATAACAAAAAAGAATCTTTTGTTGTTAGATTTTGTAAATATAGTACAATTCAGATTTATAGTTAAAGATCAGAATGCTGTATGCACATTTTCAAAAATTTGTAAATTATACTTTCGTCCTCCTAACACACAGACAAACATAAAGTATGATTAGGTAAATGGACCTGTTTTGAACAAGCTGACATTTAACACTTTTTCAATTTATTGTACTGGAAGTGACATTCACGATTCTTAATACTGTAATGGTGCTCACAAGCTGCATCAGCCCAGGATGAGTTACCCATTGTATAAGCTAGTATAACATCACAAAAGGCAAAGGTGTCACAGCAAGCGGTCCTTTTAAAGACGGTGTGACACCAAAAAGATCCATGTAAAGTGCAAAGTTTCCATTCTGGCACTCGCCGCCAGTGCTACATTGGTGTCAGGAGCAGAATGAAATGAAAACCTATCATCCAATTTAGCAAAGTGGAAAATGCAGTGATGCTCAATAACAGACTTATTTGGCTCTTCAGAGGAGTTGCTTGAGAGTGTGTGCCTGAGACCTGAGCTCTTTAGTGCCATTTGCTGCATTGGGTAGTGATGGTGTGGGTTTAGGCATTGCATTAGACAGCTGAGAGACTGCAGGTACTTTGGGCTCATGGAGCTTGGGAAAATCGGCAGGTCAAGTTGCCACTGAACCCAGGCAAAGGGTGAGCCAGATCACATCAGCGCTCTGAGGCAGCTATTTTGGGAGAGTCTCAAAAAGCTGAGACCCTGACATGGGGCCTCATTTATAACATTAGCATATGCACAAAAGAGGCCTTAAATGTGTGTACATATCTTCCAATGCAAACATCAGGATTTATGCAAAAAAACTTGACAGGGAAGCATGCGTTTACTTATGGCAACTCTGACCCATGTGTATGCATCATTTCAGAAAAACTTGATCAAGCAGGGAACTGAAGCCAAACCAGTTAAATGATGAGCCGTACACATAATAATTCATATCACTGAGCAGTTATTATAATGTGCGTTGACATTTTTCTGACATTCATTTACAGTGTCTTTTTTATTTAGAGACCATTACAAAAGCTTGAACCAATAAAGATGTTTGATCTTAAGATGAAACAAGCCCAACTGCACATTGTAATTCTGGGACTCCCTTGGCTATAATCATAAACCAAGTTTGAATTAGGTTAACTGAGAAAATCTTGGAAGCCTATAAGTTAAACTTGTAGTATTCAGGATTGTCCTATGTACATGGTATTTTGCAGTACTAAAGAACTTCTTTCCACCCACTATCATAATTTTTTGATTTGTTTAATAAACAATGGTCTAAACATTTACAACAACGATCTTGTGATTGTTCATTCAGTTTACTGCCAGGTGTCCAGTCACCTAATGGAATGGAAAATTATATTAGTGAAAAATTTGAAAATGGTTTTATTAGGCTGTTCTGCAGTTCCATTGGCATGGAGTTTCTTATTTGTTAAAGAAAGGGGTATCATTCTGAGTCCTTGCATCAATTACAGGAAATAAAATGTACAATCACAAATAGGCATACACTTCCCTTTGTATCTTTGTTACTTGATTAAATCCCATGTGCCACTGTTTTTGCCAAATTAGATTTAAGTAGTATATATATAATCTTATAAGGAATGACAATTACTTATAAACTAAATATTTGTAATAACCTGTTGTTGAGTTAATGTCTTATGGTTTGGCCAATTCTCCTGCAGTTTTTTAGACATTCGTGAGTGATATCTTTACAGATCTCCTTGGAGTGTACATTTTAGTATATATGGACAGCAATCTTTCCAAAGACCAAGAAACCCATCTTTGCTAAGTTTAAAGTTAAGTTATGTCACAGGATGTATAAAAAACTAAAAAAGTGTAAATTTTACCAAAATACTGTTTTGATTTTTGATTGAGATCTTGCTGTTGGGCTTAAAGGGTTTGCTCTTGACTGGTTCAGGGTCAGGGTCTTCAGTGTCTTTCAATTCCTCTTTCTTGTCTACTGCTCCTGTTAAATGTGGTGTTCCTCAGGTATCTCTTGTGGGTCCTATTTTATTTACTATATACAGTATCTTCATCCTATAGGAGTTATTTGCAGGAAATGTAATATTCCTTTTCACTGTTTTGCTGATGATACACAGGTTTATATTCCTGTGTGTAACTCTGCAATTAATCGTCAGCACAATTGTCTTTTTGAACTAAGATCCTGGATAACTGACAATTTTCTTGATCTCAATCAAAATAAAACAGAAGTGCTGATAGCTGGTCCTTCAGCCAAAGCTCAAATTGGTGTTGAACTTCTTGGCTCTTTTGCTGACTTTTGCAAACCTGTAATCTTGATGTCATTTTTGACAGTAACTTCTTTTTTGAGAAACAGATTAAATCTGTAGTCAAGAGTTGCTTTTTCTAGCTTCATCTTTTAACTAAGGTCAAACCTTTTGTATCTTCTGGGGATCTTGAGAAAGCTACTTATGTTTTTATTTTTTCTCGGCTTGATTACTTCAATTCATTGTATTCTGGAATCAGCAAACCAGTTGTCTCATATGATCCCTTGCATTAAGTGTAAAACTAAGGGTGACAGGGCTTTTCCAGCTGCCGTGCCTCATTTAACTCATTACAGTAACACTAGAATTACCACAGCCTACGAGAAAGCTCGTAAATCCGGCCCACCTTAAATTCATTCTCACCTCTCTGTCAGAGTCTTTTGTCCTGTAAATGTGTTGATTAGCAAGCAGCCTGGTATCCCATCCCCCAGCCCACCGCTGCAGTTCATTTCGCAAAGAAGTTTCTCAGTGTTCAGTGTTTATCTTCGAGTGAAGTGTTGGAGCTTTATAGGGTAAAATAGTACATCATCATTTAGAATACATACATTTCATGTGTGTTCTGTGTCAACAACAATCTATGTAAAACGTAGTTAACACAGAAACATTTTTCATGTTTTAGTAATAATTGAAAAAATGTAGACATGAAATGTATAATGTGTGAAACCTGAAATACAAATATGAAATAAACACTTTCACAAAAGTATAACAAAACAAGTGCACTTTTATTCAAGATTTTAACCGAAAAAAAAAGAAAGCAGGTTACGGTAGGCGGTTGATACGACAGCTTGCGTGGTGCAATGCTAAGAACTGCTGATTCCCAATCAAGAGCTTCTGGAATGGATGCTGGCAGCTTCTCAATTTTACCGTTTTGAGTAGAGAGCTGCTCTTATTGTTAATATTATACAACAAAAACATACATTTTATTTGTGTCTGTAACAGCCGCTGTAAATGTATAGTACTTGTCAAAGTTAGCGTCTTTTTTTTAGTTTTATTCTCACTCATGTTCACGCTCCCACAACACCTCCCTGCCCCCCCAACCCCCAATCTGACACTGTTTTACAGGGAATTCTCAAATGTCATATATACCTAAGTCTCTCTTTTTTGTCAGTACGGCTTTGACATCATGGATCAGAAGGCGCATGCTAATTCAGCGTGAGCAGGAACACTCAAGAATAAAACTGAATAAAAAAAATTAACATGCACAGTCATTCTCAGTCATGCACAACACTCGCATTAACGTCCACAGTTTTCCCAGTCTCGTTCGTGCACAAGATCTGACACGGTTTTCAAATAAAGAGGGGGTGTAACACAACAAGTTTGTACCACGTCTTTAACTGAAAATGGCGTCAGATCAGAAAGGGGGGGGGGGCGGCACTGAATAAGCTCCAGTTTTATTCTCTCAATCACGATCACGCTCTAACACCCAACTCCCCCCCACCTGACTCTCCTGATCTGACTCTAAGTAACAGCACCAGCGTAAATTCACACCCGATCTGACGCTGTTCATTTTCAAATAACATTGCATTAGTGCAATGATGTTTTCTGATTAATTTTATACTCAATGTCCCATATTTTTGTCTCTTTCTTTTTTTTCTCTGTGCTGCGTCGACATCGTGCACCAGAAGGCATGAGCTTATTCAGTGCAGCAAGAACTCTTAATAAAACTGAATAAAAAATAATAAAGTGATGGTGAGATACGAAAAAGGCAGATTCACCAGCGTTTGTGTGTCAGCTTTTATCCCTCCAGATCAGAGAATGTCCAGGGGGGTATTCCAGAAAGCAGGTTATGTGACATACCCGGGTAAGTTTAAGGGTAAGTTAGTGGATAACCTCAACTTTCGGTTCCAAAAACAGAGGTAACTTTCTGGGTATGTATGTAACCATAGCAGCTTACTCTCTGAAGATAACCTGCCACCGAGCAGGTTATGTTCCAGGGTAAGTTTGTTTCAGAAGGTTACTGAGCATGGCGTGCCCTTTTGATGACGATCCTGTGGACGTGGAAGCACAAATTATCTGAGGTTTTTCCGCCGGGAGAGAGTAATAAGACAGCGTATTGATGTCTTTTCATTTCCAAGTGATTTTTTAAAAGAGCGTTTTTGGTTTTCAAAAGAATCGTTAATTTACTTGACCCATCTCTTGGCACCGCATATTGCACATGTCACAAACCGCGGGTCTGCGCTTAGCACAGAAAACATTCTGTGCATAGCACTTCGGTTTTTGCCTCAGGGCATTTTTTGTGTGGGCGATGCAGAGCATGTTGGAATGGCAACTGTGTGTAGAGCCGTTCGCACAGTATGTCTGGCACTGAAACACTTCTTACACACGTTTGTACAGTTCCCTGGCCATAAACCTCTAATTAACCTCTAACCTGTAATTAAAGAGGAATTCCACAGAGTGGCAGGTTTGTCCTTTGTAGTAAAATTCATGACGCATATTTAATATGTAGTCATACTATTTATATCTATAGATGTATTCATCCTGCACACACACTTGATACTTCCCTATATGACTTTCTATTTCAGGGTTTCCAAATGTAATTGGGTGCATTGACGGCACCCACATTCCTATTAAAGCTCCTTCAATGAATGAGGGAGACTATGTTAATAGGAAATCTATTCATAGTATCAATGTGCAGGTAAGAACTGGATTTTGTGTTCAATAAAGTTCAATAAAGTCAGCCTGCATAAAAACATTAAGCATGTTGAAGAAGCCTTTAAGTGACAGAGATAGTAATTTATTAAGTCATATAATGAAAACAAATCATAGTGGTAAACTTACATTTCACCATGCTACATGACAGACAGAATATACTAAATCGTGTTTAATCAATAGTTCAGTGATCGTGTAATCAACTATTACCTTTTTGCAGTATGTTTTTATGTTTCATTTTGACTTGGCTCAAAGTTCTTCTGCATCCAGACGGATTACACCTTATTAAATAAGAAACCATATATTCCTAGTCAATACACATTGTTATTTTAACCTAAAGAAATGAATGGCAGGAAAAGTGAATGCATTCAAAGTGAATGAACAGTGAAAAGGGTGCGGAAGGGGTGTTTCATTATTTTACAGTATAATAAAAGGGAGGCGATGTCAATTTTGCAATTTAATACACTCACGCATTTACTCTGTCCGTTATTTTTTGCCAAGCCAACTCTCTTTCTTTAGCCGATGCAGCCGTATTACTTTTTTTCATTATGATAGGCTTGAATTCTTCAAACGCCTGCATTAACACCTCCAACTCCACCTCTGTGAAATATGCCGCCGCTTTTTCTCCTTGATCTTCCGTTTTGACTCGTGAAATCGGCGATCCATTGAAAACGTCTTTATGTATGCACGGTGCACGCGCATTAACTCTGGGTAACCAGTAGGAGGTTGATTGAACTTACTCTTCTCAGGTGTTTTGGAACCGACATACTCATGGTATGCGGGTTTGGGGTAAATCAACCCAGAGGTTATGGTTTACCAAATGGTAAGTTAACCAAGCTTTCTGGAATACCCCCCAGTTCTATTGACTCTAAACACTACTCGCATCTATAGTTATTCCCAGTTTCAAATGAAAACTAAAAGCATCAGATCCCTAGGGCGGTGTATGTGTGGTGATCGTGACTGAGAGAATAAAAGTGAGAAAAAAAAAAAGGTAACTTTTACAAGTACAGTACTATAAATGTACACGGTCTATTAGAGACGCAAACCAAATGTATGTGTGTACTGTATAATATTAACAATAAGAGAGTAACAGCGATGAAAGGTAAACATAATAGAATTATATGTGAAGCATAACTGTCTCTCTGCAACTCATGGATGGATGTTGTTCTACTATCAGGGTGATCTGGGTGCATGACATGGTATAAACTGGATTTTAGGATGTTGATATCGCCCCTAAGAAAATATTCCTGTCCCCGCTTCTCCACTCTGCACCCTTAACTGCAGACTGGATGGTCAGTGTCACTTCAGATTTCATCTGCTGTCACCGACTGACCTGTAGATTATGCCCTAGAAATTTCACTCCTACCTAAAAGTTGCTTTGTTGCAGCTACAGTCTCAATAGTACTACAATATTTCTGCTTCAGCAGTACTTCATGCTCTTCCACAGAATACACATGCATGGTTACTTGTACCTTATATCACCGCTCCTCCATCCAATGTACAAGTGACTGCTGGCTTAAATTTCTGATGGAAACCACCTCCTGACTTAATTTATTTTTATCTGTGATGTTCATAGAGTGTAAATATAAGCGTGTCACACTGTGTGACCTGTGGAGGAAGTCTCAATCAGGTAATGGTATGAATCACTTTCTCAAATGTAGATAAAACAAAAAAAAAGTGAATACTTTCCATTAGTTATGCACACAGGTTTTCCTAATAATTAAATAACTAAATTAATCCACAGTCACCAAAGCGAATAAAATACCAAGTAATTCCATTGCAGCAAAAACTTCACAGCTGACGTTAACACGCACTATATAATACATAGTCAGAGAGGCTTTATTTCAGATCTGGTGTGCACTTGCACTCGTGGCCTTTAAAGACGCTCAAAGTGAATAGCATTTACAATAACGACAGCATCAGTCATGTCAATAATGCAGGTTAATGATTGCAATTATTTTTATTTTTACATCAGGACATACTTTTTCCCTGTGCTTTGTCCCTTTAATTTGAGAGGAATGTGTAGCTGCAAGTCTTTAATTTAGAAAGGGCAAGACATTAATTGCAGGGGTTCTGCCATTAACAGACAATCAACAACAACATTTATTTGTATAGCACATTTTCATACAAATGATGTGGTTTAAAATTTAACAGTAAGAGTAGCTGCCTAATATGTTAAACTTAACATTAATCTTGTTCCGCTGTTCACTGCAACAGCAATTAGACCTAAGGATCATTTCCTCTTTCTACCATACTACATAGTCTGGTGTTGAGCTGCATGCAGCTAGTACGGTCCTATCCCAGGTGTACTGCAACTGAGCGCATACGTCTATTTCCATGGGTACTTCTCCTGTCAGCCCACCATAAAGTACTTCTGTGTTACATCTGTTCTCAAACAGAATCTTTAAAATTCAGTAGTTCCCAGGAGCCTCAGCAGAAACTTAAATCCACTAGCAGCCTGGGAAATTATTGCTCTCATAGACCTCAGTCTTAGCCAAGATTCTATCGTTGTGGCATGTGGTCGGATTAGGGACATCCCATCTAAGAAATGAATCTCTTTCCTCTTGCTTTTGCGTAAAGCACACTAGGTATAAAAATGAGAGGCTCCAACCCCACAGCAGTAATGTACTGTAAAAAAAAGGCCACATTAATGCTTTTAACTGAGTTTTATGATTATGTCCTCATTTCTGTCTTTTTAGAGTCCTGTGTTTTATGGTTTGGATAATGGATGGATGGTTTCATATATTTTTACATATTTCCATGTTTTTAATAAAAAAATGTCAGAGAAACTTAAACTTAGAATTTCTTTGTATTCAGTATTGTCAAGTTCTGTGTTTTTCTGACTCTTTCAGAATTGTCTACCTGGGATTAACATTAGGTTTGCGAACATTTTCTTATTTCTTCTGTGTCATCGTATATAACTTGTTGAAAAAACAGTGCCGAGAGGAAAGCCAAAGTTCATTAGCTAAAGGTGGATCAGAAGCTGAATCTCTGAGGAAAGACGACGGTGCATCTTTTACCAGCGACAATTTAATTTATGAAACTGATTGTTACCCAGAAAAGGAAACATGTTTATAAAATGAACTTGTCTATATATTTGTCTCAGATAATTTGCCTCTGAAAGTTTAATTTATACTGAACATTTGTATGAGTTTTATAGATTATGTGAAATAAAGCCTTTTTTAAAATAAATTAACAGAACTGTGTTTATGATGGGTTTCTGTGGGATTATGTATGAACTGCTTGAGTTTTTATCAGACCATTGAATAAGTGATTAATTCTTAGTTCTTTAATTCTGGCAAACTCCAATAAACATCTCTTTGGATTTTACCTGTTCCCTATGAAGAATGTCATGTTGACTCATCCACATTCTTCTCAACTCCATTCCATTCAGGTCTTCAAACATTACATGGTCGTGGCCATTAATAATTGTTTTGAAGTTTTTGTCTTCGGTCAGCTGGGCCAGCTATATTCTGCTATGTCACAGCCGTAGCAGAGTGAGACACATTACAAAATGTATGTTCCTGTTCCATATGTTGCTTTGGACACCAGTCCATCATATGGTCAGTTTGAAACCATCCATTAACTGTATACACACCCTTATATTTGGAAAATGTGAGAGGAAATGCCAAGTGCATAGAGAAAAACACAAACGTGGAAAGAACATCCACATTCCAAATGGACCACAAGTGGATATTGCATTTAAACCCAGGACAACAGAGCCATGAGGTGGTAGCACTGTCTACTGGGCTACTGTGCCACTAGTAGAAATATATCTCTTCTATTCATTTTTTAAAAGGTGAGATTGTGTAAATAGTATTCATTAAGCCTGATACTACTTAATTGACTAAATCAATACAGAATTAATTTTGGAACCAAGAATACCAAACAACAGCATTCACCTCCAGATTCCTCAATGACACATTGTAGTAAGCCTACATAACACTACAAGCGGGTTGGCTTTCTGGACTGACCGTTACTGTATTATATGGCCTGGAGGTTGTCTAAGAAAGATCCCTTCAGGCGTGATTGTGAACAACCAAGTTCTGGTAGGACCCCACCCAGTAAGGATTCCAGCTATCTAGTGCAGGCGTCATGTTGCTATGTCATCTAAGCAAGAAATGGATGTTTCCGCGGGAAACTTTTCTATTTAAAGGGAATTGCTGTGGTGTAGTGGGTCCACAGCTCAAGTCAAAAAGGCCACTTTTTAAATAAATAGTCACCACACTTGTGGCTTAGAGAGGGGGCATGGTAGTGGTAGTGGTAGTGGTAGTGGCAGGTTCCCGGGTGAATTTGTGATGTGGGCGGTCCTCGCTTAAGTGCACAGGTGAGGAGTTGTCTGCATCTGTATTTGATGCCGGGAGCTGCTGATTGCCACACCTGATCCGTCCCCTGGATAAATAATATAAGCGCAAGGAGGCTAGGGGGTAAGAGAGAAAGAATGGAATGAACGGAGGTTAGAAGAAGAAGAAGGCAGGAAGCAGGGAGGAGAAAGCTGGTGTGTGAGTGAGTGAATGTGCTCTCAGTTGAGAGAGAAAGGCAGCTAGACAGTGTGCCCTTGTGGGGTGTTTGGCCGGCACCCCGGGAGCAGTTGGTAGTTGTCACTCCCACTTAGCATTAGTAAGGAGCGGGAGTGACCGGAAGGAGGATGGCTCACTGCATAAGGCCGAGAAGGCAGCAGGAGTCAGGACTTAGGATGTGAAAGCCCCAGCATGAGCGCCCTGGTCACTGGGGAGCCAAAGTCACAGTATGGTGAAGCCTACCAGAGCCAGGGATCAGAAAGGCGAACAGACCAGCAGCAGGAGGCAGAGAGAAGGTCAGCTGCAAGTAGGGTGGCTCCCCTGGTGCATAGCCTGGATGGGAGAAGCAGGGGAGTCACCAGTAGAAAGGCACCAGGATCTGTTTTAAAAGGACTGCTTCCAGCCATTTTTTTAACTTCATTGTTTTTAAAGGATTTTTTTCTATTGTGTTTTTAACCTTCACCAGTTCACTCATTTTTATTGGAATATTTATGTATTTATAGAAACATTTTTGAAGCACTGCACTTTGGACACTGTTTGGTTTTTGTTTGTTGATTTTAATAAAAGCACTTTGCACTTTTTGCACCATCCCCTTGCTTCATTGTTGTGCCTCACTGTCCAGCTCATCGGTGACATTACCAATGGTGTTGGGTTCGAGAGCTCCCAGAAGGAAGATGGGAGCATGGAGCGGAACCCACATTGTCACAATGGCAGACCGAGGAAAGGAGGGAAAAGAAGAGGAAGGTAAGGAGCTCAGCTATCTATGCTTAAGAATATTTCATGAACAGACTTCACCCAGGGATGTCTGCTATTTGTGGGTGGCCACCCCAAAGTTGAAACAGTGAGGCAAATCCCTGAGAAGAGGCAATGGGTTGTGGTATGTGGACCTAAGGTTCTCCGGGTGCTCCTGTTGGTGAGTCGGACTTGTGTTTTCAAATTCTTCAGGATAGCAAGACAGGAAGCCGTATTCATCTGAGGACCTTTTTTTTCCCTCCATCATGCTGTAAGAAGTGTACTACAGGATTCTTCACTATTTCATGGATTACAGTACATTTAATCTTTCTCTTTTTGATATCCTTTTTCCATTATGTGTGGTTCAAACTGGGGATTAAGATTTGAACTCTAGGGGTAGGGAGACTAGGGAGGGCATCCAGGGAAAAAGGGATCACTAATGAGCACTCAGTCACCTGGCATGTAAATGTATCAACCTTGGCTTACAATACACTTGCTAATTTAACCAGTACAACTACCATCTGGTTTCTTTTGAGTATTGGTGGGTGCGTAAAGAGGAGAAGAGGGGCAGAGGACTGAATGCTTTAATGCTATTATATCCTTCGAACATTGTCCACTTCCCTTTTGGGTGGTGAATTTTCGTGATCGCGACCCGTATCAGGCAATTGTTATAACAGAACTCTAGGATCCAATTTACTTCTTTTCAAATGGGAGCTTTTTGAATTTCATGGATTCTTTAGGGATACATTTGATTTTGAATTTGGGTCAGTGATTATTTTATGGTCAATCAGAGCTGTTTTCTCTGAGCAGCTAGAGATGAAGTAGTTTCATCCACCTATAAATCTAGTGTTTATGGATCTGAACACCTTTTTTTCTGCACCATCTTCTGTAACGGTGCATACAAGATATGCTATGATTAAGCAGTTCAACCTCAATTATCCATGGTAATGTGGACTAGTGCAACCTTGGTCATTTGAAATCTGTGATAAAATGGATCGTTGAGGTTCTGCCCGGTTTGATAGTTTTCAGTTTCACTTGTAAGGGTACCACTTATTGTGATATTCAAGATGAAGACTTAATGAATTACATAAATGTATAAACACAAAAATCCTAAGTGAAAGAAACAGAGCATGTACACGGTCAATGCTGGCGGCATATTGAAAATAGTTGAGGGGTGCATTTAGAGAGGGGAGAGTGAGTCACAACCACATTCTAACAGTCATCAACTCCTTGACAACTCACTAGGTACTATCAAGGTTAAAAGCACAGTATTTATGCACTCGGTAAAGTATTCATGGCAAAGTTTTTATGAATTATAATGCAGAACCTTAGTTAATTGAGGTGTAAATAATTGAGGTCCGCTGCTATTTATGGAACTGTTGGCTAAATGTTTTTTTCTGCTGTTTTCCATTCTCATTACATTGATCTTTGCCACCTGGTGAAATTTCCTGGACAGATGTTGTTTCATGCCTCTTCACCTTAAATCATGAAAATCATTATTCTTGCCCATTCCCCCCTCAAATTGCACATATACATGCAATTTATTACTATGTGTCTTCCTGTTTTGAAAACATTACCTACACATATAATCCTACAGAGGGTTCTTCTGCCGCCTGACACAGACGCAGGACACAAGTTCTGCACACACATTTTTATATTCTTTGTGGGAAATGCCTTCCCCAGTTTCTCACCAGCACAGCACAGTTCAAACCACCAAACACAGCACATGACACACTTCTTTCTTTTTCTTTCTCTTCCTCTCTCTCTCGGTCCCACTCTACTCCTCCTGGCAAGCTTTGTCTTCTGCCTCCTGACTCTGGCTCCCGGAGCAGTGGCAGCTGGCTCCTTTTATTGAGCACCTGGAAGTGCTTCAGGTCTTCTATGACCTTCTTCCAGTAGCACTTCCAGGTGTGGAGGAACTGCTGCAACAATGGTCTCAGCAGTACCTGCAGCACCCCCTGGCATCGCCCATGGAATCCAAGGGGCTGCTCCAAACTCCAACTCCCATGGTGCCCTATGAGAGCCCGAGACACCGCTACAACCCGGGGTGGCTGCCATGTAGCACTCTGCGGGAGGTAATGCCCAGAATATTCTCTCTCCCCAGGTCCTTCCACTATACAGGTGTCCATCTGCCACAGTGGTAACTGACTGAACAGTCAATTATGAGGGAAAGGCATTATTTTTGGTAAGAATAATTCCTTAAAAGTGTTTTTAATTTTATCCATATTTATGTTGTCAGCTGTTTCCCTTAATTATATCTGCATAATAACTTTAGAGCTACACTTAATGTTTGGTTACAACAGTAGACAAGGAAACTTTGCCCTAGTAGCACACTAAGCAAAGTTTAAACTGATAAAAGACTGGTCACCGTTATCTAAAAGCAACAACACTGCAGCATTGATAGGACTGCTGTGGAAATCCTACATTTCTTAAAAGATAAATGAAGCTGTTGTTATGTTCACTTTCATAATTTTGAACTGGACACTAGTGTAAGAAATGTAACCTGTTACAGAAACTTTCCTGAACAATATTGTTGATCTACCACAAGTAATATATAAACTCTAACCTACTGTATGCAAGTAATACTACATGCTAATTGGGCTGTCTTAAGCTTTCACAAATGGGAACCTTCACTTTTATGACATAACTAAACATTATGTTCTCAAAGCTACTTGATCCAGTTCCAGAGCCTTTGTCATTTTTCACCCTCTGATAGAGGTCCAAAGAGGGATAGATCCCCAGTTAAGGATCAAAAAAAGCATCATATTTATAACCACTAACTATTTAACAGTCTAAAATAATACCTCTATGTGATAGATGGCCAGCCGTTCATCCCGGCCAATACCCCCACGCCGCCAGGTAGAGCCCTCCCTGCAGCATGGAGGTGTTCTGAATGCCAGCAGAGAATTATGGACGTTGGAGTTTTCCTTTACAGCCCTGCTGGATACCATGGGGGCCACTAGAAGGTGCTGCAGGGAAGAGTAGTGACTATTTTCCCTACGCCCCGGAAGTACATATGGACAAAGGGAATGACTTGCTTCCGGGGAAAAGAAAAAGGATTTTTATCTGACCTGGAAGTGTTCCTAGTCACGTGGACAGAGAGGGCAAAACACTTCAGGGACAAGGACTATAAAAGACTGAGAGAGACACCAGAGTGTTGAGCTGAGCTGTGTAGTAGGAGGGCAACGCGTCTGGGAGTGGTGGAGAGTTTATTGTATCTTGAATTTGAGTAATTCAATAAGAATTGTGGAGGAGAGGGTGCTTTGTGCACTATACTGTGTTAATAAAGTCAACATCTGGACTTTTACTTGGTGTCTGGAGTCTTGGACAGGGGTTCAAGGAAGCGATAGTGCCCCCTATCTGTCACACTCTACAGGGTCATGCTTAATGTTTGTCATTTTTAACCTTCTAGAAGTAGCTCCTAGAAGGCTAGAACCACCTTTCCAAGCAACTTTGAAAAAGCAGAAAATGACACTCCACATGACATTTAGTTTTATGAAAAGAAGTAAATTTGAGCCCTTGTACCCCGATATGGGTTAAATCTTGAGGTTGGTTGAAGTGGCAGGCACAACACTAAGTCATTCTAATACTTTTTGCTGAAGACACCTAATAGTGTACTTTTTATTATATGAGGGTACTTTCCTGCAAAAATATGGCCCAAAAATAGCATAAAAATGAGGGTTTAACGCCAAAAAGCTCAACTTCTGCATAATTAGTGTGATGGAAGGCACATGTGGGTGTGTGCCCTCGCCAATATGTTCCTTACCTGAACGGAAGGCATCCATTTGGAAGCAAGAAAAGAAAGGCGAGGATTGTCCTGCATTAGCTAGGAGACAGACACAAGATACCAATACATAAGTGGGAATACTGGCATCCCAGCCAGAGGCCAGTGTGATGCAAGGACAAGAAGAGACAACCTGTCAGGACTACACGCTCCCCCTGTATACTCTAGGTGGCAGCAATCCTGACTGACACTCCCTGTATGGACACCCGCAAGGCATGCTGGCAACTGTAGTCCTATGGGGTAGTCTTGTTGGGTTCCATGGGTGCTGCCACTGGGTTTTGCAGGAATCAGTGATCCCTACTTTGTGGGGCTTTCATTTGACCTATGCCACCTATCACCAGAAGTACTCCTGGCTCCAAGATAAGAGGAGCCACTTGACCTCATCTAGGCATGTTGGAGTTGGGTGGAAGAAGGCAAAGCTCACCTGGGAGTATTGGAGGAAAACAAGAGAGAAATGGAATTTTGATTGTGTTTATTACAAAACCTTTTTAAAGGTAATTATTATTAATGAACCTTGTCTTTGCACCCGGGATTTGTGTCTGTGAAGTTGTGTCTGGGGTGCTGAAACACCTCCTAGTCATCATGGTAGATATCAAGATGAATTGGATGGTATATCATATGTGGGGGTTTTCTTTTAAAGATGAGTCAGGGGGCACTGGACAAAAAAAAAACTGATGTGATTTATAAGTGTAAGAGTAATTCTTATAAGCACAGTAATAACTCAAACATAACAAAAACAAATACAAGCCAGGGTAAAAAAATACTACCTGCAACACAACATGTTTTTCTTTTATGTAGAAGATAAATTTCATTCCTCTGCCATCAGATACTTTAAATGAGTGCTAATATTCCAAAGCTTGAAACACTTCCTACTCCCCAAAACAACTGGAATACTTTTAGGCCAGATTCAGTTTCTATGATAAGAAAATAAATCTACATTACTTAACAACAGCATTCTTAAACTCACTTACCTGCCTTTGTTCTGAATGTGTTCAGAAATTTACCTTAATTGTGTTATACATAAAACTAAAAATCAGTTTATGAATATGTTGTGTCTTTTCATAAATTCTATAACTATTATAAACTTATTTTTCCTTCTTGAGAATTTATTTCATTATTATTTATCTTACATACAGTAAAATTAAGTTTATGATGGGTAGGCACATGGTCAATTGAAAAGAAACATAAATTTGATTTCATAAGTAGCATCCAATGTATAGTTATGGATTCTTGTAAGGTGATTGCCTAAAATAAAGACTGTAAATGTACTAGCGAACCCAGATGAGGTAGATGATATTACCAGTGTAATGGATGAGCAGTCAGAGACCACTGGAAGGAGCTCATGGGGACAACTTCCCTGCCCTCATACTCCTGACTTAGATCAGAAGTGCTTCTGGTGTATACTTCAGACATGCTGGAAGTATTCCTGAGTCTCATTTTAAAAGAAGTTGGTGCTTCTTGGTCATGTGATTTACAGTCAGGTGCTGAGAACGGACAAAGCACAACTGGAGTAGAATAGGAGAAGAAGTAGAAGCAATATGAGAGAAAATAGCTTGTTTTGAGACATACAAGACAAAGAGGTACAGCATTTTTTTTCCTGCTTACAGTGCTGTAAAAGGTATCTGACCCTGTGAAGTTTTTTTTTCATTATTCAATATGTTTTACAGCGAATATGATCAGTTCTTTTGCTTTTTTAAAAAAATATATAGTGGTACACCTTACAGACAAAAATACACAACCCTTTGATGCTTTTTTTTCATTAGTTTGGTATGCAAGTTAATTCAACATGTAATACATCAGTAAGGAAAGGTTTTTACTCCCCTTGTATGAAGAGATAATTAGGGTCAGCCATTTGACTGCTTTGGTTAACAGTCAGGACTTATTCACTCCAACCCAATGCAATGTACATTTTATACATCCTGTTATATTTTTTAGTATCATTGTGAAATTGTTAACACTCATGCTCCAAAGGCACATTAACCCAAGATTGAAAGAAATTCCTGAAAATCTCTATAAAATGTAGTTTAGGTCTGTCAGTCAAGAAGTAGTTACAAAACCTTTAATAAGTCTCCTCTGAAAACCAGCCAAATCACAGTCATAGCCATATTATCCAAAGCAGTCCAAGCAGTCCCATGATGCTTTGTAAAGGGGAGTGCTTTCAGGAATTATTTGCCTGATAGCTACAGTGTTCCCACAATTTGGGTCTGAACCTAAAACAAAATTATAGGAGAACAAACAGTTACCAGCAGCCTTATTTAAAATGGATTGCCAAATACCTGGAGGAAACAAGTCTCTGGTCATAAATGAGCAGAGACAAACAAGAAGTTGAAACTAAGAACAAAAAACATAAAAATATCAGCAACCTAGAGATCACACAAGGATGTCAGACTGGGAGCTTTATGAAAAAAAAAGAATAAAACGTATAGCACAATATTATGAAGGGAGCAGTGATAGAAAAGAGTTAGCAACTGTCCCTAATAACTGTGGATTTCATAGCTTAAACAAATACGCAACTGACAATTTCAATAATCATAACTGTGATAATAGTTACAGTAATAATCAGCAGCTCCAGTAGGAATACACTAGAATAAAGTAGTGAGTCTTCAGCCTGAATTTAAATACCTGAGTGATGTCCATTACACATGCAGGCAGATCATTCTACTATTAGGTGCCATGCAGCTAAAGTCTCAACCTCATGCACTGTAATTTATCACTTTCATTTTTAGAAACTTGGCATCCTGCAAATATAGGATGCATACATTTGATATATTATGTTTAGTAAATCTTTATAGGTTATGCAGTGGGTTTTGACATTGGCCATAAAAATACTATAAATGGTAGCCAATGTAGGGATGAAAGAACAGAAATGATACATTTGCACTTTGTAAACCCAAAAATAAAACATTTATTGCAATCATTATTACTGAACTGTTGAGGTAGTTATTATTACAGTTCCACAAATTGTTCCTTGCTGCAACATTACTTATATTTCTAATCTTTTAGAAAGGTAAGTTATTTGAAATAGCTATTTTTTTATGTACTTCGTTAATCACAGAGGGAAAGATGTCTTTTCGCATGACCTTTGGAGTTCATCACAGGATCAGCCATTGTACAGCGCTTCTCGCACAATCTTTAGGTTAATTTACTAATTTATATGGGTCTAGACCGGATTTCTTCAATAAAATGTAACAATATTAATTTTAAATTAATAACTCATATTTTTATTCGGCAATGGATTGACACCCTAAGCACATTGTTCCTGACTTGTGCCCTATGCTAGCTGGGATAGGCTCCAATTCCCTTTGACTATGGTCTGGATTAATTGGATGAGAAAATTACATGACATGACATACTTTTATTATTCCACACAATTATTATAGCACACTATGTTGTATTCTTGCCTTACTAAGTCTCAAAAAAAGAAACACTCTTTTCTTTTCCTTCCGTCCCTTATTTTTAAAAAGAGTAAGCATCACACCCACTGTGAAACAAGTTCAAAGTTGGCAGGCATTGGCAACAGACAGCTTGTGGACTGCTTTGAAATGGAGTATACTGAGAGACTTTTTTCACTTAAATGTCAGATTCTGTATCAAATAGATTTTCTACCAGTAATATCTGGTGTCATGCATGTGAGTCAGAGGGTCTATTTCCAGGCTCGTCAGTGGTAAACACATTAAAAAGACCACATCCTACAGTAATTCTGCAAAACTTTGAAATTATTTCTACAATAGCCCAGCCTTTGCTTATAAGCTAATAATCAACCAAACTAATAAATTAATGGCACTACATAATTAAGTTAGCAATAGGTCAATAGTGTGCCTGCTCAGAAGGGATGGTACTTTCTTTTTGTCTATCTTATATCTTATAGTTTTTTATATATTGTGAAATAGGCGCTATACAGCGCTCGACCCGACACAGACTTGACACTGAGGCACGTGTAAAACTCAACAAAAGACTTTTATTTCTTTCTTCAGCTGGAGGGCACATCTTCTCCGTGAACCCTCCAGCCACAACACAGTCCCAAGCACAGCAACACAAACCACAACCCTTCTCTCTTTCATCACCACTCCTGCACAGCTTTGTCCTCCTTTCACCTGACTCTGGCTGCCGAGTGCTGGTCGCTGGCTCCCTTTTATCAGGCACCTGGAAGTGCTCCAGGTGTTTGATTGTCAATATTCGGCTGCACTTCCAGGTAAGGCGAAACCAGTGCCAAAAAGGGTCTAGCCACTCCTGTTGCAGCACCCCCTGGTGATGCCTGCGGAACCCCACAGAGCTGCACAGAACTCCAACCCCCATGAAGCCCTGGGGTAGAGCAAGGCACCGCTGCAACCCAGGGAGGCTGCCAGCTAGCGTCCAGGGGGAGATACTGGGCTTCCCACCCTTGTGCCCCTGGCAGATGTGGTAAAGAGGCATCCTGGCCATCTGTCACTATATATATACATATATATATATATATATATATATATATATATATATATATATATATATATATATATATATATATATATATATAGTCCCAAATTCCACAAAGAGACATAGCAAGGTTTGGGGCAGCCACCCGTATATCTGGTTTCCTGGCTACAAATTCATGCTTAGTGAGAGGAAAACAGGAAGTGAGGTCAAAGGGGTTGGGCTTGTGAGGGTCTTCAACCATAGGCTCAAGCCCGGACGTGACATCACAGGGGCCGGAGCCGGCAATGTCTTCTTCCATAGGCTCTGACCCGGAAGTGATGTCCAGAGGGTGGAACTGCCCTTACTCAAGCCCTTTAACTGCCTCCCATGTGCACATGTGTGAACCCGAGAAAGAGCATCAGCGTTAGTATGAAGAGAGCCCCGATGATGAATGAGCGAAAACTTTTATGGCTAGAAGTCAAGAAACCACCGGGCGACCCACGGATTTGACTCCTTGTGCAAGGTCATCCACTATAAAGGTGGATGGTCCGTAACAAGGGTGAATTCCCGGCCCAACATTTAGTACCTCAGCTGAGTAATTGCCCATCTAATCACCAAAACCTCCCTCTCCACTGCCGCATACCTGGTCTCCCGGTCCATCAGTTTCCGGCTCAGGAACATGATGGGTCCACACCATCGACACTTTGGCTCTGCACGACCCCCTGGCATGTGTACGATGTGTCCGTCTGGAGGAGGAAAGGTAAAGAAAAGTTAGGTGCTTTCAAAATGGGTGCGGACGTAAGGGCCTACTTCAAGTCATTAAATGCAGCGCCTGTCTCTTCTTTGTCAAACCAGTCAAGGGCGGTGCTCTCTCTGAGCACTGCGGCACAAACCGGTGGTAGTACCCCGCTAACCCAAGAAAGGCTTGGACCTGCCGCTTGGTTTAAGGACGGGGCCATTTCAAAATGGCATCAACTTTGGAGCACTTTTTTCTTCAGGGTACCCAGACCCACCAGGTAACCTAAATACTTGGCTTCGCTCAATCCAAAGAAGCATCTCTTGGGATTAATCCGAAGGCCGGCCTCACCAAGTGCCCACAATATACCGCTTTTACCTGCTGTAGGTGTTCCATCCATGTGCTGGAATAGATGACCACGTCATCCAGATATGCAGCACTGTATGAGTTATGAGGCCAGAGCACTTTGTCCACCAGACACTGGAAGGTTGCCGGAGCCCCATGTAACCCAAATGGAAGGACACGATACTGCCAGGGTCCACTAGGGGTGCTAAACATGGTCTTAACCTTTGTGGAGTCCATTAAAGGAACCTGCCAATACCCCTTTGTCATGTCCAGCGTGTTAAAATACTGAGCTTGTCCAAGCCTCTCGAGGAGGTCGTCCACTAGTGGCATTGGATAAGCATCAAACTGGGAGACTTGATTAACTCTTTTAGGGCAGATGTCGACTTTTGTTGACAGGAGGGATTGAGGGTGCATATCGACAAAAGTCAACATCCGGGGTAGATTGCAACAATCAGCTGTTAATAGCAACAAAACTCACTGTTACGTCACAGGCATTCCCTCTCTGCTTGGAGGAATGTTAGACTCATTGACTCGGCATCTAATCCTCGAGTGTGCATGAGTTATGAAATGTAAACAAATGTAAACAGAGGCAAGATGGCATCGACATCTCACGAGGGAGCAAAGCGAGTGCAGAAAAGAAAATACTCAGCAGACGATGTTTTGCGCATTATCGCTGTCTGATTTTTTAGAATCTGATTTTGTTGACAGTGATCAGGAGATCGAGCAAGAGAGTGGGGAACTGGCATCAGCTGATTGGACACCAGCTGAGCGCATTCACACAGCCAAACGCACCTACGGCAAGGTTTGTGTGGGAGGAATACCCAGACATTGATCCGTGGGAGCCAAACTGGCTACCGGACTTCACAAGACAGCATGGCTTGCTGTTGGACACAACATATTACCAGCCGCTGGACTACTTCAGGCTGCTCTCTCCTGATGCTGCTTTTCAGCTACTGTCAGACAAGACAAAGGTATGCAGAGCAATTTTTTGAATCGCAGGCTGCGCTTGCACCACATTCTTGTTTTTCAAAGTGGAAACCCACAACAAAAGACGAGACGAAGGACTTTGTGACATTACAAATAGAGATGGCACTAGACTGGTGATATAACTTCAGGGAGCATTGGCCCAAACGTGCTTTGTCCCCTGGTGGCTTTGGACAGGTTATGCAGCATGGTGATAGGTATGTGCTGCTGCAAAGTTTTATTCACTTCTGTGATAACCAGAAGCAAATCAGAAGGGCTGAGCCTGGCTATAACCCCATGTATAAAGTTCAGTACCTGCTTGACATTGTGGAACCAACATATAAACAATTTTATCAGCCTGGCCGTGATTTGTCTGTGCATGAATCTATGATAAGATAAAAATTTTTGTCTCCCAATATATGTCAGACAAGCTCACAAAGTATGTCATTAAGGATTTTGTACTGGCAGAAGCAAACACTGGTTTCTGCCTGAAAGTAATTACATATACAGGAAAGTATTTCTTTCAAAGAGAGAACTGTCCCTTGACAAGTCAGGTTGTGCTGGTGCTGCTTCAGGGCTATGAACATTTAAGTCATGTTGTGTACATAGACAATTTTTATATATCACCAGAATTGTTCATGGAGCTACATAGCAGGGGAAATGGAGCTTGTGGCACAGTGAGGGTGAACAGGAGTCACATGCCTTCACAGTTGAAGCCAGACAGGCTGAAGATGAAAAGAGGTGACGATATGTTTTTTATGTGGGCGGAAAACTTGGTGGCAGTGGCATGGCACGATGTCAAATGGGTGACTTGTCTCTCAACAGTACACACTAACAATATATGTTAGAAAGTGCAGCAACAGACAATTGAAAAGGAAACACCTGTGCAACACATATTGTAAGCAGTGCAATGTGACAATGTATGCAATTGGCTGCTTTGAGTGATATCATACTTTAAAGGACTTTGCTGAGTAACATGTATGTGAAATCATAGTATGTGAAATCAAATAGTATGCAGGCTCATACAACGTGTAAGACAGTAACATTTGTCAAAAGTAAATATTTTTTGCTGATTTGATATGTTAAACAATTGCTTTGTGTTCTTTTTTTAAAAAAAGTTAGTTTTTGGAAAAATATTCAGCCCTGGGAGAAAAGAAACAAAAAACAGTCCTATAAGAGTTAATTCGATGGAAGTCGTTGCAAAACCTCCGACTCCCGTTAGGCTTAGCGACCAATACAATGGGACTGCAGCAGGGACTATGACTTTCCTCGATTACTCCTAGTTCCAGCATATGCTTGATCTCAAGCTCCACTTTAGCTCTTTTTGCCTCGGGAAGACGATACAGACATTCTCGGACTATAACCCCGGACTCTGTCACAATGTCGTGCTCAATCAGAAAGGTCCTTCCGGGATTTTCACTGACTACCGCCAGGACAGACAGCTCATCCCCGTCTACAACTAAGCCTAAGTTAAACCCAGGAGTGATATGTGTTTTATTTTAGACCAGTCCCGCCCCAGTATCACCGGATGTGGTGGATTCGGGAGGACGACCACGGTTAATTTCCGTACCGATCCTCCATAACTGAAGATATAAGTGGCGGATCTATACCAGCGGATTTCACCGTAGACACAGGTTATACAGGTCTTAATCTTTAACCACTGTTGCAGCACAAACCGTCTGGCAACAATTGTAATGTTTCTGCCGGAATCTAACAAGGATGTGGTCTTGTACCCGTTTACAATCACCACGCTGGTGTGTAGGACCGCCAGCGGGTTAGTCAGAGCACACCAACCACTCCACCCCATCCACCTGCATTCCTCCTTGCTCCCAAGCAGTTTGCACACCCACGACTCCATGGGGGGTTTGGCTAGGTTTTGGGACGTACTCCGGCTGAGTTTGACTAAAGGGCAGTTCTGCGCCCTCAGATTGTGAGGCCATCCTATGAGTCTCTAGGAGCTCTATGAGCTCTGCCATGTTCTTAAAGTGTTTACCCCAGACTGGCTGGGTGAAGCCACGGGGAAGAGCTTTCAGTAGAAGGTAGCAGGCCACCTGCTCTATTACTTGGTATGGCTTGTTCTCCTGTGGCTGTAGCCACTGCCCTACCCTTGCCCATAAGGACCATGATTGTTGAGGAGTTGGCTGCTCTGGGTTGAACCTCCAGTTTCTCATTTTAGTCACCTGCCAGTCTAGGGCACCCCTAGGTGGAAATCGGGGCTCTGGCTTCACAGGGAGGCAGGCACCCTCCTCTGAGAGAGCATAATAAGCCACTTTTGCCAACCCCCCGGAACAGCCCAATTCTGTGAGCCCCTCTCGCACACTCCCTGGCCTGCCTAGGTTGCCTAGTGAAGCGTGTCGGGGAGCAGAGCTCTCTCCCAACCATGGGACAACCTCCCCACATGAAAACTCAGCCCCGGTACGCTCCCACCTGGGTACATTACAGGTCCTGTCCCCTTCTCTTCTGGGACCGTTCCATTCTGCTGACTACGCCACTGTCACAAACTCCACAAAGAGCGATAGCAAGGTTTGGGGCAGCCACCCGTATATTTGATTTCCTGGCTGCAAATTGATGCTTAGTGATAGCACTGCTGTGCACAAAAACAAGTCCAAAACAGAACTGAGGAAATAGGGAAAAGGTGGAGGCTTTTAAAGGGAAAGACAGGAAGTGAGATCAAAGGGGGCAGGCTCATGAGGGTCTTCAACCATAGGCTCTAGCCTGGACGTGACATCACATGGGCTAGAGCCGGCAAGGTCTTCTTCTATAGGTTTGGACAACCCGGAAATGACATCAAGAGGGCCAGGTGGAATCTCCCGTGAATGGTCTGTCACATCCTGTTCTGATTCAGAATTGCCCTTACTCAAGCCCTTTAGCTGCCTCCCATGCCATGAGTATTTGAGCATTGTGCAAAAACTACGGCATCTATTTCTACAAAACCTTGCACTTGCTTCCGGTGTAGTCTCAAACTAAATATGAGTTATTCAAATTTTAGATTTTATATGTAAATACAGTATATATAGAAAAAAACAGACAATCTTATTAAAAGTTACTATTTTAGCTGAATTTTTACCTTGTGCCATTTATCGTCAATATTTCCAGAACACAACATGATACTGATGTGATTTTTACTTCAAAACAAAGAGAAATGATTGCATAACAAAAGAATCCCTATTTTAGTTGTATATGTTGACTACAATAATTACATAATTAATTAATAATTAATTAAATTAAAATATTTAAGTGTGTTGAAAAAGAATAAGATTTTTATTTTTGCTGCTAAATGGGTGAGGTTGGGGTATTAAATATCAATGACTTTTAAAGAAGTAAAGAATTTCGAGATTGGAGTCTTCAGCTCTTTTGTTATCTATGCTAGCATTGAGCTTGAAGAAAACTAACAAAAACAGAACCTAATAGAAATAAATAAGTTTCACATGGTCACATATTTAAAAAATATGAGCACATGAGGTAGTTTATTTTTATGATAACACTAGCTGAAATACACAGCGTTGCCTGGGAAGAAAATAAAGTGTTTTTTTTTTAATTGTTTGAGAAAAATATAATTAAAGCACAACTTTAAAAATAAAAATAAATTAACAAACAATGCAGACTTACTAATGTGCTCGTCTTGTGGTCTTGTATGTATGTTATCATCCAGGGGCGCGGTGGTACTCAAACATAAAGAATGCTGCCAGTCACCTCTAGTTTGTCCTCTGGTGGTCGTTGTGAGTGTCATCTGGATGATAACATGCAAGATAGACTGCAAGATCACCCCCCACCTTACCCAGAAGGGGATGGGTTAGGGTTGATTTCGTCCTAAAGTATTTTTAGTCAATTAAGTTTCATGAAAATCACTCCAGCTGTTCGGACGTGATGTTGGAATATACATACATACATACACACACCATACATTGATTTATATATATATAGACTAGCAGAATACCCGCGCTTCGCAGCGGAGAAGTAGTGTTTTAAAGAAGGTACGAAAAAGAAAAGGAAAAATTTTAAAAATAACGTAACATGATTGTTAATGTAATTGTTTTGTCATTGATATGAGTGTTGTTCTCATATCTATCTATCTATCTATCTATCTATCTATCTATCTATCTATCTATCTATCTATCTATCTATGTTGTTCTCATATCTATCTATATATATATATATCTATCTATCTATATATATATCTCTATCTATCTATATATATCTCTATCTATCTATATATATATAGCAGAATACCCGCGCTTCACAGCGGAGAAGTAGTGTGTTAAAGAAGGTACGAAAAAGAAAAGGAAAAATTTTAAAACTAACGTAACATGATTGTTAATGTAATTGTTTTGTCATTGATATGAGTGTTGTTCTCATATCTATCTATATATATATTTCTCTATCTATCTATATATATATATACCCGCGCTTGGCAGCGGAGAAGTTGTGTATTAAAGAAGGAAAGAGAAAGAAAAGGAAACATTTTAAAAATAATGTAACATGATTGTCAAAGTAATTGTTTTGTGTATTTGGCGGCAGCGTCACAAAGTTGTTTTCGTAGCTGCATCAGAAAATGTACCACGCGTCTGACACGCGTCCTTTTACTGTTTTCTCACAGCTTGATTGCTGCTGTCATATATATACACACACACACACACACACACACACACATACATACATACATACACACACACAAATTATATACATGTGTGTATGTATGTATGTATGTATGTATGTGTGTGTGTGTGTGTGTGTGTGTGTGTGTATATATATACACATACATATACTTGTGTATATGTTTGTATGTGTCTATATGTGTGTGTATAGGTTTGGTCACTGAGTGCAAGGGAAAAATAATAAATTATAGTCTATAAGTTATTAAACAGTAAAACATTAACGTTTTAAGAAGTACAGGTACATTGAAATTACATTTTCTATGTGAACATTCAAATTTGTGCCTCTGGTAATGTGCCTTACCGGCATTTAAAGAAAATTAGTTTTGTGTCCTCTGCAGTGTTAAGAGAGAAAGGCTTTGGTTTGGGATAAAAGGAAAAAAGGTGTAAAGAAAGGAAAGTTGCCTTTTTCTTTTATATAGTATAGCAAAATACCCGCGCTTCGCAGTGGAGAAGTAGTGTGTTAAAGAAGCAATGAAAAGAAAAGGAAACATTTTGAAAATAACGTAACCTGATTGTCAATGTAATTGTTTTGTCACTGTTGTGAGTGTTGAGTGTTGTTGTCATATATATATATATATATATATTTACACACACACACATAAACATATATATATATACATATCTATACATATACACATATATACATACATATACATATCTACATATATACACACACAGCTATTTCAGATCAGTGCAATACGCTGTTTGTTAAAACGGTTGACTCCCGCTCTTACGTGCAATAACAAATCAAATCATTCAGTTGTCTTTGCTCATATGTCATTTTAGAGCTGGACGCCTGGCATCTTTTTTTGGCCACAAGTTCGTTTCTGTTTGCTGTGAGGTTCTGTGTTGTGGAGATTCTCAGGATGGATTGCAGGTGCTCATCAGTGAGGCGACTCCTGTGTGCTGTTTTCTTAGTCTTTATCACTGAGAAGAGCTTCTCACACAGATATGTGCTACCAAACATGCACAAGGTTCGAGCCGCATGTAGACAGACTTTTTTTGTTCTTCAAAGTCACCAAAGCGCCGTGCAAACTCAGTGCGCAATAACTCTAGTAAGCGGTAATTGTTCGGCAAGGCAGCTGAAGCGCTGCATTATGGGATCTGTAGTTTATTGTGTTACCAGCGCTTCATATACCCGGGCTTTAATAACAATAATACAGTATATAAAATGATCTCGGGCGGATATAATTACGCCGGGCGGATGTGGCCCCGCCCTTGAGTTTGACACATATGGACTAAATAGAACTTGAAAAGATATATTTTTCAAATGTGATCGCAATTCAGATAGAGTTGACGCGACTACAGCCTGCATGCCTCAATGAGTCATCCTCCCCTCGCTCTTACTTTTTACAGTTCATCTAATGAATACACTGAGTATGGCTTTACCAAAACAATCATTGATGGCGAATAAAGTATCCATTATTCGAGTATGTAGAGCGGGATATATATATATACATATATATATACCCGCGTATCGCAGCGGAGAAGTAGTGTGTTAAAAAGGTAGAAAAGAAAAGGGAACATTTTAAAAATAACGTAACATGACTTTCAATATACAGTATTTGTTTTGTGAGTGTTACTGAGTGTTGCTGTCATCAAGGATTTGATTATCATTATTTCTTTCAATCAGGTTCGTATTTGTAGGATGTGTTGTGTTCAAGTTACATTCCGTGTTTGTCAATCGTTGTAAAGATGACAGGTTTCATTCATCGATTTGTTTCTTACTGCATCAATAAACAGCTCGTCTTCTTCTTTATCTGAGACCTGACACACTGCATGCACAGGTTTTTTTTACACTGTCTTCCTTTAGCGGGACATTGACTTTTTCCACCGTGTGCTTTGTTTCCACAGTAGCTGCATTTATGAATATGCTTATCAGACGCTTCATATTTTTGCTGCCTTTTCAATTGTGTAATTCGGTTTTGTTCAGCTCTTTGGAACTGTTCCTTATATCTGTGCACTCGCGCCAGTTCACGTGAGCCACTCGGTGTACTTGCATCGAAGGTTCCCAGCTGTGCTGGTGCCATCTCGTGCTATGTCCATAGCTTTATTTAATGTTACCTTAGTCCTGGCACTTAAAACTTTCTCTCGCAGTTTCGCTGAGTTTGTGCCAAACACCACGCTGACCATCTCATCTTCCTCTGCATAAGCACAGTCCTTAACCCGTGAATATTTAGTGGGAGTTTGCTATTGGATTGCCGCTGACGGACGGCCTTATATGGGCAGGCACTAAATTACAAACGCCAGCGGCAGCCTGTCTATGAACTTAATTTAAAGTGTAGGTTTACATCGTGCTTTGTTTCCGAAGTAGCAGAACTCATCAATATGGTTGTATATGTCACTCACTCGCTTCTTATTGTTTCGCTGCCTTCTCAATTATATGTTTTCTTCAGCGCTTTTTTGAGGTCTTCCTGATTTTCTATGTGCTGCGTGATTACGTGGGAGGCGTGATGATGTCACACGAAACTCCGCTCCCACGGCGTTGAAGCTCATCTCCATTACAGTAAATGGAGAAAAACTGCTTCCAGTTATGACCATTACGCGTAGAATTTCGATATAAAACCTGCCCAACTTTTGTAAGGAAGCTGTAAGGAATGAACCTGCCAAATTTCAGCCTTCCACCCACACGGGAAGTTGGAGAATTAGTGATGAGTCAGTGAGTCAGTGAGTGAGTGAGTGAGTGAGTGAGGGCTTTGCCTTTTATTAGTATAGATTCACAATATCCATTCATTGATTTTCTAAACCCCTCACAAAAAAACTTTTAAAAAGATAACTGAGGATGTTACATTGGTTAGGTTTGTGTGAGCAAGGGTGTCCTGTAATTGAATGGCATCCTATACTAAGTTTCTTCATGCACTGCACACATTGTTAATGTCTCCAGAGTTATGTAACATTTTTGTCCAAAAATTAATAAGGAATACATGGATGACTACAAGCAAGCACAGAAAAACAAATGAAAGAATAATATCCTTAGTGAATCAGGAACTCTTCTTTAGCTAGTCCAGCAAACATTCACACTGATATAAGGTTAACTGGCATTCCTTTGTTCACATTGCTATGCATGCTGCTTATAGTGATTTTTTTTTTGTTTTATTAATTACATTTACTAATCATCATAATCTAAAGCAGAGGTTATCAAGTAAAAGAAATGCTGTATTTACACTATAGGAAACTTCTGTTTTTCATGCTGTTTATTGTTGTTTTGCCTCTTTATTTCTAGCATCGCTGTTCAGCTTGACTCTTCATATTTACCTTTTTTTTTAAATATCCATAGTCTTACTAATTTTTTTTTTAATCTTTTACAGGCCTTGCGCACTCCCTTGTGTTCACAATTTATTTTTACAGTTTGATATTTACTCTTTTTGAAAATCGGGTAACCCCGTAAAGAGTTAAATCTATACTTCTTTTTTCTTTAGAAACATTATATGCCACTTTATCAATTCAAAATATTAATAACTTGTTTTATTCTGCACATCTTCCAAAAAAAAGGTTTTGTTTACCAGATCAGTTCTAGTACGTAAATGCAAAAACTGTAATTCTCATTCTGGTCCTTAATATGGAACTAACAAACTGGCAACTAGATTAAATGAACACTGCCTAACAGAAATGTTTTTTTTTATATAGTACTATTCCATTTTTTCTACTTTGAACTCAATGCAAAGATTTATAGAATCTATATAAATATCTATCTATATATAGAATTTATATATTTATATAAAGCAGCGGTTAATTCAGCACTGTGTCATTAGTATTAAGTCATACCCATAGTAATGTATAAACATGTCACCTTCCTATTTGAAACTTCATCAGTGGATTTCATTATTCATAATTGCACATCTCTGTCAACAAGTTTTTCTTAATTATTAGTGATTTAAAAAAAGAGTATTATAAGATAGCATGTGCGCCGTGTAATGCCTACGACTACACACAAGGCACAGAGGCAGCCCTGCTGTTTTATGCAAGTTGTTTAGCTTTTGATCAATAAAGAAGGCTATTACTTAAGCACAGTAGTCTTGTGACTAAAATATTTCTAGTTTCTTAATTTAAGTTGCATAAAATGGCCATATAAAATTTAAAGAAAAGCGTCAATAGGGTCCCATTTTACTAAAGTTATAATACTACAGTAAAGTGATATTTTGTGCCACATCAGTACCATAAAAAATGAAAATTTGGGCATATTCTTATTTACCATCACTTTTCCCCCCTCCAATTTATTATTTATACTTTCAAACTGTTATACATTTTCCTTAAAAGAAATTGTAAACAGGGCATTATATCCAACATTATATTTTCATTATTAATGAAGAACTGGCCTCTAATATGAATTATTTCTTGGTGAAAATCCATACTTCTACCTTTCTTCAAAATGCACAAATCTGAAAAACGTGGATGACTTAATCCTTCTTCATGTAACTATTCTACAGTCTTTATTTCAGCTTATGGAGAACATTTATAGAGGATGTCCTTTCATTCTTAAAACATAATATTTATGCTCCATTTAATTATAGGTCATTCATTTTTTCAAGTTATCTACCCAACCATTATCAGTAATGATCATGAGATACTCTAGTCTGTCCTATTAGTGGTGAGTGAAAGGCGGGGACCAACCCTGTGTGAGATTCCAGTCTATCATGGGACATTAATCACTCACACAATCACACTCATTCACACATGGCCAGGTCAGAATAACCAAATAAAGTAGCCTGCATGCCTCTGGGATATAAGAGAAAGCTGATGTGGCTGGAGAAAATCCATGTACTGTAGGATGTAGAAATTTGACAAACAGAATGACCTGGCTCAAAATTAGACAAAAGGCCTTTGAGTAGTGAAGTATCACTGGTAGTCATTATGTCACCACCCTTAAGCTGCACCCACACTAATACATTTTCTTTTAAAAAAGTAGATATTAGTGTCCATTTTCAACCTTTCACCAACACTATCTTGGTATTTTTTTACCCCCAAAAGCTGAGATCTTTGAAAACACTATCCAGAGCCGTATACTTGTGAAACTTGGGATCTTGTTTTGCAAAGTATATAAATATGGACTCTAAACATGCAGTGATTTGTTAGTGCTTATTACATTTCTCGTTCTGCTCATTACAATGTCTTATTCCCTGATTGGCCACCCTTCACGGAAGAAAATCATACTGTACACAGAAAAAGATTTGAAGAGTTTTTTTTCCTTTGTGCTTGTTGCATTGTTTACCTGTATGCATCTAAATTGTGTTTTGTACAGTTTAAATACTGTAATGTTCTATCTATAAAGTTCTATCTACATGCACAAATGGCAAATAATTTAATGTTTGGTTCAGTTTCGTGATACATTCCCTGACCAGCAGTGTTACCTTTCCTCCAAGGATTTATCCACCAATGAAACATGCTTAGTGTTGGTGAGTGTCTATGTCATATACGTTTTGGTCAAAAGACAAAGATACTTTCATAAACAATGTGAAAAATATGCTAGTTTGAATGGAGATTCTGTCAGATTTAAAACAACACATTTTAAAGGAAAATGTAGTAGTGTGAACATGACCATAGTTCATGTCACTTTATTTTGGAATAGCACACTTACCACTGACGATTTTAGAGTACTCTGTATATTTACAAGTATAGTCAAAGCAAAAAAAGAAACAACAAAAAAATACGGATTCAGTAATAAACAAAAATGCTGGGTAGTAAAAACATACCAACTTTCATACACATTATGTGTGCACTTTATTATAAACACCAATCAGCCACAACATTAAAACCACTGACAGATGAAGTGAATAACATTATCTCGTTACAATGGCACCTGTCAAAGGGTAAAATGTATTAATGGAACATGAAGCAATGAAAAAAAAGGCCTAGTCTAAGCAATCACGTTTACTTTTCGATCATTTGGATGGCCAGATGCATTTGCGTCGTTTATTTGGGGATGAGATAGCAACAGGATGTACTATAGGAAGAAGTGCAAGACTGCAGAGGAAGTGTGATGCTCTGAGCAATGTTCTGCTGGGAAACCATGGGTCATGGCCTTCATGTTAATGTTACTTTGACATGCACCACATACATAAAAACTTTTGCAGACCATGTACACCCCTTCATGGCAACGTATTCCTTGAAGGCAGTGGGCTCTTTCAGCAGGATAATGCACCCTGCCACACACAATTGCTCAGGAATGGTTTAGAAACAAGACAAAGGGTTTAAGGTGTTGACTTGGCCTCCAAATACCTCAAATCTCAATCTGATCAAGCATGTGTGGAATGTGCAGGAAAAACAAGTCCAATCCATGGAGACCCTACCTTGCAATTTTACAAGACGCAAAAAATCTGCTACTAATGTCTTGATGCTAATGTCAGATATCACTGGACACATTCAGAGGTCTTGTGGTGTCCATGCCTCGACAGGTTAGAGTTGTTTTGGCAGCATAAGACAGATCTACACAATATAATACAGGTTGTTTTAATGTTGTGGCTGATCAGTGTAGACAACTTTTTTCTATTTACATTTTCAGGATTCTTTAGAATTATTTTAAGTTGAAGCCAGCTGGTAATGAAGGAAAGAAATACAAAACTCCAATCCATACATGATCCAAATAACACAGACCACCAGAACACATGGCAAGACAATATCTCTGTAACCTAATCCAAATGACCCCCTAATCCATTCTTCTATGTTCGTAAAACCCAGGAGTTTTACTTGTGTACTTTTTATTTGCTGATTGTGTAACAGATCCTGAGCAAAGTTCAAGTACTAAATGTTACCATAAAAATGTTTTCATCATTAACAGTTGTTTAATCTTTACATTTGTACAAAGTTAATGTGGGTACTTGGATGACATATTATGCATCTTTGTTAGTTGGATGGTTTACTTCCTCTTATCTAGGCCTGTTGTCTGACTCAAATAAGCACCGCCTCAGTGACTGTGTATTTAAGAATGTGTTGGTGCTGCCTTCTCCTTCAGAAGTGAGATAAAGGAATTTACTAACCAGCTTCTCAATGTACATTGATCTGTCAGTTTCTGTGAACCAGCTTAATCTAATTCTGAAGTTTGTGACAAACAGAGCCCAAGGCTGGAGCCACCATAAGAGAGGGCATGTCTACTACAGGTCACACCCACATAAACCCTAACACTCACTGACATGATTCCATGTTAGGTTAGAGTTGCCAGTCAACTTAACTATTACTAAAAGAGCTGAACCTTTGTACCTAGGGAAAAATCCAAAAAAGAAAAGAACATGCAAATCCCATTCATGCAGTGACTGGATTCAAACCATGTTTCCTAGAGCTAAACCACAGCACCACCTCTGTTTACTCCCTATGATTTAAAAAAGTGTTTTCAAAATAACAAATTAAGATTATCTTTTCAATTGATTTTTGTAATCCATGTGCAATAAAAACTCTCTTCCTTTTTCACAGTTCTTCAGAATTTTGTCACACCGTTGGTAAAATTCCTTACTTCCTCAAGCAGCACTTAGAATACAAGGCTTTTTACTCCCAAAGAGAACATTGTCTACACGTTTGTAACAGATCCCTGTTAGACAGATAAGATTCAGTTCCGGTAATAGCAACACTAGAATATAAAGCAGTACCCCATTTATTACCCTCCTGCCAATGTTGAACTGTGTCATCATTTGGAGACTAAAAAACAACTCTTATATATTACCGAATGATCCATCCACAAGAAATGTTTTTACTAAATCCACCCTTTAACTGTTGTGAGTAAACACCTCACCATCCTAATCTTCCTCCACAGTCTAAAGCTACCTTCTTAGCTGGCACTTTCTATTACAGCAGGAGAAAGTATCAAGTATTCAAAAAATAAATAAAATAACTCTATAGATATTTTTGTGAGCATGTCAGAACTATAAGGCCTCTCTAAGGTCCCTTCCACACTGGTACATTTTCATTTGAAATAGCTGACTTTTTGTCTTTTGTCCACATTACTCCAGCGTTTTCTGACAATGAAAACAAAAACATATAAAAACATTCGCCATAGCCAGACACTTTTGAAAATGCATTTCAGTATGGACAGGCAAAAATGAGAATTTCTGAAAACACAGACTCCATTGCACTCTGGTTGGTTTGTGCCTCTTCCCAGAACGGACTCTGCTCATAACAATATCTCATTACCTGACTGATCACCCTACATGGAAGAAAAACATACCCTAACATAGCAGGCGCAGAAGAGTTGATTTTCATGGCACTTGTTGTGTTGCTTACCTGTATGAATCTAAATTGCATTTTGTGTGACATTTAGAGATCATGTGACTCCTCACACTGCACAATAGCTTTGCAAGTCAAATATGTCAATACGCATTTTAGTTTTAGTATGGATGAAAGTATTTTCATAAACTATATGAAAATGGATGGATATTGTTTTTATTTTAAAAAGCCGCTTTTAAATGAAAACATGGTAGTGTGGATGTAATCTAAGACTAATGGCTAATTTCATCTTGGTTTATCACAGACATATCTGACTTGTGCTTCTCACAAGGATTTACAGACAACACTTACATAAAACAGTAGAATTTAAACACTTTCCTAAACCGAGTTCTCATATCACTTCACAAAAGTGAAGATAAACAAACTATTTTAAACCTGAGCATTATTTTTTGAATTGGATTCATCATAGTTTTCAAATCTTCACCCACATGTCTTCACTTCTCTCTCTCATCTGTTGTTTTCATTGTACTAAAGTTTTAACTTTATTTTCATTGAATTGAGTTTCATTTTTTTCTTAAATATACCATATAAAATTTCAACAATTCCTTTCATTTTAAAGATTTCCTTTTTTAAAAAAACAACAATATGTTCCGGTTGTTACTGATGTGTTATTTTTTATTTTGTCCAACTAATGAATTCCATTTTTGAATCTTCCATATGTATTGTAATATACTGAGCCACAACGCATTTCTGAAACATTAAATAATAATAATAATAAAAATAATAATAATAATAATAAGTTGCATTTATAGAGCGTCTTTCACGAACCGAAGATCGCTTTACATACAGAGTAAAACAAAAAAATTACACAGAAGTCAAAAGTTTGTGAAAAGTTTTCAGTTGAGATTTAAAGGTGGAAAAAGAGGTGCAGTGTCTCTCTCTGCTCATCAGGAGCATCAACCTACAATATCCTCTGGTAGCCCAGAGCCATTGCAAACCTAAGCATGTGCTAAGAATAAAAAGGCTAAGCAACCATGATTTCCCCTCTGACTCTAGTATACCCAAGGAATTAACTTCCATTGCATCTTTCAAAATGACAGAGCATACAACCTGGTGGCCCTGGCTATCCAAACTGGAATGCTGAGGCAAGTTCTTTCCAACTGTAAATCCATTACTCTTAAAAGGCTCTCCCTTTATTCTGTATCATTGTGGTGTAACACATTACTCCAGAAATCCATCCATCCATCCATTTTCTAACCCGCTGAATCCAAATACAGGGTCACGGGGGGTCTGCTGGAGCCAATCCCAGCCAACACAGGGCACAAGGCAGGAACCAATCCTGGGCAGGGTGCCAACCCACCGCAGGACACACACAAACACACCCACACACCAAGCACACACTAGGGCCAATTTAGAATCGCCAATCCACCTAACCTGCATGTCTTTGGATTGTGGGAGGAAACCGGAGCGCCTGGAGGAAACCCACGCAGACACGGGAGAACATGCAACTCCACACAGGGAGGACCCGGGAAGCGAACCCGGGTCTCCTAACTGCGAGGCAGCAGCACTACCACTGCGCCACCGTGCCACCCTCCAGAAATCCTGTACAAACAAATAAATTCATATAAATTCATGTGTATGTTAAGATTTGTTGGTCTCAAATTACTTTATCTTTATCTTAAGTTGAACGGATTTGTATATTTAGATGTTACTGTTACTCAGAGTTTCAGAAACCTATGCAAGCAAAAGTTTACTGCCTTCCTAGAAAGCAACACAACTTTCCCAAAACAGTGGAACCTCGGTTAATGAACTTAATCCATTTTGCAACTTTGTTCGCTAGCCAAAGCAATTTTTCTCATTGAAATTAATGTAAATACAATTAATCCGTTCCAGCCTCAGAAATTTTGTCATTTTATTTTTTAAGGGTTTTTCTGCATCCATCCTTCATCAACTCCTCCATGTCAGCATCATTGACCTCTAAACCCATACTCTTGCCAATGGACATGATTTCATTCACTACTTCGTTCGGCAGAGCTCTCTTCTTCAAATCCCTTGAAGTCTTGCTTTGGGACACAACTTGGCCAAAGTTTCCTCCAGGCAGACTGCAATGTGTGGGAAGAGACCTCACTCCAGACTTTGTCAATGAGGTTGATGCAGTGGAGGATGTTAAAGTGCTCCTTCCAAAAAACTCAAAGGGTCAAATCAGTGTCATTAGTGACCTGGAAACACCTGGAAAACAGTGCCATGGTGTATAGCTTCTTGAAATTGGAAATGACCTGCTGATCCATTGGTTGCAGTAATGGAGTAGTATTGGGTGGAACAAATTTAATGTTGATGAAGTCATACTCGATGTCCAGGTCTTCCTCCAAACTTGGTGGATGTGCAGGAACATTATCCATTAAGAGAAGACATCTAAGAGGAAGATCCTTTTCCTGAAGATAATTTTTGACAGTTGGGGCAAACACTTCTGTCAGCCAATCCATAAATAAGGTCTAAATTACCCATGCCTTGCTATTTGCCCTCCATTGTACAGGCAGTTTAGACTTTATCACATTATTGCGCTTAAAGACGCAGGGATTTTCAGTGTGGTAGAGTAAAAGTGGCTTGACCTTAAAGTCACCACTTGCATTAGCGCAAAATAAAAGTGTAATCCTGTCTTTTTCATAGGCTTGTGTCCGGGTAGTGCTTTCGCCTCTTGGGTGATGTAGGTTCTTCTGGGCATTTTTTTCCAGAATAACCCTGTCTCTTCGCAATTAAACACTTGATGCGAGACATAGCCTTCACTTTCAACAAACTCTGCAAATTCATCCACAAATACTTTTGCTGCTGTTTCATTTGAACTTGCATCCCCGTGCCTTATAACACTATGAATTCCACTTTGCTGGTGAAAATTATCAAACCACCCTCTACTTGTTTTAAAGTCTTGCTCATCGGCACTTGCACTGGGTGTTCTGGTTACCAAATCACTGTGTAGCCTTTTCACAAATTATTGCTTCGCTAACACTATCTCCAGCCAGCTGCTTTTCTTTTATTCAAATTAACAGCAGTTTTTCCACTTCATCTAGCACTTTAGACCTTTGTTTCATTAACACAGTCACTCCATTAGCCACTTCATCCGCCTTAAATGGCTCTTTGTTCTTTAGAATTGTAGAGACCGCCGATTTTGACATATTATATTCCTTAGCAATATCGGAAACATGAATGCCATTCTCGTCTTTTGATATAATTTCTTTCTTTACTGCTACACCAACAAGTGTCCTACTGCCACTATCACTAACACTTTTCTCTTTCTTAGGTGCCATAACGAGTGAATATGTAAATAAAAAAATAACATTGAAACTGAAAAAATAACAAAAAAGAAACGTTAATGAACACAACACTCAGAAAAGCAATGTTTACAGCAAGCAAACCAAGGCACAAATGAGCACAAACACACAATAACCGGTCTGTGCTTGCGTTCGTTATCCAAATTTTGGTCATTGACTGAGACAAAAATTGTTCAAAAAAAAAATTTGTTAACAAATTTATTAATTAAGTAGGGCATTCGTTAACCGAGGTTTCACTGTATTTATTTATGTATTACTGTAATTAAAATGAGTATTTTTCCCAAAGGTGACTAATACTTTTTAATATGCCAGCTTTCTTTTCATCTTTGGGGACAAGCATTTGTTTTGACCGTATTAAGTCCCAACACCAAGGGAGGATAACATATCACATTTTCATACAATACTTGAATATACTGAGAAGTCAAGCAAAATGACACCTTTTATTGGCTAACTAAAAAGATCACAATATACAAGCTTTCGTGGCAAATCAGGCCCCTTCTTCAGACATACATCAGACATACAATACTTGATTAACTTTTATCTGCAAGTGTTAAGTCTTATCTAAAAGACTCTAACTTCATATTCTTCTATTCTTCTTAGCTTGTTTGGATATGGTTACAATATATGATATGATACAATAATCAGATAAAAAACCTGCTGCAATAAATTCATACAAAACACACTCTAAAACTGAAAACACTATAAGCATAACATAGGTAGCACAGTGATACAGTGATTAGTGTTGATTTATCATGCATCCATTGTCCTAAGACCACAACACACAATTGTCTATCTAGAGTTTGTATTTTCATGTTTTTCTTACACATCCTCAAAGATTCATAAGTATGATCAATTGCTTATTCCAAACTGACCCATTTGTGGGTGTATGTGCGAGTGGGTCCTATCACTGACTCATACATTTTTATTTAAAAATGGTATTATTAAACAAAAGTGATCTTCATCCATAGTGTCATTTTTACATTGTTTACAAAAGTATCTCTGTCCACACTAAAGCAACAGAAAACACATAAGATGTAGTCATTTGCCTGCATTGGACATGCATGCATCATTGGAACACTCTTTGAAGAGGTGTTAACTGAACCGGCCAAGAAGCTAATATCAGAACTGTAGCGAGAGATAAATGATTTGCCTTTTGCGCATGTATGCAGCATTCAAACTGTACAAAACACAATTTAGATGCATATACATATAGGTAAGCAACACAACAAGTGCCATGGAAAACAACTCTTCTATGCCCACTATGTTGGAACATGGGTTTCTTCTCTGAAGGAATGAGATTTTGTAATGAACAGGACCCAATAAGGGAAGGGCTACACAATAAGGAAGAGTAAATTAGAGTGTGATTGGAGCCTGTGTTTTTAAAAGTCTGTATTTTCACCCATCCACATCACAAGGCTGAGACTATAATTTTAGAAGTATACAGCGCTAAAGGGCGTTTTCAAAAGTCTCCTTTTCAGCGAATGAAAAAACTGGGGTAGTGTGAAAGAAAGGTGGAAATGGAAACTAATCTCTGCTTTTTTTAATGAAAACGTAGTAATGTAGATGAGGCCTATTCACGGGAGCTGGTATTGCCTTCAATCTTCCATATTTCGCAGCATGGGTAGTTTCATAAACCATCTGTGGATTGTACTCATTGAACTACACACACGCAGGCAAATTTGGAGCCTCCATTTACCCTGATTGCATACTTATAGACTCAAAATAATCCCTGTATGAAAACCATACAGACTCCAGTCAGAAAGTAAGATTTGAAGCTGGCTCCACAAGGTCAGAAATGATAACACTATTAGCAACTATATAAACAAGCAATTGGATGCCATTTAGCAATTCACAAACCCAGTATGACATTTCTATTATGGAGTGCCCTGTCATCTATTAAAGAATAATTTCTATTCAATTGGTCCTAATACAATATCAGATAATGTAATCATTAGCAAATAAATATCTTAAAATCTCAAAGATTATCTCAAGATATTTATCATGAGTTTGGGTAGCAGTATATAGATAAGTCTTGCCATGCAGTAATGGTGGATTCTTAAAGATCCTGGATAAGAACTAGGATCCTAGGGATTGCCATGTCTTCCTTGCAGAGTTGTTAAGACTAAGCCAAAACAGATAGAAAACCATTTAGGTGTTTTTAGAAAGCAAACAGACGGCCTTTACTCATATATCTATACATTTTGTAAGCACTTTTAAACAATCTTGGAAAATCTTGCAACATTTTATTATTTTCTTCTTACTTTTTGCCTTATTTTAATTCCCACCTCATTAAAATTAACATGTTTTTGCTTTTTTAAAGTGGCTTTTTATATGGATTATTTCCTCCTCCACATGCTACTTAATATCTGCGATTTAGGCAACATAATCGTTCTGTATATGGATAAACATTCCATATCTGAAAGTAAAAAGAATTTTAGTAAGCAGTTAATCCTGACAATGTGAAAAACGACTTTGCTGTGTATATGTGTGTGTGTTTTAATAATTCCTAGTTGAGTAAAATTCTTTGTAGCCTTGACAACATTCTGATCCCTCATACCATTAACCCTATACCATCTACAATTTGGTTTGCATCCACTGAGGCTAATATTACAAGCCTGTAATTGAAAGATATGAATTGACTGCATGATTTATTACATATATCCACACCTACGTATTTTCAACATTTTAGATAGAAACGGGAACATTCTGAATTCCAGCTGTAATCCGCACCTGGTACCAAACTGAAACTCTTATCTCTTACCATAAATGAAAAAATGGCACGATCAAATATTTTTTTAGCTTTTCTGCAAATCGTTTTTTCTTGTCTATCATTTCCTTTTTTTAGCTTTTCGGCAAATCGTTATTTCTTGTTTATCATTTGCTTTGTTTGACTCATTCTTCACTAAGTAAAATGAGCTAAAGTAATTTACGACTAATAAAATAATGGTCCTGCACGGACTACGCACGACGTAAATCTCGTTCCGATTGTGGCCCCGGTTTAATCTCACCTAGATTAGAGGGTCCCTCACCCCATTGTTGGCCCACAGTGCGTGTTTGTATTGATTCAGGAGATGACTGGGCTGTTTTATTTAATTAGCTTCATGACCAGAATAAACAAACATCCCAGACGGTTAATTATTACAGAAAGATGCGATCAGATCAAAGTTTATGCGGCTCTGCGGGGGTTAGGAGCATTTGGCTTCGGCAGACAGAAAGGTAAGACGCTTTACTTGTAGAGCTCGAGTGCAGGCCTTACTCTACTTTCTCATTAAGAATTATTATTATTATTATTATTATTATTATTATTATTATTATCATTATTATTATTATCACGACAGTATTATTATTATTATTAACACGATAGTAGTGTTACAGATTAATTTACAGAAATTAATATCTAAGTTTTTGATTATATTTTGCATATAGTTCGGTTTCAACACGTCAGTTCCACAACTCCATTATTGCTCTTAATCTTATCAGAAAGGAACTTGTTTTAATTGGTCCATATTAGACAATCAGCCGAGCTGAGCGCAGCGAAGCAAGAAATGTGTTGAGGCTGCTGTGAGATTTAAATATCAGTGTCCAGTTAACCTGAACAGAGAGCTGGAAAGAAGAATCTGGAAAGCAGCCGAAAAGTTTGTGTAATAAGGTGTCTCACCGGGACTGCTGCAGACAGGCGAGGTGATTCTTTCTTTCTTTCTTTCTTTCTTTCTTTCTTTCTTTCTTTCTTTCTTTCTTTCTTTCTTTCTTTCTTTCTTCTTGCAGTTTGACAGACTAAAGAGAGTAGTCAGCAGGGAGCCGTTCCCTCAGTTACTGTATTTATAATGGGAAACTTTTCTCGAGGAGTGCTGCTTCCAGTACTGATCAATGGAATTGTCCTCTGTTGAGGTTCCTTTTCAGCCCAGTCTTGTCACATTCAGTAGGACTATTACGTGGTGGGGGGGTTCAATGAAGGAGACGGGAGTACAGATATTGTTGTTCTATTATTATATAGCACAGTACCAATATGTCGTTTAATTGGTGATAAATTGCGTGCAATATTAATGCATCATTTTGATTAATTTATATTATTTACATTTATATTTGTCTGTAACCGCTTGTTTCTCTCACACTTAATGTAAAATATTTATTTGTACAGCAATGCATAATATATTTGGAAAAAGCTGTACTTTAAGGATTCTGTAGCATGGTACTGTGCTCCAGTGGTCAGCATTACTTCCTTACTGCTTTTCCTTAAGCAACCTAAAGACGTGTGTGTTAGATTAACTGGAAGCTCCACATTGTCACAATTTAAGTGAGTGTGGGTGTGATTGTCACTTCCCAGGGCAAGTCCTTGACTTATACAGGTATTTGATGCTGCTGGTAGTTCCAGCACTTACCACCTAAACTGAAATTACTTAGGTCGATAGGTAGCTATAAATTGTACCTGTATGAATGTGCAAGTGAATGTACCATGCTGTTCCTTTGCAAAGGATTGAGGATTAGTTCCTCTCTTGTGCTCAGTGAAATGGAATAGGCAGATTTGAAAGAATGATTAAATAACATAAGCCGAATATGAAAGAGTATGAATGTACTTTAAATTGGAATCCTGTTCAGGGTCGGTTTCTGCCCCGAATTGGAATAAGTTGGTTTGGGGAAAAAAAATTAATGATTGAGTAAATGAAATTAATTTCCCCATAGTGAATATTCGGCAATGGACTCTGGATTCCTGCTTTGTGCACAATGCTACCAGAAGAGGCTGAGGTTGCTTTACCATGCTGTATTGTAATGAATTGTTTGAATGAATAAATGAATGAAAGCAGTTGCCTTGTTATGGGTGAGTGTGAATGTACTGTGCAATGTACTGGCATCCTTTACATTATTGTTATCTGATGTTACTGGCAAAGATATCCTTTAATATATTTATTTAGAACGAGGTAGATAAAATGGATGGTAGAGTAGTATTAATTTAAGGTAATCCACCTGAAGATAAGCATGTTTGGGCCTGGCCAGTACTTGGACTGTAGACCAACCAGGACAGCTTGAGTTGCTGCTTGAAGAAGTGTTGGCGAGACGAGCAGGGGAAGTTACCCATGGTTACTCAGTATCCCAGTGCAGCAACGGGGATGTTATGCTGTCCCCCGTAGCTCTGTCCACGTAGTAGTGAAACAGGGCAAACTTTAAAAATCAATAAAAAAATGTAATTCTGGCCAAGTGGAAGGTAGGTACGCTCCAGTGTCAAACATTAGCACTATAGTTGATCGTGTTCAGCTTTGACGGGAGAGTGTCCTCCACATGGTGGGAAAAGCACTTGGCAGTGATATTTCTGCCAGTTAGCAGGCCCCATCTAAAACACACATAGCTCTGATCTCTTTCTCAAAAATTTCAAACATTACTCCTTAACAATCTGTAGGTGATAATGTCTGTTGAACAAAAGGGTATCTCTAGCTAAGCGGAGGCAAGGTATTCTCCAACATGTGGCGAGAGGTACACCGACTTGAACTGAGGCAGGTGTATGAGTGAGGATGGCCCTGTCTGCTTTACCCTTGGCCCGCAGTCTCTCTCCCGGATTCACACAAATAAATCGATACCAACTCCAACTCCTTAGTTTCCGGTACTTCTGACTCTAAATCCCTGACTCCGACTCCTCTGTATTTAATATGCTAATGTATTTTCCATGTTGATGGAAGGGAGGCAACATACACGTCATTTAACCACAGAACTACTGGCTAGGAAGCTGACTATCTACCTTATTGGCCAGTTTAAACAGAAGACAAGAACCCCTGAACACACATCAGGCCATGGCACACACCTCCACCTAATATCATTACACTTGTTTACACTCAGATAAACTTGTTAAACACATTATATCTGAAATAAAATTAAAACACTTTTTGTAATGTACCATAATCCAGATTACAACATGTGAATGTCAGGTTGTATAATAGCTCAGCTGAACTTCACACTAGTAGTAATACAACTATGCACTGGGCTTTATTCTTACTTCAGAGAAGTACTTAATTATGACTATTGTTTGTGAAATAGGACATTCGAATTTGCTGTACTTTTTTCATTACAATTTAAATTTATTAGGAGTTGGAGTTGGTACATTTTTGCCGACTCCGACCCTGGCTCCAGGTACCCAAAATTGTCTCCGACTCCTCAACTCTGACTTCAACTCCGACTCCACAGCCCTGCTTAGCACAATGAGAGAATTTGCAAAATCAACCAGAATGTTCAAGCAAATCATAGAAAAAAACCTGATCTAAATCTGTTAAGTAGTTCTTTCGTGAAAAGTGGAAACGCATGCATGCAGATAGACAGACAGACGTTGGATTTTATATATTGTCACAAACTCCACAAAGAGCCATAGCAAGGTTTGGGGCAGCCACTCGTATACTTGGTTTCCTGGCTACAAATTGTCGTTTTAAATTATTGCACTGTTGTGTACAAAACCGAGTCCAAAACAGAACTGAGGGAATAGGGAAAAGGTGGAGGCTTTTAAAGGGGAAGACAGGAAGTGAGATCAAAGGGGTCGGGCTCAGGAAGGTCTTCGGCCATAGGTTTGAGCCCGGACGTGACATCACAGGGGCCAGAGCTAGCAAGGTCTTCTTCCATAGGCTCAGTCCCAGAAGTGACATCAAGAGGGCCAGGTGGAATCTCCCGTGAATTGTCTGCAGGCAAGGGAGAAAAAGAGTCAGTGCACTCTGCCACATCCCAGTATGATTCGGAACTGCCCTTACTCAAGCCCTTTAGCTGCCTCCTATGCGCACTTGTGTGACAATATATATATAGATGAAATAGAGGACCTGACTGTCTATGACCATGATGTCCTAGCTAAACTCCCCGTCATAGCTTTGTCCATTCTGGCCACCTAATTATTCTTTGTTCCTAATTGACTATTTCTCTTACCCCTGTACCATGTAGATAAAGTTTGATGAGAGTACTAGTGCAATACTGGTTTCTGTCCCATCATTCACATGGATGCAACACATTGGTGGTGGTTGAAGTGGCTCCTTGCTATTTGTAAAGCATTTTGAATAGCTAGAATAGCACTATATAAATGTTTTAATTAATATAATTATGTTAAATACAATACAGTGTTAAACATCCAAAAACATAGAAGTGTAAATGCACATTCATTTATTTCCATGAGTAGCAAGGCAAAAATGGGTTGAAAACTAAAAAATAAAAAAGAACATCTTCTGGAAATTTCTGGATAACCATTTGTCCCTTGTGTAGCATTCATGCTAGTGAAGTTTATGTTAAAATAAAGAGTAATGTTATTTAATTGTTCTCATCTGATGTTATGCTTTAGACCTGAATGTGTTGTTGATATTAAGATTGACATGCACTGACATTAATGCTGCTGTTCAGTGCCATCATTTATTCTGCCAATAAGATTTTGTTGCACCCAATACTGATAGCATAAACAGTAGGATTGTGTTGGAGAGAAACTGAAAAATGTGTCTGGCAGGTTAGTAGCAGTAGTAACAAGATAGCTATGCTCTGTTGGGTCACCCCTACACTTAACACTGAAATTCCATAATAAAGTTTTTCAGCTGACTGAAAGTGGGATCAAATATACACTGCATATGAACAACTTCACACCTTTAGAAAACTAAGAGGAATAATTCATTGGAGTATGCAAGTTTTTGTACAAGGGGTCTGATGTAAAATGATGTATCATGGAAGCTCTTTTTAATTTTATTTTAAATTCTTACATTGAACTGTGTGATTGAACAAACAAAGAATTTGCAGCTTTGTATCCAGGTTAGCATGAGAATTACCAGAGTTTATTAGAACACAGATGAAAATCAAAGTTTGACCCACTTATTTAGTTAAGGTACTTAGCTAACTAAGGTAGTAAGGTAGTGAGCTTAGGTAACTTGTTTTAATTTGCTGTTCATTGCCATCTTAAAATATGGGACAGTACTAATTGTTAAAATTAAATAAGGCGAATTCTTCCAGATTTCCATTAATCTCTGCATAGAGAAGTACATCATGTTTTCTGTCTTTTAAAGTACTTCTTTCAGCACGTTTCAAGATTTATGAAAAAGATTTCAGCTATGTTTACCTTGTGAATAGCCAAGACAGACAAAATCAGACTAAGCTCCTTTAAGCCCTGTGGAACGAGCCCCAGACACAGACAGGTAGACATGGTTAAAGCACCACCACACGTTTATTTACACTAATATTTACAATAATAAAGTGCCACACAACCCACAAACTCCCCCAAAGTCCAGGCCAATATCACACTGCCTCTTTCTTTTCAGGCCACCTACCTGCCTCCTCCAAGACCTTGTCCTCTGCACACCTGACTCCAGCCAACGAATGGAGGGAGGCGGCCCCTTTTATCCACACCCAGACGAGCTCCCGGTGCTTCCTGACAAGCCTCCGCCGACACTCCCCAGTGTGGCGGAAGTACCGGCTGCACACCTTCTTCCCCCCAGCTCTTCTGGGTGTGGCGGAAGTGCTGAGGGCCAAGGCTCCTACAGGGTTGAGCTTCAAAGCTCTGTACCCGTGGCCCCTAAAGGCACCAGGACGGTTGCCCCGTCATGGTCTGGAGGAGGCGCAAGCTCTCCTGGGCGTCCCGGCTGGGTAGCAGTCCCACCCACTCACCACAGCTCTTAAATCCTCTAATCTGAGGGTATTTTACACTTGAAGATTGGTTTTGCATTTCCATTTCCTGAGGATTTCAGATTACATGACTGTTTATCATAGGAAAACCCTGTCCCTATGACTTGAGACTGTGACTAGCTAGACTGAATCACTGGGTATACCACACTACACGACAACTTCTGACTTGCTAAAATTTCATAAGTGAAATCTGCAACTGAAAATCTCTGGAAAAGTCATGTAATGTGGTATGGTTTTTAGCCTGTCAGAATATGCCCTTTAATTCTGCAAGGCACCCGTTTGCATATAGTACATCTGTACAACTTCTAGAACAGTACTCCAAACATGAGTTTACTATTGACATAGGTTTTGAGAAAGGTACACCTTAGCAATATGGCTATGTTTATAAAGAGGGTTATATTACATGATGCAGATACCATTAATTTTTTTACACTTACCTAATAAACTAGGTACTATTAGTACCTATTAGCATCAAGCAATTGTTGGGAAAATTATTTTCAAAATTTTCCTGATGCTTCATTTTGCTAATGTGATTTTGAATGTTGTCCCAGCAGAAAAGCAATAGACACAGAACATAGGCTCACCGGACAAAAACAAATAGTCTCTGCAAATGTAAAAGGTGATACATACTTCATCATAGGACACACCAGCACGAATACCATCCTGTAATAAGATAGAGAGTGACAAGGAGTAGTGCCATGTGTTTGGTCCTCCATGGGAAACGACAAATGTGAATGATTGACAAAAATGGGGTTACTGTGGTAATGGGGTTACTGTGGTATAGTGTACAGGAAATTGCTGACTGTAATAGTGTGTCAAAGCATATTATCAAATGTGTGGTTTGGAGTCTCAAACATAACAAAAGTGAGTGAGGCCTCCTTAAGTGACTCACGATAGGCTTTACTGATTAGGTCAGGCCACCTTTGCCTGCCTGTAAAGGCTTTACTCAGTGGGGCTTAAACCCAACTCCAGTGGCCTGTCTCAGGTTTTGGAGACCTAGAAGGAATTTTAGTCTCAAAACAAACAAACATCCCAAACATATATTAAAAAGGCACACAAAATGGGGGGAACCGTAAACCTCAGCTTGTGAACAAAAGGGCATATGAAATGATCTTTGGGAAAAGGATTTATTAACAAAAATAAGCAAAAATAAAAGGAAATGCTCAACAGAAGCAATAAAAGAGCTGCCTAAATGGCAGTCTAAAATTAGCGAAGTCTCAATTTGAAATCCAGAAATTTTAAATCCTTACAACAGAGCAAGAAAATCAGAAAACCCAAAAACAAATAACAATAAAAAGCTCCATGCAACTGTTGTTATGGTTCTGCCTTTGTCCAAAAACAATTTCATCAGCTTTATGACCTTAGTCTTGGAAAGTCTTTCTTCCCTGGGGCGACTGGGATCTTTTCCTGAATAAGATCAAACACAGTTGCGTTGGGTGTGACAAGAGCTTCCACCTGCAGCCACACTCACTTCAGTACACATGTACTTTTTGAGCATGCCCATGTAGATCAAATACAGTAAGCTCTGCAGTCTACTTTTGACTTTTCGCTGTAGGAAGATACATAAATGAATCAAGGTAAATACCATTTTATCTGGCTTTTATATAAGTAACATATACATGTTTTTCATATAAAGACCATCACAAAACATAATCACAAACAGGACTTTGCACGATACCTTGGCGAGCTCTGAAAGCGCTGCCTTTTCTTTGAAGGACAGGTGTGGGGTAGACTGACTGGCAGGATGATGACAGACCTCTTGCTGCATCCAAACGGTGCCGTCTTTTGCCTTTACGCCTGGTGCAGCTGTGTTATTCTTATATGTGAGTGGACGTTTCTTGTGGGGATGGCTTCTGTTCTCTTTCTCTAATGTAGAACCCTCATTCTTATCTGAGTTCACCTCTGTTCTAGCACATGTTTATCTGAAAACCACAGTGTCAAATCGGGGCAAACAATGAACGTCTTGATTATGAGTCTGTAGTTCTTACTGCTACACCACTAAATCAATCGTATAAAGGATGTGTCAATGTCGCACCCTAACGCGAGTTCTTGTTCTGCAGGTATATTCTTGAATAAAAGCACATTTGTTTTGTTATACTTGTACCTTTTGTGAAAGTGTTTATTTGATATTTGGACTTCAGGCTTCACACATTATAGAGTTCATGTCTACATTTTGTCAGTTATTACTAAAACATGAAAAACGTTTCTGTTTTAACAATGTGTTTACATAGATTGTTGTAGACACGGAACACACATGAAATTAATGTATTTCAAATAACGATAAATTATTTACCCTATACAACTCCAGGCAACTCACATGCAGGTAAACAGACTTGACTGAGAGAACTTTCTGCCCTTTCTGCATTAGTGGGGGGATGGGATAGCATGCTACTTGCTGCTTTTGCTGATCAACACATTTACTACACAAAAGAAGCTGACAGAGAGGTGCGAATGGATTTAAGGTGGGCTGGGATTACAAGTTTTTTCTTAGGCTTTGGTAATTCTAGTTTTAATCATCTTTTCTACACAATTTAAGCTCTTTGATCAAACACTCAGGAAGGAACTATGTGCCATGGATATCTGGAAAAGAGTACCAAAGTAGAGGCCCATGCTAATAGTAATTTACAAAGTAACACATTATTATGGTGGCACAGAGCTGCTAACGCTGGACTGTTTATGTCTAAAAATGTGTTATCTGTCGCATTTTTGCTTGTACTTAAATGATGCAATACAATGGGTACATAACAAACCACATAAAGCATTCCATAAGGACTGTATGCAATGTGTTGTTCAAGCGGGAGGTGGTTCTCTGATATTCTGGTGGGGTTTCAATTACAAGGAAGTGGGATATTTTGGTTAAGGTAACAGAGCACTTCAGCTTCAGCTTCTGAACAGAAACACAGAATGACTACCCTAGTAAAATTCAGAAGCATTCTCACATCTTGACTGGCTAACAGAATCCCCAGATTTAAAACCCATAGAAAATCTACAGGACTATTTGAAGCATAGTAAAATGCTAGCAGGGTCATCTGACCAATCTGGCCAAGTTGTGGGATATGGTGCAGGAAGAGTGGATGAAAACTGATTGATTCAAAACTCTGCTTCAAGACTCCTTACACAGACCCACAACAGCAAGCATATAACACCCATCCTGCTCTGCCTTCACTGGCTTCCTGTATGTTACAGGACTGAGTATAAAAATATTTTAATAACATACAGAGCTTTAAATAACCTTGCACCAGAGTACATCAGTCATTATCACTAACCTCCTGTTCACCCACTAAGGCCTATAATTTTGGCAATCTTATTGTGCCCAAAACTAACCTCTACTCTATGGTTGTTAAATCTTTGTTTCTCATACTTTTGAACAACCATTCCAATTTAATTAGAGCAACTGACTGAATTAATTTGTTTGAAAAACAAATTCAACTCTTTTTTTCAGGGAGGCATTTATCTTACCCTGATATTCTGACCCTCTTTTCAGTTTACCCTGTCTGTCCAAGTGCTCAGGATGATTTATGTTTGTATCACAAATTATGTGTTTGTTCATGGTTTTTGTGTATTATTTTGTATTTTATTCTGGTGTATTGCCTTTTATCCTGTTTTAATGATTTGTTTATACTATATTTATCTGTATTTAGTGTTTTATGTAGATACTATTTTAATTGTATGCCCTGTTGTTCTTTCTAAACTTCTGTGAAGTGCTTTGAGCGTGGGAAAGGTGCTATATAAATAAAATATGTTATTATTATTATTATCTGCAAATTGGTGGTGTCCATTCCAGACAGTACTGCAGCTATCCTTTATTTCTTACAGAGGAGATAAGCACTATTAGGTAATATTTAGCTGGAGTGACTAATTTTTTTCTGGTAAGCTTGTGAGAGAGGCTTATATACTGACCTGCTCAATGTTTTTTTTAATTCTATCTACCTTTATGTCTGTCATTTAACCATAAAGAATGCAGTAATGTGGTCATTTCTTATTCAACTTATCATTATCTCTAGTTATAACTCGACTGAAAACCGTCTCCCCTCCATTTTGGAATGCAGGATAAGTGCTGCCATCTATCGGCAACAAAAATTATTTTTTCTGAATTCTCTATGTAATAAACTTAATAAGTTATAGCGTAATGAAAATTGCATAATTAAATCTGGACCACCCTATAGATGATAAGGGCAGAAAAATATCTTAAATTGAATTTAATATTACTGGCAGGCAGCATAGTGGCTAGGAATTTATTTGTGTTACAATTGACAGTACAATATACTGTACAGTATTACAAGGCCTGGTATTCAGCCTGGAATGCTGGATATTGTGCACATTTTTTTAAAAAAGCCCACATGATTTATCATAATAAAGCAGGGAAATCCCACTGCTCTTTTCTAGGCAATAAAAGCTTTCTTTATTGAGACTTTTTCCCCATTATAGAGTTCAAAGACAAAAGTACATGATTCGTGTATGCTGTGAGGACAAGACAGTGTGACCAGTCAGCTGTCACTTGCAATCAATTGTAATTCGTAGTATGCATTTGAATCAGGGTGATAATGCGATGGTGAGATGAATCACCTTTTAATCCAACGCTATACACAGCCAACATAAAGGAATGAAGGTTTTGCATTCACCCTGTTATTGTAATGAACATGGTTACAGCTGACAGTTGGCCCTTCCATCCATTTTTAAACCACAGTTTTCAATTTGGTGTTGCTGAGGAAAAGGTGCCTATTCCAGATGTACTTAGTGCGACCCTACACTCATATTAATCCACTCTTAATCATATGGGGTTTTGGGACATGAGAGAAAAGCACATTACAGACATCATCTTTTTCCTGTACATGTCCTGTGTTTGAGGACTAAAATACTGGTCTGGAATTGTAATATTTCTAAAATTGTTCAGGATTTTATTTTGCTTCTTGTACAGACTGTATAAATAAACAGAGGCCTACGTATTTTTTTTTAATTTCAGATACCATGGATAGATGGGTTGAACTTTCATATAGTGTAAGTTCATATAGTTTGTACTAGAGAGTATACATTGCTAGACAACACAGAGGTGGGGGTGATGGCAGAGGGCTTGTTTAAACAAAGAATGCATGGCAGTTGATTGCTAGGAAAGTTAGAAGAGTTGCAGTACCATTAAAGACAAGATCATAATTACAAAGGATGCTTAATGAAAGTGTAAATTTAATGACTTGTTAAAATTTTGACCTCCACGAAATAAGTGAGAAGCACAGTGTACTTTCTGTATTGCTGGCACATAATTGTCAGTAGAAAATAAAATGTATTAGTGACATAGAAAATCATGTTTACAGTACAAAAATAAGTAAAGAGTTGGTGTGAGGGGTGGGGCAACTACATGATCACCTTGGGTGGCAATTTGGCAAGGGTGGCATTTTTATTTGACTTTTTTTTTACATGAAATAGCAGTAAAAAAGTTAAATGTAAATTTTAAGAGTTACACATATATCCACTGCCTTATTTATATACTACCTTTAATAATTGTGAGAAATATTTTCATTTAAAAAAATTTCAAATTTGGCCTATCATAGTTCACAATGCATTCACAATGCACTCTCATTTCAAAGCCACATGTCAGTCCATGGTGTTCACTTTCATTTTCCTCATTTTTACATATCACTGTTTAAGCACCATCAATGAGGATTCAGTTCTGCTGGAGTGATTGTAAAGAAAATTTTTGAATATAAACATCAGCTAAAAATATTACTGTGTGAGCTTGACTCTATAGTTTACTAGGGCTACATTTGGACTTCATTTAGCAGTATGATTCAAATGCAAAATTTGCCCTGTACCTATACTTATCCTGAAACTGCCAAGTTAATAAAAATAAATTCATCAGACAGATGTCTGTGCAGGATGTCTGAATTAGTCAGCTCAAGTGCTCAAAGGTGTTTTGTGTGGAATCATCATGAGGTGAGCCATTGCAGAAAACAATTTTTTTTTCTGAGGAATGATTGATAAATAAATAGTGGCTGAATGGCATTAAAAACAATAATTGTTCTGGGTAGCTCTGTGTTTAACATGCCAGCTTGCCAGGTAGCGTACAGTGATGATAGCACCATTATAAATTTACAGTTCATCCTTATAGATTGTATCCATGTAAATGATATTTAGGCCCTTCTGCTAAAATGGCTAGCCTACTGTAATGGCAACATTCAATGACATCAAAGTATAATGTTTATTTTTAAACATTTACCTATGATTCCTGTTGAACCATATCCTCCCTAATTTATACAAATAATAAAATATCACTGTACAATAAGTGTACATCAGTTTATACAGCTAAAGAGAACTTTTTTGCCATGCCTTGAGCAGGAGCAAAGGTGAAGAGTATGTGAGGAATATAATGTGAAGAGTATAATGGTCAAGTCAACAACCAGATAACAGTAGAAAGCATTTGTGGAGTTTTAATGCAAGTTTTAAAGTAAGCCTATTTGAGAGACATTTATATTTTGAATTAAATCTGTTTTTTGCTGTGTCGACGTTTTAAAATTTACTTTGCCGTGTCTGTGTCTCCTATGCTACTCCAGTTTGAGGATTTTTATTATTGTTGTTCTTGCTGAATTGCTTATGTTTTTCCCATCAATAACTATGAACGGTCAGTGCCCTTGCATATCAGATTGTATATATACTGATTATGCCATTTGTAAAATTGTGTAAATTTCTAATATCTGCTTTAGGTGTGTGGTTGTTAGAGGGAATAACAGGCTAAATTTTGGGGCTCCAATCCAGCTGTCCCTGTTTACTCAAAGAATCAAACAAAAATAACATTCAATTCTGTAAAAAAGAAGCACAAAATGCTGCCACCACAATGATGTGGCTATTGCAGTGGTCTCTAACGCGTCGCTTGCAACCCTTTTCCAAGTAGCTCGCCAAAGGGTTAATGAACCCTACATAAATTTGAAAATTTAGTCAAATTAGGGGTGGGCGGTCTTTCCAAAAAATCATTTCATGATCCATTTAACACAAAATCGCAATCCACAATCTGAATTACAATCTATCTTTTCAATGTGGCATACACTTAAGAGAATATCCGAACTCAGACTCATCAAGACCTAAGAAGCACTTCATTTTAAATATCAAACAAAGTTGAATTCAATTGTTCTCTTGTTCGCTAGCTAAGCGGAGTTAAGGAACTCGCCCTGAAGCTGGCGAGTGAGTGAGGAAGGCCCCTCCACTCAGGCCACTGTGTGTTTCTAGGATTCATGCAAATACATCGGTACCACAAGTGAACTATGATACATAGTGAAATGAGAGAAGTTGCAAAATCAACCAGAATGTTCAAGCAAATTATATAAAAAAATTGCCTAAACAAAGTTCGAAACATGGTGCAGTGGGAAACTGATTAAGGGGGACCTTTTTTACTGCTACAATGCTAAATAAATGCCACAGAGGTGTTGCGCGGGGGCTCTTTTTCACTGCTACACCGCTAAACAAGCATACAATGGAATACAGTACATGCGGTAGTGTAGGTATTATGCGGTGAAAATGGACAGAGAACATTCCGAAACTGAAGCTGTAGCAGACAATAAGGTTGAACATGATGACACAGAAGAACTTTTGCTGGAAAAAAGGAGTCACGTCTGTTGTCTGGTGATACTTTGGATTTAAAAGATCGGATGTGGACCATTATGTTCAAATGTGTGAATACTGTTTCTTTACTATACTGTTTCTATACTCCTGGATAATACTGCAAGCCAAGTTGTATGTTTTTCAATACTGTGTAATGTACCTGGGTACTGTGTAATAATGTGATGACATGTTGACTTTATTCTCAACATTTCCACTTTATTCTTGACGCTTATGACAAGAATGAAGTCGACATTTCTACTTTATTCTCACCGTTTGTCGAGATTAAAGTCGACATGTTGACTTTATTCTCGTAATTTGTTATTAAAGTACAGTAGAACATCGTAAATTAAACTTCATCTTAAAATGAATATTTAATTTACTAGATTTTTTCAAACCACATCATAAGTTATGTAGCACATTAAATGCTTTGTGTTGTGTTTCCGTAGACGTGTTAATAGCTACTGTTTCTTAAACTGACTTCCTCTTGCACTAAGACGAGGTGCAGACAACACACAGAATACATTAACTTCCTGATTATCCAGCTCCCTGAACATTTAGATAAGATAAATACTTGATATAATTTTCATGATGAAATGCATTAAGGCATGTATTAATCATGTGGGGCAACGGTGGCATGGAGGTTGCACTACTGCCTTGCAGCAATGGGGTCCCGGGTGTTCCCTGCTTTGAATTTGCATGCTTTTCTGGTGGGTTTACTCGGCGTGTTTCAGTTTCCTTTCAAAGTCATGTAGGATGGCGGGTTTTGTTATGCTATATTAACCCTGCTAGTGTATGTATTTCTCATATTCACCTTGCGATATTCTGGCGTCACCTACAGGATTTCCTCCTGCCTTGCACACAATGCTTGCTGGGATGGGTGCAACCCTGAATGGATGAAATAATTAAACATGTATAACGAAGATTTTTTTCTGAACACTCCGTGGTCTAAGTTTATAACTAGTTTTAATTTCACAAGGTGAAATCTCGTGTGGAGATTGGTTATGTGGAGAAAGAAAAAGGAAGGATTGGAACTGGGGGGTTTAATACGTCAGAAAGAGACAGCACATATGCAATAAAGAAAGCCCGCTCAGAAGAACATCCATTGAATTCTGTGTTCGTGTCTTCGACCACCCACACTCGTATACACTTGGCTTTATTTGTCCCACTCTCACTCGTAGAAACACATTGCTTTCATTAAGGGAAAAGTCATGTATGGTTCATAAGCCTGTTTAACATGATCTTGTATAATGAGGTGGCTGTAGGTTTCCACTCTTTGGCCCAATTGTCCTTTACACTTTTTTTGTACCGATTCTGCTTCATCAGTATTTAATACAGGTTGTCCAATGGGACTTAAATAATAATTTCTGACCACATCTGCACATCTTTTTCACAGAAACATGTCTTGTTAAAGCTTTGTAAGTAGGCAACCTCTTACTACTCCATATTAAAATAAAGTACGATCTATGTTATTAATTGCTATTTAATGTTAGAGTTCCCTTTATTGAGTTTTGCAGTCTTGAGAAGTCTGCGTGCGAGACAGTATATGCATACGTCCTAACTGCTGAGGCAAATATATATGGAATGCAATGTACATTCTGTTCTAAATGTAATTTTAATTTCCTAGACTCTATGTCCGCCTGCACACAGGTGTTGACTGGATGCTCCCACCCACAATACTGAAAATCAGTCCTGCATCGCAAGCAATTGCATTGGGTCCCGCAAGTCCCTCAGTAGTCCTACAGGAGTTCAGACTTCTAATACATATTATGTATTAAGTAATGGACCACTTTTCAAGCACTCAAGCATTTAGATCAAAGGTGAAGCGTGTGAGTGACACATTTGTGAAACGGGCTAAAGTACTACTCGTACTGCTCTTCTGGGGTACTATGAAGTAAAAGAATCACACACACAGGACCTCTCAAGTCATTACACAATTGTACTTAAATCTTACTTAAATTACTCCTGAGCAGCTCTATTTTTTTATTTTTATTTATTAAAATAACTTCACTTGACACAAAATTTTTAAATATCTTATCCATAAGCTTCTAATACAATTGTATTAATGTAATTTAAAGGTTTTACAAAGTGGAGGCCAAGATTTTGTCCCTCCTTTACTACTAAGTCCACACTTGGTGAATTTGTATGTGACCACATACAGAGAATACACACACACACACACGCACATTAGTCTCAAGATGTATTCCAATATACAACATAATGATTGTGTTATATAACACAATTAATACAAAAAAGCGAAAACTGCAACTTTTTGTTGTATTTAATAAAGAGTCTCTTTGAATTACAGTAATGCTATCAACTGTATTATACAGTGTAATTGGCTATAATAGGAGAAGGTATATACATAATGTTATAAACGTTGTATTCGTTTGTGAATCTAATCATCACCTTTCCCAAAATGTTATGTAGAATGTTTTACAGAAGGTTAAAGCCAACCTTAAAGCCAATCCACGACATTCCAGGTTGTTTCAAGAAGCTGAAATCAGATGTTGTAAGGGGCCTCATCGATAAAGTCCCACCGATGTATGTTGTTAACCAATGTCCAAGATGTTAGTCACAGTTTCATGGAGGGTGCCATATCTCCATAAATGTTCAGAGATGATTACTTAAAGTGTTTCCTTTTATTTACAGGGAAAACTGAAAGATGCAAACAATGGATTCAAATTCACATCAGCCTGATAAGGAGTGCAATGAAATGGATGGAGTGCTTTACAAAGAAACTGAAAAATCAAAAAAGACCTGCTGCTCCAAACTAAAAGTAACAAAGCGATTGAAACAGTCATTTTCCTGTTCTTTTCTTTTAGGAATTTGTAGTTTTTGATGTTATCTTTTATTTTATATAATGTATAATATGAAGAATAACAATGCACAGGATGGCACATTATAGCACTACATTCTTACCACCAAAATGCACACAAACAAACCTGTCATCTTTGCTTCTTATTCGATAACATCATTTTTAGTTTATCTGTTAAGTCTATAAATCATTCACAGTGATTTGCACTAGGTCCTCTTGTCATGTAGATACTTTGAAAATACTGTTTCTTAAAAATGCCTGAGTAAAATATTTGCAAAAATATCAGGGAAATCTGTTGTAGTTTTGTATAATATGGAAAAGCCCTAGCTTGTTGCTTCTTCTTCTTCTTTCGGCTGTTCCCGTTAGGGGTTGCCCCAGCGGATCATCTTGTTCCATATCTTCCTGTCCTCTACATCTTGCTCTGTTACACCCATCACCTGCATGTCCTCTCTCACCACATCCATAAACCTTCTCTTAGGGCTTTGTCTTTTCCTCCTGCCTGGCAGCTCTATATTTGACATCCTTTTCCCAATATACCCAGCATCTCTCCTCAGCACGTCCAAACCAATGCATTCCTGCCTCTCTGACTTTGTCTCCCAACCCTCTAATGTACTGTATTCAGTTCTAATCCTGTCCAGTCTCGTCACACCCAATGCAAATCTTAGTATCTTTAACTCTGCCACCTTCCGCTCTGTCTCCTGCTTTCTGGTCAGTGCCACTGTCTCCAATCCATATAACATAGCTGGTCTCACTACCATCCTGTAGGCCTTCCCTTTCACTCTTCCACAATCCCTATTACTCTTTACTGTATTTAAACTCATCCACCTTCACCAACTCTACTTCTTGTATCCTCACCATTCCACTGATCTCCCTCTCATTTACACACATGTATTCTGTCTTGTTCCTACTGACCTTCATTCCTCTCCTCTCCAGAGCATATCTCCATCTCTCCAGGGTCTCCTCAACTTGCTCCTACTTTCGCTACAAGCTTAGCTTGTTGCCAAGGGTATAAAATATATATAAAATAACTTTTGTATATTTTTATTTGAAAGATAAAGTTTAGAAGCTGGAAAAAAAATTGCTAGACTGAAAACTATTGGCTGAAAATGAGTGGGCGAGTTTATAATTGTCCACCTGTGTGTCTCATCTGACTTTAGAAATTAATAAAGACTGCATCTAGTGAGCAAAATCATTTTACATTTAGAAATAGCTTTGTTGGAGTGTCAGCAGGTTTCTCTTGCTTTGTATGAGAAATTTACCGTAAGGCATAAAGTGTTATGCTGTACTGTGTTATTTGTTCATTTCTTTCAATGTCTTAATTTTAATTACTATCTCATTATGTTTATAACTGTGGTGGGCTGGTGCCCTAGCCAGTGTTTGTTTCCTGCCTTGTGCCCTGTGTTGGCTGGGATTGGCTCCAGCAGACCCCCATGACCCTGTAGTTAGGATATAGTGGGTTGGATAATGGATGGATGGATTATGTTTATAAAGACTGTGGGTTCTTATCCTGACTATTGAGAAATTATTTTTCAGCCTAAAAAATAAGGTGAAGTGAAAATATTTACAATTAGAGGCACAATTTGTATTGAGCATAATATTCTCTAATACATCTGAAATGTTTTGTTAATACCTTATTAGTTATTTCATGTTTCTATAAAGTTAAACTGGCAAATGTCAATCAGCTTTAACCAGTGGCCTTGAAAATTATGATATAATAAAAGTCAATAATGATCAATGCTAAACATCAGTAAACAATGTAGAAAACATCCATAGAAAAAAGAAGAAAAAAAAAATCCCACATTACTCATGTCACATAATCCACATGTCAGTTATCCAGTCATATACTCAAAACGTGAAAAACACAAGCTTTTTTTCTAAAACATTAAATGTATAGTTCCAGAAAAATCAGCACATCATAAACATGAAACTAAAACTACATGGGACTGACTGCTTGAACTGAACAAATAAAGGAGGTGAGGCAGTCTTCAGTTCAAATGTCATTCCTTCAAGGGATTTGTTTCCTATTTTTGATGTGTGCTGATTATTCCGGAATGTATATATTTAACATTTTTTAGCAAAAAAACATACATTTTGCATGTTTTGAGGATATGACTAAATAGCAGACTCATGTAACATGGATGTTTTCCTCATTCATTGCCACTGTAAAGCAATGGTCATTATTCACTTTTATTAAGGTATATCACAAACTTTATTCTTTTCATTCTGCATGAAGATATGAGATTATTTTTTTTTCTCAGCAACTACTACAAACTACATGGGGTAAGTTACAAATTAAAAATCTAATTTCTGTGTGGAGTACACTACAACACAGCATCAGTCAGTAAACCTGCTTATTCTGAGGAAAGGTGACAGGAGCTACAGTGTATCCTGACAGTGTCAAAAGCACCACACCAGAGCATGACACTTTCACACGGACACTTTAAACTCACCTATACAAGGTAACCCTGACTTGCCAGTTTACATAACATTTCTTTTGCATTTGGGAAGAAGGAACCCAGTGAAAATTCACAAAGGTGTGAGGAGAATGTGCAAAATCCATGAAGATCTTGACTGGGTTGGAAAATGAAATTTGTTTCCTGAAGGTGTAAGAGAGGACTGCTAATCATAACCTTAAGGGCCTGCATTAAAAGTTTGTGTAATTTTGTGTACATACGAGTATATAAGACACAGTTAAGGGAGGGATTCATGAATATAGAATTGAAATTTAATGCATTTTTATACATCAGTCTATATTTTATATAGGGTTGTTCATATCAAACAGATAAATAAATACTGTGCAAAATCTTCAAAAGTATTGCTACTAATTAGAATGGAATATTTTCAGATAATTTTGTATTTAGACTGCAACGTGAAGGTTTAGTAGCCAGATCTTCTTCTTTTAGCCCCAGTACTGAATGTATGGTCTCTTTGCATTGTTTTTTCCTCAGAGTATTACAGTTTTCTTCACACTACAAAACACATGCATTACAGGAAGTCTGAACTAGCCGTGTGTTTTTATGTTTTTTGTGGTATACAGGCACACTCAATCTCCAGGGTTTCCTCATGCCTTGCTCCGAGTTCTGCTTGGATAAGCTCTGAAATCCTACAACCCTAAAAACTGGATTAGGAGTTTTTGAAAACAGACTAATTTTTCCTTTCAGAAAACAATATGTGGTGTTTGGAAGACAAATACCTCCTCTTTAAAAAAATTAAATACAACTTGCTGAAGAGCTGCTGACAGCTCTTTCCTGACCTGTGGCAGGCAACTACTTTTGCCATGGAGAGGCTATGAGAGGCTGACTGCATTTCACATATTTTCCACTGTCTGGCTTGCTTTTCAATTTTTTCCCCAAATGTGCACAGTGCTCCTTGATGAAGAATGTATTTAAAAACTGTATCAAAAAAATAAATCTTACATTTCATTTTTAGATATTTCAAATGTGAATTTAGTCTCCAACAGTAGTCAGGATATTTTTACATCATATTACCTTATAATCTAAATTTAACTATGTTTTGCTTAACACTAGAATTACCAGAGCCAACGAAAAAACTCGTAAATCTGGCCCACCTTAAATCCCTTTGCACCTCTCCATCAGCGTCTTTTGTCTTGTAAATGTGTCGATAAGCCCAAGCAGCAAGCAGACTGCTATACCATCCCCCCACTGCCTCAGAATGGGCAAGAAGTTCTCTCAGTTCCTTCCTTGATTGGTTATCTAGGAGTGAGCTACGCAGAATTATAAGGGGAAATAATTTGACGTGTGTTTTGTGTCTACAACAATCTATGCAAACACATTGTTAAAACAGAAACGTTTTTCATGTTTTAGTAATAAATGACAAAATGTAGACATGAACTGTATAATATGTGAAGTCTGATGGCCAAATATCAAATAAACACTTTCACAAAAGGTGCAAGTACAATACAGCAGCTTCTGTTGTGCAGCAGTTAGAACTGCTGATTTATAATATAATCGGGAGGTTGTGAGTTCGAAACCAGCTCTCCGGCAAATTTACTGTTTTGAGTAGTGAGCTGCTCTTATTGTTAATATTATACAATAAAAACATACATTTGATTTGTGTCTGTAACAGCCGGTCTATATAAGTTCTATATAAATATATAGAACTTGGAACAGATAGCGTTTTTTTTTTCTCTTTCTTTTGTTCTCTCAGTCACTATCACGATACAATAAACCCCACCCCCCGTCCAGTCTCATATATGACACGGTTACTTTTTATCTGAAACTGGGAGTAACTGTAGATGTGAGTGGTTGATTAAAATTCCATTATTTTACCCCAATAGATCCAGCTCAAAAACAGCTACAAGTTTTAATACCTTGCTGCCTCACTTTTACTAATTCACGTATTGTATAATTTTAATAGTAAAGAAAAGCCTTTTTATATTATAGTGTGGGATAAGCCATCTTGGGATGGAGTGCCTTGTGAATATGTGTGTCAATATGTATTTTAATTACCATCTTTCACAAAGCACTTCATCCCACAATACTGTAATATAAAAAAGCTGGTACCTTATTATTAAAACTATACAATATGTGAATGTTTTAGACAGATGCATTCACTCTAGGCAGTGTTTCACCTTTTTTGTCTGATAGTTTGGATTGGATGCTGGAAGAATTTTTAGAGAAAAAAATTACTTGGTATTAATATATAAAGGCTGCATTTTTAAAATGAATATCTGCACTTTTAGACATATAATTCCTCTGCTACACACTTTTACAGAAATATAATATTAGGTAGTCACCTGAGGTTCTATTTTTATAAATGAGCATTTGACTAAACAGTTGCCATTTTACATATAATGCATACTTTACATTACATTATACATCCATCTTTCCAGCCTTAACACTTGTGGGTAAAAAAGAAGAAGAAATTGCATTTATTTTGTGTAATTGCATTTTCCACTCATGGTTACTGGAAAGTTCAGCCAGTTCCGACAGCAACAGCTACAAAACATAGACCTGCTCTGGACGGAATGCACACACTTGCCATTGTAGTATTTGTCAATCAGCCTTACTGCACATTTTTAGACTATAAGCAAAAGTTCTGAGAAGAAACCCTGGGATTACATGCACACATCAAATCTTATCAGATCAGTGCATGGCTGCATTGTTATCAACTGCTTCACAGTTTTGCCCTAATAAATTGACATAAATATGGTGAAATTAAATATATTTCAGATAAATTATTTTATTCGGCTTTTTCCAGTCATGCATTTTTGCAGGAGAATAAACAAGAGAAGTACAAGTGCCTATAACATTGGTAAGGACAGCATCATTAAACACATTTTTAATACGAGCAATAAAGAAAGAATCTTGCATCAGGTCTGTCTCTGAGTCTGTTTTTATAGACTTTGCATTACTTTTTTGACCAGTTTTTCATAGTATCTGTTTTATATCAAATGGTAGAAAGTTTTATCTTGTTTATAATATAATGCTGTGATCATAAATGAAGGGAAACATTAGGTTTTTTTTTAACTTTATTTAAGGATCTTGCATATGATATGCTTTACGTAAAGACAGATTGCAAGTTGATCAGTCTAAAGATTCATTTAAAAGCTGTCAGATTAGAAAGAGTTTGTTACTTTTTCATATTTGGTGTAATATTATTTAATTACAAAAAACAAATATTTAAATATTAATCCATATTTTGATTACAAAGATGTTTAAATTGCATTATTTAAGGTCATTTATGATATGAAGACATACAATTGCACATACTTTGTGAGTCATTTTTATTTACTTTTATTTTTCCAGATGTTTATAATGGCTCTGTCCTTTGCCTACTTTGCAAAAGCACTGTCTGGGAGTTACATGAAAAGCTCTATAACTCAAATAGAGAGACGTTTTGACCTCTCCAGCTTCAAAGTTGGCCTGGTTGATGGAGGTTTTGAAATTGGTAAAATATTTCACTACTTGTGAATCCCTTACAACTTTAAAACAATATGCCAATACAGAATGATAGCAGATGAATTCAGATAAATTACAATATTGACATAGTAAAGTGTTCTCCACCCAACATTTTATGAAATATGAAGGTTATTAAATTTCATTTTTAAAGATTTATCTAGCTATACATAGTAGAGCTTGAATTTTCATAGTTCAACACAAAATGGCATTAATCATGTTCCCACAGTAATAATATCTATATCACATAACCATTTGGTAACTTGCTTATAGTAAATAGGGCATAGACTTCTTGATCTTGATTGCATGACACTTTGTTGAAGGTTAACATTATTACTACTAGTAGTAGTATTGATATTAGTAGAAATATTAGTAATAACAGTAGTGTTACTACAATCGTCCATTTGCAATAACACCTAACAGCTGTTAGGATCATTTTGGGATTCTTTGTGACCCCTAATGAGATAAGCAGCTTACCAACTTTAATGGACATTTCACTAACATTGCAAAGAGTAATACTCTTTTTACAGTCTGTGGTAAACACATTTCTGCCTTTGCAGGTAACTTGTTACTTATCATCTCTGTCAGTCACTTTGGAGCCCGAATGCATCGACCCAGATTAATTGGAATCGGCTGTCTCCTTATGGCAGTAGGCTCATTTTTGACTGGAGTGCCACATTTCTTTATGGGACGGTATGTATAATAAAAAAGAGGAAATGTTTATATGTATCCCACTGTTTCCTACATCTATTTTTTTTCAATATGGTACCAGTGGGAGCTGAAGACTATCCTTGCTGCAGTGGGTATAAAAGAAGCAACAAATCTTATCATAGAATATCAACACACATTGAGTTAATTTACACTGTGAAATGAAATGTCAAACCGAAAACACCCTAACAAACAGGGAAAAGATGCAAACACCACACAAATCACACAGCAACTTGCAAACAAACCTGGAGCCATGCAATATGTGGCAACAGCACATCACATAGTCTCACTATGCTGTTCTGCTCACATTCAGATGAGTTTAAAATGTTCTAAATGTAGCACATTAACAAGTGTCAAACTTTTGGTGTGTCTGTTAGTCTAGTTACCTTGTTGGTTTTTGAGTAAAAGCTGCCTTTTAGTAGGTTATGCCAAAATGACTTTGTTAAAGCTTTACCGTATTTAGTATATACAAATAATATTATAATCCCTAGAGAGGAAAATAGAGAATTCTCAACATTTTGATAGTTGTTCTCATTGTCAGATTCAATGCTTCACCTTCTGTGTCCTGTTAAAATGCAGCTAAGAAATGTTGAAAGCCCAACTAAATGGAAGTTATATCTTCCGGTCATGTCCAGATTGCTTTACTCAGATATAGGCCCAGGAACACTATGTGAAGAATCACCCTATACATCAAAATTTACAGATTATTAGTTTTCCACACTGAGCTGTTGGTTTGTCACCAGTGATAAATATACCCAATCTTCTCTAATAATTGGTTTCACCATATTATCTGAGCTTGGCTGGATTCATTTTCAGCATCCAGCATTACTATACTGGTAATGAAAAGGATCTCTTTTACTGGATTTATGTACATGTTTTGCTAAGGAATGTTTATTATTTAAGGACAATATTTCCAGCTTTCTTGAAAAAGAACCCATGCTACATCTCTAATCATTTTGCTCAACTCGCCGTCACACTGAACAGTACAGATCATCAGGGTGATACATCATTGTAGGCCAAAGTATTTTCTCATGATAGAAGAGTAGCTGTTTAATGTGTTGATTTTGTAATTTTTTACTAAAAGGTGAAGAGCTTTCACCTTTTTCATTATTATGAATAATGTTTTGTAGTGCCTAATACCACGTTTGTTTATTTTTGGACTTTTTAATTTGTATTTTACATTGTTAGTTTATTGTCATTTCTTTTATAACATCATATTAGTGTCACTTTTTAACTATGCCAACATTATTTGTAATATACTGTATCTTTATGGTCACAACCATCTTGTTGCTATCAATGCCATTATTGTCTCTGCCCCCATTTAAAATGGCACTGTAATTACAACAGACAGCAAAGTTTAGAATTAAAATAAACTAAATCTTTATTTATGCACCTGCTTTTAATGGGAAATGGTCTTTAAGTAGCCAGCGATGTTGATTTGTTTACTCAAGTTTTATTTTTGTGTTGCATTTTGGTTTTTACTTTGTTTTTTTTTGTCCAACAAATTTCATCTTGGATTTTTTTGTCATTTCATTTTTCCTTCTCTAGTTATGAGCTTTCCCAACCTGCTCATTACAGACTTGGCCAAAATACTAAAAAAATAGTAAAAGTACTGGAGAGATTGTGCATTTAGCTGGTGTTTTAACAAAAGCTTTATTTATACTCTTTATTAGAGGAGGGGGTTTTCAAACTCTGTCTTGGGGACCCACTGTTGGCTGCAGGTTTTTGTTCCAACCAGATTCATAATCAGTGACAGCACCGGATCACACTGATCTTATTTAATTAGCTGTTTTGGTGTTTTTTTTCAACTTCTCTTATTCTACATTCAGAAAAGCCCAGCACAATGATTTTTATATTTATAAGACATTTCAAAATATTTCTATTTTTGCTATAGATTTAAATGCTTGAGTCTGTTTTTCATTATATTTTTCCATTTCTCTTTGCAGTTTGCTCCCTTCTTTGTATTTTAAAAATGATAACTAAAAACTAGCAGAGCAGACACCCAGGCAAACAACATTGAATTGTTAAAGGCTGCAACTACTTTAGCATCAGACCCAGTAATTAGTAAATAATGGATTAATTAAACAATTAGAACACTGGAAAAGTAGAATGAAAATCAAGATGAAAATATTGTTATACAGAAAAGAAATACATTATTCCCATATATCTGCTTACTACATTTTAATAAATAACACAGAATCTGGGGAATAACATTACACTTAATTAACCCAAGAGTCTGGTTGGAACAAAAACCTGCTGCCACAGTGGGAGCCAAGGACCGAGTTTGAAAAACTTTGTATTAGAGTATTATTTATACTCTTGGATTTTTATTTGTTGAGTTTTCAATATACAGTAGTAAATTTTGTAGTTAGGATACTTTTTCTAGTGGGAACTGACTGATGTATTCAGCTATAATTGTCTGAACTCACATACAGTATATCTACAGTTATGAGATGAATTTTAATAACCCTTTTGAATTTGCTGGTTTTTTGCATACACAGCTGCAGAACATGTGATCTGGTGTTGCTCTAAGACATTAAAAATTATAAAGGATGGTTTATTAGTACACACTTAACCGTAAAAATGGCATGCCTGTATACTTAACAACTCTTCTTCATAGGTCCTTTGAAATAATTTTTGGTTGAGCTGGATATCTGTTTTGAAGTGTAGGAGATTAAAATTGTGTTCCTTTAATGTAGAATAGAGTATCTCAAAGCCACATCTGAATATTATTTCATCAATTAGAATATTCATCCATTTTCTAACCCGCTGAATCCGAATACAGGGTCACAGGGGTCTGCTGGAGCCAATCCCAGCCAACACAGGGCACAAGGCAGGAACCAATCCAGGGCAGGGTGCCAACCCACCGCAGGACACATACAAACACACCCACGGGCCAATTTAGAATCGCCAATCCACCTAACCGGCATGTCTTTGGATTGTGGGAGGAAACCGGAGCGCCCGGAGGAAACCCACGCAGACACGGGAGAACATGCAAACTCCACGCAGGGAGGACCCGGGAAGCGAATCCGGGTCTCCTAACTGCGAGGCAGCAGCGCTACCACTGCGCCACCGTGCCGCCCAGTTAGAATACTGGACTCTAATTGCCCTGCTTCCAATTAGCCTTATTCCTAGAGGTGCTCATACTCCTACTATCGTATATACGAAAGGATATGCTAAAGTACAGTTTTATGAGTGTTGTTCGTTTAATCACACTGTGTTTATTATTATGTTTTAAGTGATGATCTAATCACATTTTAAAAACTATTCCTGCATTACTGTAGTATTCTGGGCTTCTCTTAAAAAAAGAACCGTGTGATGTTATATTAGTTTCCAGAGTTAATTAAATAATAGAAATATCTCACTCCAATTTTTGTCTAATAGACTGATTGTGAAGTTGGCACAAAAATTATTGGTACATATATGTCCTTCTTTCTGGGACTTGTATAATACATGGCACATTGGAAAGGCAATTTTATTATTCAGCCATTTTTCACAGTCACTTTCCTGAGGCCTTAATTCCCACAAACAATATAAGGACCTTTACCACTTCTATCACTAGATTCAAGGATCGATTTTGCAGGTCATACTTAACAGCCATTTGTACTAACAACTTGATGAGCTTTTCTTATAAATATCTCCTAATGTTGCTTTTAATATAAGATATGTTCACTGTCTGCATTTGTATTCATTGCCATGTTATATAATTGGCACAGCTACTAGTAGTATGACAGATAAGCCAGATAGCTTCTGTTCCAATTTATTGTTAAAAATGTTTAAAAAATTCATAGGCTAGATCTAAGCAAGATCAAACTTAAACTTTGTTTATGGGTTAATTGATTTAAAATTGGTCCAATGTAAGGGATTGTGGCCTCTGACACTTGTTATAGACTTGGTGTCTGTCTTTGTCCCAGTATTGGCGGGATAAGGTCTTTGCCTGCTTCAGCCTTCTCTTGGGTTAAGTAAGTTTTAAGGTAGATGGATGTATTTTTGACCCGCACTTAAATGCTCTTGATAGTGAAATGTGTGTGTCTAGCAATTTACATCTGTTTAAGCTTTGAAAAATAATATGATGAACTTTACATCAATTACATTTCTGATGTTAATGATGTGGAAGTCTCAAGCACCTTCCCATGACGCATCACTTTTTAAAACTCTGGTGATCAATTTGCAATTCAGAAAATTAAATTTACTTCAGGTGGCACTTTTGAAAACTTTATTTGTTTAGTAATTTCTCACTTAATATTATGTGTTAAATATAAATAAATATATGTAAAATCTGCTATTTATTCTGCTATAGAAAAAAAAATTATTATGAAAGTATTCAGTGCTTACAATAGAGTAATTTTTTTGCAGGTATAATTATGAAACATCGATAAAGACAATGGAGAACATTACTAATGGCATCTTGCCATGTTTAGCAGTTCAAAATCAAACTACGATTGATCACACCTCTACAAAATCAACTAATAGTGCAAATTCAGGTACTGTAAAATACCGCAGCATAACCTCACGTCATTCAAAGTTAAGAATTTTTTCTGTCATTCTCTGTTTGTGTGAAGTTTACTTGATCTCACCGAGTCTGAGTTGGTTTTATACCAGACCAGGTAGTCTGGTTTTCATCGAGATTCCCAGAGATATGCATTTTTTAGTTTTAATGGTTAATCTAAACTGAATTCTGTTTGAGTGGGGCTTCCTTAGGCTGTTTTTTGCCTTTCTCTTAGTACTACTTGTACAGGTTTCAGCTCTTATAACCTCAAATGGATGTATGAGTAAATATATTATGTAGCAGCAGTTACTTCAAACCATCAGTTTATTCAACACTTTTTACAAGCTTTAAAGTATACAATATGTTAACTGCAAAGTATAAAGCTGAAGAAAATGTATGTAAGTAAGAAAAATAAACAATGACGTAATAATACACATCTCTACTTATTTTGAAAAATAAAATCCGGCTAATGTAAGTTGTAGTTGTCATTGGTAGATAAGAAAACAAAAACTTCAGTTTATAGGTATTGTGGAAAAAATAAATCTCTGGATGTTCCACACTTGTGTATAATAGGAAAGGTCTTTGTGCTGCTAAGCTAGGCCAACTGGGAGGCCTCCTCTTTCTTGGACATATTACAGTTTAATTTACAATATAGTAAAATCTACAACTGTGTAAATTGAATGCAGCAAGATGTGATGATCTGATGTTGGATAAGACTGAGTCACTCTGGTTTCTCATTCCATAGTTAGGGATGGTAGAATGGTCAACATATCAATCAATCAACATTTATTTATATATCACATATTCATACAAAAAAAATGTAGCTCAAAGTGCTTTACAAAATGAATAGAGAAATAGAATACACAATAAAAGATAAACATAAGTCAACATTAATTAACATAGAATAAGAGTAAGGTCCGATGGCCAGGGTGGACAGAAAAAACAAAAAAACTCCAAAGGCTGGAGAAAAAATAAAATCTGTAGGGGTTCCAGACCACGAGACCGCCCAGTCCCCTCTGGGCATTCTACCTAACATAAATCAAACAGTCCTCTTTGTATTTAGCGTTTTCATGGAAGGACCTGATGATGATGGTCACGTAGACTTCTGGCTTTCAGTCCATCAATGTTGGTGCATCATGATGCTTTGAGTAGGTGGTGGTGGCGCAGGCCGCCACCACAAAGAAACCGGAAAAAGAAACAGAAGAGAGAGTAGGGGTCAGTACGGATTTTGGAGCCACTGTGAATAGTTATTATGATGAATTGAACATACAGATTATCAGTATTAAGTTAAAGTGAAGTTATGAAAAGGCCATGTTAAAGTAATGTGTTTTCAGCAGTGTTTTAAAGTGCTCTACTGTATTTGCCTGGCGAATTCCTATTGGCAGGCTATTCCAGATTTTGGGTGCATAACAGCAGAAGGCCGCCTCACCACTTCTTTTAAGTTTAGCTTTTGGAATTATAAGGAGACACTCATTTGAAGATCTAAGGTTACGATTTGGAATATAACGTGTCAGGCATTCCGATATATAAGATGGAGCGAGATTATTTAAGGCTTTATAAACCATAAGCAGTATTTTAAAGTCAATCCTGAATGACACAGGTAACCAGTGTAGTGACATCAAAACTGGAGAAATGTGTTCGGATTTTCTTTTCCCAGTTAGGATTCTAGCAGCTGCATTCTGCACTCGTTGCAAATGATTTATGTCTTAGAAGTAGTACCAAGATACAATAGGCTACTCAAAAGAGAAATATGGCAAAAGAGAGTTATTAACAGTTGCTGATGATTGCAGGTGTTTATGTTTAACAAAATAACAAATAAATTCAGTTGCCACAAATGTGAACAGACACATCAAAAGTGGTAATAATGGAGTGATAGTAGCAAGTCCTCTTCCTTATGTTCATTCACTAAATATCCTGTTTTGTTCTTGAAATATAATTTTATACATTAATAATTTGATTATAAACCAGTTTGTGAGGTTTGTTACACTGCACTGGATTTAGTTCTGGCCAGTATCCTGTGCTAGTGGTCTCCACATTCCAACTGGCTAATGAGTTCAGAAACAGATAGTTACTTAACAGAACATTCAAACTAATAATATTGCCATTTTTGTTTAAATGCCTGTTTAAAGTATACCTGCAAGAATGAGTTTAAATGCCTAAATAATTACTAGTTGAATCTGGGTTTATTCAGCTAAATCTAAAATCTTTTTTTAAGAACTGGTGACAGAGAGCTTTTGACGAGCACACACACTCACACACAAACTGTTTAAAATAGAATCAGTGAAGGTCAGTGCATTATGAATTTTACTTTTAATTAAAGTTTTTTCATGTTATGTTTTTTTTTTCAGACTGTGACAGACATTCTGCATCAAATATGTGGGTATATGTGTTTTTAGGGAATGTTCTTCGTGGAATTGGAGAAACACCTGTAGTGCCTTTAGGCATTTCATACATTGATGATTTTGCAAAAGCAGAAAATTCTGCATTCTACATAAGTAAGAAGTTTTAAAATCTCCTGCTGTGTCAAACTTTTTGTTTTGACTCACACAAACTGTTTAATAAATATTTCCATAACTAAAATTTCTGTGTATATATATATATATATATATATATATATATATATATATATATAGAATCTCTGTTCTGTATGTTCAGTATATAATTCTATACCCTTTGACCATTCTTGACCAAATTTTGCATAATAGCTCTCTAGGACCAGTTTTCAATAAAATGATCATTGGTTGACATTTTGACTTATCTACTGTATTTTATCTATTGATCTATTTTAAATAGATTTAATGCATTATATGAAATATATTATAATGTTAATATGCTAACATTCAGTACATTCTAGTGATTTAAAAGGAATGTTTTAATCACTGTGCATTAATTAATGATTTAATTTATTTTGACATTTAAAATAATTAGGATTCTCTGACAATTTGTTTTAGGCTGTCTGCACACCATCACTCTTCTTGGCCCAATGTGTGGATTTCTGCTTGGATCACTATGTGCTAAACTATACGTAGACATTGGGTTTGTGAATACAGGTAACACAAGAAAATAAAGGACAACTGCTGTTTTTTTTCCCTAGAGTTGTATAACATGCTGATCATTTTAGTTATTTATGCAATATAAGCACAATGCAAACCTTAAACAGGCTAAGTTAAACCTTCAGTACAGGAGCATAGCATTACACAGAATTATAGTCCTCAAACATACTAACAAAACTGAGCTGTTAATAATTTAGAACCTAAGATATTTTTAAAGATATATAAAAAACTTTCCTTAAAAACTGTCAAAATATATCATAAAACTAAAGGATATAACAATGTTCACTAAAATCAATTAAAGGAAAGAAAGACAAGTATATCTTTAAATGGAAAGTGACTGTGGGATTATAACCAAAGAAGAGAAGTAAAATGAAAAAGACCTCGCTAACACAAACACACTCTAGCAGTTAGCAGCAGTAACAACTGCACCATTTTACAAGGATAATTTTAACTGTTTTTGTCCCTTTTTCTTGGTCTTGTTGAAACTCCATTGGGAAATTACAAGAGCACACATCCATATTATGTTCATAGTGGTAAAATCTTTCTCCACTAACTGTAAGGAATTAATTCAAATAAATATTAGTCTGGGTGCTTGTGAATACAGTAGTCTATTTCTGTAGTGCTAGCTACATTAAGTTGTATTGCCATACAATGTTAATGACATTTATTTGCTTCTACTTTCATACATAAACAGTATACATAACTTTTTGTGTCTTTGTGAATATGCATTCACAGGACCCACTCACACATGCACCAATATTTGTATATATCCAGTTTAGAGCTGGCAACTAAGTTATTGAGTTCTAGTATCCCACACAGATATAGGGTAATGTAAACTTCTACAGACAACAGGCGCTGAATTTGAGACCATTACGCTGGCACCTTGACCCAGTTTGAGTGAAGTAAGACATGAAACAAAGTGTCTATAAACTGGTGCCTTGCTATGTGTCAGTATGCAATGTGTGTGCCCTGAAATTTCTTTCCACCCCATTCAGTCTCCTCCTTTGTTGCAAATATAATAGGAATGGATTTCTTCTCATTTCAGTAAATAGGAAGAAGTGCATTCAAAAAGGATTTTTCTGAGACAAATCTTATGGATTTAATAATGTACAAGGTATTAAAGTGACAAGTTTAGTTTTGGGAACCTGAATTCATTTAGTCTGTGACTGCATGCTTTTCCTGGCAGCACAGGTTGTAAAGCTACTGAATATAAGTAAATCATGCTAAATATCTTCTAAAGTACACAACACCTGCAAGATGGCATGCATTAATAAAGTGGATGTTTCAGCTTGTTGGTGTAAATAATTATCCATTATCGAAAATCATCTTTCTAAATGCAGTTTTGCATAGTGATTAAGGCTTTGGACTTCAAACTGTGAGGCTGTGGGAATCAAATTCTGCTACTGACACTGTGTGACCATGAGCAAATCACTTTATCTGCCTACACTTCAATTAAAAAAAAAAACAAAAAAAATGTAATAAATTTGTATCTCAAGAGTTGTAAGTTGTTTTGGATAAAGTCGTCAACCATATAAACACCTGTAAATTGTGGATATAATTAGGATAGGCAAATGAAGGTTTGGGGCTTCATCCAGGAGTACACTGTTTAATGAGAGAAACACACAAAAAATAGTTTAAAGCACAGAGCAGAGCACAGATACCACTTTTTGCTTTATTAAAGGATAGATAGTTGGTGCCCTCTTGTGGGAATATTAAGAATTATAAGAACAAGCTGTCTCCCTAGGCTCTTCTGGTCAAATGACCAGAATCACTTTATTGCTGGCATGTGAAACATATCAGAATTGAGTTTGGTTAGGTGCAAAACATGGGATACAAGACATAACAAACTCAAGACAATACCATTTCAGTCCACCATTAACCTGACACTGTGCAAACCACTATACAAATACAACAATTTATTGAACAAAACATTTATAAACTTCAACAGTTAACTCAAATAGATACAAAAACTATACAAAAAAATTTAGATGTCAGATAGTACAAGTTGAGCAAGTATCAAACATTTACTAATAGACAAACAGCACGGTTACCAGGTATATGTTGCAAAAATGTTGGGAGACAACAGCCAATAAATTTCACAGCTGAACAAATTGACTGCTGAGAAAAAATAGTCTTAAAAATGGAGGTGGCAGAAAGAAACCAAACGGTGATGGACGAGATAACCATATTCTCATTGATGGCTGAGTAAACATTTAACAGTATATGCCTTGTTGGCAAAGGAAGAACAATTTCTGCCTGGCGTTCTTGATGATGGAGGTGATGTGCTTGTCCCATTTTCATTTATCAGTGAAAGTAGTCCCCGGGAATTTAAATGACTGAACCACAGACACAGACTGGTCATTAATTTCCAAAGGTGAGCATTGAGCTCCAAGTTGTTATTAGATCATCATTCTACAAGATGGCCCTCCTTTCTTTGATAGAAAGACACATCAGAAGTTGGAAATGGGACACACTATGGCTGTGTCATCTGCAAACATTAGGATTTTTGCAGATTTGTCCATGGATCTACAGTCATTTGTATAAAGTGAAAACAAATGGAGAGGAGAAAGAACACAGCCTTGCGGGGAGCCTATGCTATTTGACATTGGATCTTACATTTAAGGGTCTAGTCTAACATACTGCTTCCTACCTGTCAAGAATCCCATAATCCACTGGCAGACACCATAGGGTACACCTAACTGGATTAGTTTACTCTGAAACAACTCCGGTATTGAAATGATATTGAACACTGAGCAGAAAGACAAACGGGACCCTCACATACTGTGTTAGGTAAGTCCAGGTGCTGAAGAATATAGTGGAGGCATAAATTAATTGCATTCTCCACTGAACAGTTTGCCCTATATGTGAACTGAAGTAGATCAAGTAGAGGATCAGTGATGGACTTCAGGTAGTAAAGCATGAGACATTTGATTACTTTAATAACCATCTAGGTTAAAACATCTGGCCTATAGTCATTAGGTTCAGAGATTTTATCCTTCTTGGGAACTGGAATAATAGTGGCTACCTTAAAGCAGTATAGAACTATGCCCAGCTATATGGAGACAGGTGTAATCTGGTCTGCACAATGTCTAAGAATACCAGGTGATACTCTGTCAGGACCTGCTACTTTCCTAATATTCTGTTTCTTCAAAAGTGTTCTGTTTCTTGAAAAGGGTGGAGCAGAGAGGAGTGACTGGGTTGAAATGAGAAAGTGAATTGACTTCAGTAAAGGGGGGATTGTGACACTGAAATGGTTGTGAGAAGAAGAGAGGGGGACTTTTGATATAGAAGGCAGAGGGTCAGAGTCCAAAAAATGGCTTATGTCCTTGTCAATAAAACTCATTTAGCTGATTAGCCAAAATAGGTGAGGGTAAGGCTTTGGAGCATTTCTGCCTGTAGTTTTTTCAGAGAACACACTCACCGGCTGTTACTGCTAAAATCTTTCTCCAGCTGATCTTTATATACTCTATATATAAAAAAAACTACAAAGACCAGCTTTATACACAGTTTTTTCTGTTACACAAGAGAAAACAAGAAGAAAATTCTTCTTTGTAAAAAATCTCTTTATCTTTTTCTAGTCTTGATTAGAAATCTGTTCCAGAGTGAAATGGCTATTCTAAACTCTGCACTGTTGTGTGTTACATTTGCTGTATTGAAGACAAAATAAGAATAATGGAGCCTTAGGGAAATTTATTTTTCATGAATTCCTCAAAAAATTGAAGTAAACAGTGCTATAATGCTGTGTCTCAGAACCCTAAAATATTCACATTAATATTCAAAATGAGAAGGGTATTTTCCACAATTTTATAACATTCTGTGGAGTCTGACTTCAAACTAGGTAAATATTTTGCCATATACAGTTAGAGTTATCCTTGTGTTTTATAAGTCTTCTGTTGTGTTCAACCTATCTTGTTTGGACAACAATAAAGCATAGTTAATGGTAAAAAAAGATAAGCAAATTGAAGGGTTGCTTTAGGATGCTGAGTAGATACAGTATTAGATGAACCAAAAACTGAATTTCTTTACAAAAACATTTCAGTTGTGACCTTCTCAAAACATCTGTCAAAAAAATTAAAACATAGAATAATAGAACTATTAATTCATTTAGGAATCTTTTTATTTTATTTTAGAGATGTAGTATAATATGATGTCTAAAATCTAATCTACTTCTCCTATTTTAACATACAAACTGTAAAACATTTCCAAAAATCTCCTGGACTTTATTTTACAGACAGTGTAACCATCACACCTAAGGATGCACGCTGGGTTGGAGCTTGGTGGCTGGGATTTCTTGTTTCTTCTGTGGTGATGCTACTTTCCAGCATTGCATTCTGGTTTTTGCCAAAGTCTCTACCTAAGCAAGGAGAAGGAAATAAAACAAAAAACTCACATGAATTATTAAAGGAGAACTCCTCAGTGCCTTCAAATGTTTCTTCTGAAAAGCTGTCTGGAATAGTGAAAGGTAGGTAAAGGTAGCAGATTTACATAAGACGCTCAAGAGTATTTCTACATCAAAACACAGCTTCACTTTCTGGAAGACAAGCAGTCATATTACTAGCTGTGAGAATGTATTAAATCATAAATAGTATAATGAATATTTGTTTGAATACAGAATTATGTATTCAACTGTATTATGTACAGTTTTATGTATCAGTGTCAACAAAAACAAAAAAACGAATAAGGTAGGTGAAATATTTAAAAGATAGTACTTTAAAATATAAAGGCATAATTTTCATATGTATTATTATTCTTCTTTACATATTCAGTTTTAAACCTTCATCTCCTTCCAACTATAGAGGAATATTTTAGACAAAATTAAATAAATAAATATATTTTGAAATGCAAGAATGAATAATTACAAAATTATTTGTGAGCATGAATATTAAAATGTATTATGAAATATGCTTTTAGTTATTTGTTTCTTTAAATATATATGTGCATTCCTTCATTTATTTATTTCATTGACACTGCATGCAACATGAAATATGATTTGCAAGGAAAACAGGGTTCTATCAAGTACTGTTTTTTAATTTGTGAATTATCAGTAAAGTAGTTGTAAATCTTTCACCATCAAGTGTCACATTTATAACAGACATCTGACAGTGAATTCAGAGCTTCTTGAATTAAATCAGTCACCTCATGCAGTAATTCTGAGAATTCTTTTCCCCAAGGCAAACAAAGCCCAAGCTCTAAGCTGTGACTTTGTGTATTGCTATGAGAAGAGTGCAAGAAAAGTTGCCCTCCAAAGATTCATTAATTTAAAAAAAAAAAACCTTAAATTTAACAGGTAAAAATGTCCGTTTTCATTGTAAGAGCTATTTCATTAAGTATGAGGTGTCACTGAAACACATATTTAAAAAAATAGCCTTTGGTGAGAGAATTCTTATATCTTACAGGTCCTTCTCACATACAGTGGATCTTGATTTTTTCCTGTAGATTTTCTGTTTGAAATGTTATAATGAATAATACTTGCCTGTCTGATTACAGTTTTATTGTGTTTAATGCTAACCTGTAATGGCTACTCCCCAGTGCAATTGTCCCCATATACCATACCCTTTTTTTAAACTTTTTTTTACTGATAGTCACTTTTCTAATACCTGTCTGGCAGTTCTCCAGAATTATTTTGCTTCTTTCTCTAGCAAATGTTGGTAATGAGAATCAGGTTAGTCAATTTGAATTTAATTATGTACATATTCTGAATTATTTAGATCCTCTAAAATGAGAAAACAAAAGAGAAATATACAGATTAGTGAGGCTACCAGCTCCATCACAAAGACACTTAGGGAGACAGAGAGAAAGTGAAGGAAAGGCAGACTTCAAATATTTTAGCACTTTCTAAGAGACTAAATGGCTACATATCAGAAGGCTGTGAAGGCATCAAAATCAAGCAGCACTTTCTTTAGTCTTTTTCAGTCATTATCCCCTACCTACTAGAGTAGTCTTGCTTCATACATCAAGCCAACTTCTTGCTTACTTAGTATTATGCCTGCTTAATAGGTATTTGAATTAAATGGGCTTAATGTTGTGCTTATTATAAATAGCTCTTTAATGGAAGGTTCTGTTCCATCTTGTTTTAAACATGCAACAATCCATCCTCTGTTTAAAAAGTCTAATCTGGATCCCTCTGTTCTCAAAAATGTAATCTGTAAATTTTCATTTCTTTCGTCTCTTAATTCTGCTGGATCAGAATATTGCCTTTGACACAGTCAATCATGACATTTTTATTGATTGACTTGAACTATGAATTGACTTTCAGGGCACTGCCTTTGAGCAGTTTGTAGACTACCTTTGGGCCAGGACCTTAAATGTCACCTTTTGGTAGCTCATAATTTCCTACAGACCCTGTTACCTGTGGGGTACTACAATGGTCTCTTCTGGGACCAGTCTTTTTTTATTTGTATATGCTGACACTTTGCACTACTCTACAAATTATAAGAATCCTTATTACTTTTATACAGATGATACCACAATCTACCTATCTCTGAAACCCAATGATAAGGACCCTCTCAATACTATGTTTAGTTGCTTTGAGGATATTATGTTGGATGGCATTAAATGTTCGCCAACTAAGCAAATAAAAAGCAGAGATTAGTCTTTTATCCCCATAATCATCTACAGGTATTAATACTCTCAACAACAACCTAGGTCCACTAACTAAACACTTCAAGTTAGAAACTGTGATATTATTTTTGACTTAGATTTCAAATAAACCAATAAATACAATGGTAAAAGTAGCTTTTTTTCATCACTAAAATTAAGCCATTAATGTCAATTAATTATTATTCATGCTTTTGTTTTATCCAACTTAGAAATCTCTGTAAGTCTCTCTATATTGGCGTTTGCCATTCATGTCCGTCCCAACGTGAATTAATTAAAAAAAAAATTTTTCCACTACAATCCCATTACACCACACAAAAACGCTGCTGCCCAAGTCTTGACTGGCACTAAAAAGATACATCTTATTTCACCCATGTTAGCTTGTCGTTATTGGCTTCCTATGAGATATCTGGAATTTAGTGTTACTCGGCAAATTCATTTTTCACAGCAAATAATGTTGAATTCACCAAATATTTTTGCCAAATATTTTCTCCGGTGACCTTGTTCACTGAATACCTTCCTGTAAATTTGCTGTGTGGCCAGTTTAAATTACCTATAAAAGAAGACCTATAAATATCTGAGAGTACAGCTGGATGATAAATTGGACTGGACTGCCAATACTGATGCTTTATGCAAGATAGGACAGAACCGACTATACTTTCTTAGAAGGCTGGCGTCCTTCAACATCTGCAATAAGATGCTGCAGATGTTCTATCAGACGGTTGTTGCGAGCGTTCTCTTCTACTCTTCTACGAGGTGGTGTGCTGGGGAGGCAGCATAAAGAATAAGGACACTTCATGCCTGGACAAACTGGTGAGGAAGGCAGGCTCTATTGTAGGCACGGAGCTGGACAGTTTAACATCTGTGGCAGAGCAACGGGCGCTGAGCAGGCTCCTGTCAATCATGTAGAATCCAATGAATCCACTGAACATTATCATCACCAGACAGAGGAGCAGCTTCAGCAACAGACTGCTGTCACTGTTTATGCTCCACTGACAGACTGAGGAGATCGTCCCCCCCACACTATGCGACTCTTCAATTCCACCCAGGGGGGTAAACGTTAACACTACACAAGATTGTAGACTGTTATACCTGCCTCACACTCTCCACCTTGCATTTTTTAACTTACACTATGCTTTTATTGCTCTTTAATTAATATTGTCTTTATCAGTATAGTGCTCCTGGAGTATGTGAATTTCCCCTTGGAGAATAATAAAGTATCTATCTATCTATCTATCTATCTATCTATCTATCTATCTATCTATCTATCTATCTATCTATCTATCTATCTATCTATCTATCTATCTATCTATCTATCTAATGCTTTGTGAGGCCAGGGTGGCCTCACAGAGCTTTAGCAGCTATGCTCAGTACTTTCATCCATTCCTACTGTAAAATTGTTGCAGAGCTGTTTTAAGATTGTTGCAGAGCTGCTTTGGGTATGCATAATGTCACATCCTGATCAATGACCAATATGAGATTATTTTGGCAGGTGTTTAAAAAATTATATGATTAACAATTATTTGTTAAATTAACTTATTAACACAGTAAACAAAGTTAATATTAATTATTGTGGAGTGGCATTCACTTAGGCAGTATGTTTACCAGTATGTTGAAACCATTCTAGACTGTATCAAGGCTTTACAAAAAAACACTTTAAAATGTGATTTTGGCATTAAAGTTGATGAAACACTGTAAGACCAATTAATTGAAAAGTCATCCTGTCCCCATATTAGAGAATGACTTCTTCTTGTACTGAATCTCACTGTTGCCAAATCAATACAGGAAGCTGGTCAACTATGCGGCATGAACAGTCAGAGCTCAATTCAAAAATTATAATCACTACAGAAAAGGCATCATCACATATTCAAGTGAAGTTGCCATGCTTATACGTTCAGATGTGGCACAGCTAATTACTTAACAAATACTGAAAAATGACCTGCTGTTAAAATTAAATGCAAAAACTGCAAGAAAAGCAGTCACTTTGCAAAAAGTCCCATCCACCTAAAAAATTAAAACATAAATGCTGCAGAATCAGGCAATACACAAAGAAAAGTTCATTTGTACTATAATGATAAGCAATCCTGAGGTTCCTCTGTGTCCAGTTATATTTGTCACAGATACAGGATTTTCTGTGTCAGTACAGCTAAAACTCCTGCACACCAGCAAGTTCAGCCTTACAACCCTGAATGTGTGTGCATAAGTATGTGTGCGTATAAAATTAAATTTAGATACCTACTCAAAGGATGACCTATGTGTAATTGTATGCCTCTCTGCAGATGTACAGAATGGACATAATGGACATCACATTGCCACCAAATCATTTTACATTGTGGAAAAGAGCACTGTACTACTTGGCATGTACTTGGTAGTAGGTCTGAACCTTCATATTATGAGAAATGCTGTTCAACATTATTCTCAGGCAGAGACTGTACAGCAGGTGGCTGTTTCACACAAGCCTTCTATTCTGCACAAAAGATTTGTGTGTTTGATCAAAATCAGAGAGAATGTAGTCCTGGTACAGTAGAAACAAAGGAGACTTCCACTTGCAGTTAGAAGTGCAGTTTCCAGGAAGCCACTGCATGTACAGAAAGTGAAAGTTATGGAAAAATGAATGTCTTACCTGTGGGTTTCACCTATATTTGCTAATAAAAAAGGCATGGTTCTGAGAGAATGTGTACAGATTTGTGGGAGCCCAATAAAGCAGTTGTGATCAACAACTTTCCAGATCCTTACAAGGAGGATTTGTTTGCTGTTTTACAGAGTACAACAGTATTTTCCACAACTGATCTGGTGTATCTGTGGCACTGCATGAGAATATCTGTGACCTGGCAGCATTCAGGTTTACTTGGGTCCCATATGGTGTTGCTTATGCTCCATCTGCATTTCTAAAAACTATGACCTCTGCTGAAGGAACTAAAAAGTGCTCAGAATTTCCTAAATTACATTATAATTTATGGAAAAACAATGCATGAACATAATGGTAACTTCAACATTCTGCACAACAGTCAGCACTGCTTGTGCTTATAACTGAACAATGAAAAGTTTTGCTTCAAGCAAACGCACCTTTCCTTTCTTAGTTATGCCATCACTGCAGAGGGATGTTTTCGACATCTACATTTAAGAAATATTGGACAATCCATCCCCTTCTATCACTATGATTTTTAGTAGGTCTGACCTCCTGGTATTTAAAATTTATATCTCATTACTTGGAGATCATGAAAGCTGGTCTAATGACAAATGTTTTTTTCACTTGAACACCATCAGCATAAAAGAATATTGAAGTTGTTAAAAGATTAATTGTGAATGGTCCAGCCCTTACTGTGTTTGTTCTTGTCCTCCTTACCATTGTCTCCTCAGAAGCAGATGACTATGGCATTGGTGCTTTTTTAACTTAGTTGCATACTGTTGGAAGCACTTGCTTCTCCTTCTCTTTCTGCAGTACAAAGAAAGTATTCTGTTGTTGAGAAGGAAGTTTCATATATACTGTATGTATATATATATATATATATATATATATATATATATATATACATATACATATATATGCAGGTAAAATTCTGTTACAACGAATATCTTTACAACGGAAATTTCATTACAACAAAGTATTTTTATGGTCCCGACACTTTCACTATATGACATGAGTCTATAGAAATCTTGTTACTACAAAGTACATTCAGCAGATACTTTCATTACAACAAAATGCCCAAAAGACGTTGAAATGCCTGAATGAATCATCCACAGAGCAGGTTTTTTCTGTGGTTGCAGTTCAGTTCTGCACAAGGATCCCCAAACAGAAACATTGTAAAAAAAAAATTTCTTTCTTTGAACTTTGGTCGTACTGTTTTTTTTTTGTTTTTTTTTTGCTGTTTTTGTTTTCAGTGGTTTTCAATGATACCTTTTTGCTTATTGCTCATCAACATTTGAAAAACAACTCATTGTCACCCTCCTATAGAAGCGGCAGACACGAAAAATGATAACAGTTCATATTAGAAAAAAATACATTTTTGCTGCTCTCGATTGTGGCAGAAAGAAAAAAATGAAATTACCAGTGAATTTGGAATTTTGCCATCGACACTGTCAACTTTCTTTTACAGACCGAGCAAAAAAAAGAAGAAAAATCTCGGGTTGATGTATGCGAACTGCTGCATTTGAAGAAGTCGAAAAAGCCATTTTTATGTGATTCAGTGATGCTCTTTCAAGAAACATTCCTATTAATGTGGCATTCATTCAAGAAAATGTGAGGTTTCTAAACTGTCTTGGGACCTCCCATAACTGGACAGCATGCCGAAGAGCATCCTGAAGTGAGATCACCAAGTCTGTGGAAGACTGTTTATATGTTGCAAGGGCAACAGCAGGCTCTCAGCTCTGCTGTGTCTCTGCCAAAGCAAACTCGATGGGTGATGCAAGGAACATTGTAAATGCAGTGAACATGATTACTTGGCCATTAATCTGGCGATGACCCTGCCTGACTGCTGTGTCTGTTTATAGGAGAGTGGCAGATCTCGGTACAATAAATAACAGTGCTGTTCCTGTTTCAAGCTGAATAAAGCTGGTTTTGAGTACTGAGACTCGTGTTTTGGGGTGTAAGACCGGGACTTATAGCGTGACCCCAATCTTTTATCATTCGATTTTATGGCGCCTCACTGCACCGCTGTAATGTTATTGCTGTGCCCCAGCAACAGACAATTTTCCACATACACAGCAATAACACTTCCGGACGCACTTCAGCGTGACATTCCTGTTGTTTGGGGGGGATTGGGGGGATACGAAAGAACTGTAGCTACAAATGCAGAATCTCATTACAACAAAATGTTTTTTAGGTCCCTGGAAGTTTGTTGTAACTGAATTTTACCTATATATATTCTCAACATATATACTATACAAACACATACAGTGGTGTGAAAAACTATTTGCCCCCTTCCTGATTTCTTATTCTTTTGCATGTTTGTCACACAAAATGTTTCTGATCATCAAACACATTTAACCATTAGTCAAATATAACACAAGTAAACACAAAATGCAGTTTTTAAATGATGGTTTTATTATTTAGGAGAAAAAAATCCAAACCTACATGGCCCTGTGTGAAAAAGTAAGTGCCCCCTTGTTCAAAAATAACCTAACTGTGGTGTATCACACCTGAGTTCAATTTCCGTAGCCACCCCCAGGCCTGATTACTGCCACACCTGCTTCAATCAAGAAATCACTTCAATAGGAGCTGCTTGACACAGAGAAGTAGACCAAAAGCACCTCAAAAGCTAGACATCATGCCAAGATCCAAAGAAATTCAGGAACAAATGAGAACAGAAGTAATTGAGATCTATCAGTCTGGTAAAGGTTATAAAGCCATTTCTAAAGCTTTGGGACTCCAGCAAACCACAGTGAGAGCCATTATCCACAAATGGCAAAAGCATGGAACAGTGGTGAACCTTCCCAGGAGTGGCCGGCCGACCAAAATTACCCCAAGAGCACAGAGACGACTCATCCGAGAGGTCACAAAGACCCCAGGACAGCGTCTAAAGAACTGCAGGCCTCACTTGCCTCAATTAAGGTCAGTGTTCACGACTCCACCATAAGAAAGAGACTGGGCAAAACGGCCTGCATGGCAGATTTCCAAGACGCAAACCACTGTTAAGCAAAAGAACATTAGGGCTCGTCTCAATTTTGCTAAGAAACATCTCAATGATTGCCAAGACTTTTGGGAAAATACCTTGTGGACTGATGAGACAAAAGTTGAACTTTTTGGAAGGCAAATGTCCCATTACATCTGGCGTAAAAGGAACACAGCATTTCAGAAAAAGAACATCATACCAACAGTAAAGTATGGTAGTGGTAGTGTGATGGTCTGGGGTTGTTTTGCTGCTTCAGGACCTGGAAGGCTTGCTGTGATAGATGGAACCATGAATTCTACTGTCTACCAAAAAATCCTGAAGGAGAATGTCCGCCATCTGTTCATCAACTCAAGCTGAAGCGATCTTGGGTGCTGCAACAGGACAATGACCCAAAACACACCAGCAAATCCACCTCTGAATGGCTGAAGATAAACAAAATGAAGACTTTGGAGTGGCCTAGTCAAAGTCCTGACCTGAATCCAATTGAGATGCTATGGCATGACCTTAAAAAGGCGGTTCATGCTAGAAACTCTCAAATAAAGCTGAATTACAATAATTCTGCAAAGATGAGTGGGCCAAAATTCCTCCAGAGCGCTGTAAAAGACTCATTGCAAGTTATCGCAAACGCTTGATTGCAGTTATCGCTGCTAAGGGTGGCCCAACCAGTTATTAGGTTCAGGGGGCAATTACATTTTCACACAGGGCCATGTAGGTTTGGATTTTTTTTCTCCCTAAATAATAAAAATCATCATTTAAAAACTGCATTTTGTGTTTACTTGTGTTATATTTGACTAATGATTAAATGTGTTTGATGATCAGAAACATTTTGTGTGACAAACATGCCTAAGAATAAGAAATCAGGAAGGGGGCAAATAGTTTTTCACACCACTGTACATACACAGATATAACAAAATAATTTTTATTAGTATAATCGTAATGTTTGTAATACTCTAATGCCTACTGCAAAATATTGATTGATTGTTAGTTGTTTGCATAAATTTCAATTTTAACAAATGCATTCTGTTGCAGGGTTCATTCCATCTCTCAGGAAGCTGTTAGGAACTCCACCGTACTTCTTGCTTTTGTGTATGAGCATTATGCATTTCAATTCTTTCATTGGTTTAATAACTTTTAAAGCGAAATATATGGAACAACATTTTGGGCAATCTGCATCGAAGGCAAATTTTCTTATAGGTATGTATTCTCTCTAAACATAATTAAGCTTGTAAATTAATTTTTTAATTACAGACTTTTACACTGAATAAGAATAAATAGCATGTAACATGTATGGGATTAATGCAGTGATGATACAAACCTTTGAAGAGAATAGTTTAAATTAAAAGCACAAAGAGTTTATTTATTTTTAGGAAACTCTTTCCAAAGCATTCCCCACCACCGCAGCCACAAGTAAATGGTAGGCACCACACACAATTCTTCTTCTTTCTCTTCTCTTTCTCCTCCACTCCTCCCAGCAAGCTTCGCCTACATACCACCCGACTCTGGCTTGTCCCTGTGAGGTCGGTCAAGTCCTCTTATATTGGCCAATACAGTGGTGCTTCTGGTGTTCCTCCCACATTTTCTGCAAGCACTTCTGGGTTGGGCGGAAACCTCATACCATATAGCTCCTTGACTTCCACAGCACTGCTTGCAGCACCCACAGTACCTAACAGTGCTGAGATATAGAACTCCAGGTCTCATGGCACCCTGTGGGAATCTGGGACACCGCTGCAATCGAGGGGTTTCTTAAGGAACCTGCCTTCCTCCATCTCCTGGGCGTCCCGACCAGGTTGGACTGCTGTCTGTCTCTTACATAGTTTTTCTCAAAGAAATCTATAACACTGCATTAATATTTTCATTATATGAGAAAGATAAACTTCAGCAAAATAAATTATTTAGGAAATCATTATAGAATAATTTATTAGATTAGATTTTTTATTAGTGACATTTTTGTGCCAGAATTTATGCAGAATGTAAACTATTTTGAAATATATTAATATACTGTATATGTAAACAGTATGTTGTTGTTATAGAAAATAGCCTTCACCTTTACTGTTTATTTTAAGCCTCAGAAACTTTTAAGAGTCAATAGTATAGTACAGTTAAATAACTTGTGTCTGTCTAAGTCAAACAGCCAAACATTTTTTATATCTGGTCAAAATCAATTAATGTCAAGGCCAATTCAAACACAAAATGCACAGCACTAGCCACAGGGTTCTTTTCCAGAGTGGGCCACGTTGCTTTAAACCTGTCAAGTTGAAAGTGAGCTATTGAATTGATAAAGCTGAACTGTTTTTTTAAACTCTGTAAAAATGCTTTTGGCTAATCCAACACATTTAAAACTGTACTGTAACTTTATTTCTGGTTGTCTTCTATGTGTGGAGTTTCATGCTGCTGTTACATTCAAAAGAGTTGTTTTCTGGGAATGACTGGATAAATGACTGAATAAATAACAAATTTTTGCTCTCAGGAAATGTTAGTTTAACATCTCACTCAGCTACCCAATGTGGGCAGCTATCTAGCAATATTAAATCTTTTCTATAGCATGCTAAAATGACAGTTGACAGTCATTAAATTAGGATACATTAGTTTTCTTCTATAGTTACAACTGAAGATTTCAGTCTAGACAGATTAATAATTTAGAAACATTTTGCTTTGCTGTGTCATTTTCTTTCCATAGTTGAGCTGGTTAGAAATTTCACTTTAATGATCTACATTAGAGACATAGTAGAATCAAATCTACAATCTTAAAGTGAAATGTAACATACATTCATGTTCATTTCTCATTTAGGAGAATCCTAATTAAAACCAATTCTAAACCTAATCCTTACACATGTGAAATATTGCAAATGTGCATTTGTCTATTGGGGAATCAAACCTTAAATCTTTATTAGAAAATCCCAACACTTCATCCACTAAGCCAATGTCACCAAATCACTGAAAAGATTGTTTAGTCAAGTTTGTATATAAATGATGAAAAACTGGTACATTTTTTTAAAAAATTACTTAGTGTAGGTTTCAAACCTTCAACCATCTGATTGAACGTCCAACACGCAAACCAACAGACCAATGCTGCTTAACTGTCGTATTGACATCATTTGACAAATCTTTAATATCAATTACTTTTGGCTATTTCATCGAAAGTCCAAAACACTAACCACTTGACCAACATCACTAATTTTTCATATATATGTTTGTTGTCTGAAAGCACTATATATATGTGTGCAATCACTAAAAGTATAATATAAGGAAATGTGAAGCTTAAATTTGACATTATTAACATTCAGATCCCGGGTCAAAACTGATGAATTATTGCATTGTCACCGTAGATCAGCATGCATGCAAAGTTTGAAGGAAATTGGTTTGGTAAAAGTGGGTAAAAATTGATTGCAAAATTTGACCCAGATAAACAGAGAGGGTGAGCTGAATAAAATTGTGTAAAAACACGCTTTAAGTGACCAGTCTTTATTTTTACATACATTTTTTAATAGTTTGTGCACTATTTCATAATACTGTACACAACAAGCGGGTAGATTACAGCAATACTAGAAGTCACAATTTTTTAAATTTTTAATATACGAAAATGGGATAAGTTGAAGGTAGCAAGCATGTTTGTCCAAAATTATATACAGGTACTGTGTTTGCGAAATAATGCAAATGAAAATAACTGTAATAATTATAAATAATTATTAATATTTGAAAAGAGGAATTGTTAGTCCTGCTGGTATTTTTATTTGAATGCATTACAGCATTTTCAAAAGAATAATTATTGAATAGTAATATAATGTACAATGAATTAGAATCATTTTAATTTAATTTTATTTTATTGTAATTTTATGAGGAAGCACAGTGGCATGGTGATTAGTATTGTTGGCTCACAAATTCAGCAGAGCTCAAAATATTGGTGTGGGTGAATCAATAATAGTAATAATTCTTTATATTTATATAGTGCTCTTCTTGCTATTCATAGTGCTTTATACAGTGGGGAACTACTTCAACCATCACTAATGTGCAACATCCACCCGGATGGTGCGACAGCAGCCATTTTGAGCCAGTACACCCACCATGCATTGGCCACACATGTACACTCACCTGCAATTCCACTTCCAGTGCTAAATCTTGCCAGCAGTCAGTACTGCTGCCTCCCTCCCCACAATCCTAAAATGAAATAAGTCAAACAAATGTGTAGGTATGAAAAATAGCTAAATGTATGAATAGAAAAAACAGTAATTTAAAAATATACAGATGTGTAATTATAACCTATAAGGAAATAATCCTGTTAGTTCTTCCATCCGTTAATCCATCATTCTGCCCAGTGTATTATCTTCAATTTAGTATATTTCAATAAGAAATTTTTTCATAGTGAAAACAATTAAAACAATTGGGATGAAGGAATATTGTACAGTGTCATTGTCTGCATATTGTAATCACTAGGGTGTGCCACTGAGCCCCAAACCAGAGACACAGCAATACCCAACACAACTCCAAGTTCAAATAAATTATTTTTATTTTGCAAAGTGCCTTCCACATATAATCACCAGCAAAATAAGTCATTCATAATCCTACATTCTCATCCAAAAAAGCATTGCCCACTGCCTCCCAACTTTGACTTGATTTAAGTGAGTTACGGGCTTTCTTTTAAACCAGACATGGGAACTGCATTTGTTCTTCTGTCCATGTCATCTGAAGCATTTCCAGATTATGTAGAAACCAGGGCAGTCCTCACCCGACAGGGCCCTTTGGCATTTTCCAAAGACCGTGACAGGGCTGAACCCTAAGATATTCAGAACAGACTGAAACGGTGGCAATGATTTTAAAAGTTCTCACAGTTCCTCGATGTTGATTTGGCTTTTAGCTTGGTTCTTCTGACTTCATGTAGATTTTCGAGAATCTTTGTCCCGTCAGTGTGAGTTGAGTGGGTGCTACTCTAGCACATGCGCAGTCATGTTTTGCGTGGAACTGTTGAGTCTGAAAGTCCCTTTCCCTCTTAAATTTTAGCAATGGAAATCAGACATGCATTCCAAAACACCTTATCATCTACTGGTAAGAAAGGAGAGTCACTCATGCCCAGTCTGGTCATAGGGCATTCTTTGTTGACAGCTCCGGCAGTCAGGGTTTAAAAGTGACTTTTTAATTGCTATAGTTTTTGTGTGCTTTGCAGCCTTCCAGTTGGGAAGGTTTACGGTAAGAGACTCTGAGGTTTTCCACAACAATTTCCAGTGAGTTTGACCCTTCAGCAGCATGTGCTTCATCTTTATTTGTGGCGTTTAGTGCTCCGTTGAAGAGGCCATTCAGCATCCTTCCAGCACATATGAGTCCCAGTCTTGAACCTGGTATGTGGGCCAGCTGTCTTAGGATATTGCAGTGTTTCCTGACAGTGACCAGCTGCCAGATGTGTAGAATTATGGTCTGGATTTTGGTTACAGTAAACAAGTTTTACAGATCCCTACCAAGTAATTAGCCAGAAATCCTGACAACTACTCCAGTCGTAACTACTGGGAAGCGCCATAGTTCCCCCAAACCACAGACACAGCAATCCTCAACAAAATTCCAGGTTCAAATAAATGATTAAAAAGATTAAAAGGAACTGAATGATTAATGTCAATCAATCGGTTTATTAATTATCAGCTTTGCCAGTAAATTATTTGGCTCCCACTTTATTTTCCTTACCTTTCTATGTTTTAGGGTTTTCCAGCTGTTAGACTTATATCAAGGTACTTCATGCACACACAATTGTCCATCACATCCTGCCAGAGGTCACTTAACAGTTACAAGCCTAAAATCAATGTCTATTTTTGGCTCCAATAATGCTACAACCTGCAGTTCAGCCATTTATTCAGGAATACTGGTGGAGTGTGCAACTAAATTTTTGCATCCTGTTAAATCTGCTGTCTTAAAAGGGCTTGTGTGGCACTAAAAAGCATAGAAAAATGTCCAATGCCAACTTTGTCCTACAAAAGACAGTCTAGTGCACATTTTATTTTTCAGCTAAATTTCCAGCAGTAATGTTCTGCTACATTAATAGGATTTAAAGATATAAAACAATGACATGTTAGAAATAAAATCATTACATATGCAAAAGCTGTATTTCACTTGCACTGAGTGGTGTTAGATAGACCAACTTTTTAAATTGCAATACCCTAAATAATAGTTCAGTAATGGTAAAATTGCAGTGGTTGCTGTAAAGACAAGGTTAACAGTAAGATTAAGAGATTCAGAAAAATACAGTTATTTTGAACCAGAAAGAAAATTTAAATAAACAGAAGGTTTTGAATCCAACAGAGGAGAGTTGGGCTATTCTAATTTAAAATTTGAATTAGCCTCTATACAGCACTTATATATTTATATATACAGTATATATGTGGAAAATTAAAATGTTTGTAGTGAATATTACCTGTGTATCAGTATCACTGTTAATATTCAATACTCTGCACTTTAGCTTTCAAGGTAAGGGGCAGTTTTAGCTAGTTATACTTCCTGATCACAGAACTCAAGATTTGTGGTCTGCTATAGTTTAGTCAATAATGCAGGAATGTTACTGTGCTCTAAACATATGGCAGTAAGCTTGAACCTGAGTACATTTTATGAAATCTCATTAATAATGACAACAAAACAATACCTTTTTGCAATACCTTTTTGATTACATCTTTCCTGAAGAAGGGGCCTGAGTTGCCTTGAAAGGTTACGCATTGTAATATTTCTAGTTAGCCAATAAAATTTGTCATTTTACGTAATCTTTTTTTGCAAGGATAAGACAGATTTTCATGAATTAGTTAATTAAGCAAGCCATTAAACCAATTTCATAAAAATAAATATGTATTTGGGTGCAGCATCAGCCAATCATGACTTGAGTGAAGACAGAAAGATGGACAGTATTCTGTCAGTCTTTTTAATAAGTATCATTTTTCTAGTTTACAGTATTGTGAAGTACTTCACATGTACAGCATTTTGTTAGATAGAATTTGGGTAAAGACAGGTAAATTGCAGAGTGAGCATTTGGTAAGGCTTGATTCTTGATGCCTGGGTCTTTGAATCTTGCAACTTCCCCAGCATTCAATATCCTCTTCATCACTTAAAAAAATCTTACAAAAATTTTCATCTTCAATGCTGCAATTTAAAAAGTTGTATAATACATATAAATTTGAGATTATTCCAATTCTTTAAAGAAAGAAATTACAACACCTGTTTGGACCAAGTTTATATTTCAATTAGAATATTCCGAGAGTCAGCAGTACATTGTCTCCATGCACAGTCTTGCATATCAAAAATCTTTTTCCAAAAGAAAGCATTTATAACACAGAAAAACTCTTTCACAGGATAATTGGGTTGTTAAACAAAGACACATCCTAGCAGATGGTTTCCTTATCTACTTTTGTGCATCAAAAATTAAGCTGTATTTCTCTTATACAGGACCTGAAGCTGTTTTATTTCAATGTCAACAATGTTTTCAGGCTGAAATTTTCAAAACTAGAGCTCAGATTTGACTGCTCTTGTGCATCAACTCTATATAATAAAAATGTGAGAGATGAAAATCATATGTCTAATTTGCTTTCTCTGACATAAAACAGGAAAGCATAATTGTAAATAGATTGAACCAAATTTAATAATGTATTTGTATTGTTATTTTTAGGAATAATACAATTACCTGTGGTGTCTGCTGGAATCTTCACGGGTGGACTTATAATGAAAAAATATAAGCTGTCTGTAGTTGGGGCAGCACAGTTATCCTTTGGAGCCAGCTTAGTGGGTTATGTTTTTTTGATGTCACAAATGGGCATTACATGTGATAACTCAAATGTTGCTGGTTTGACAGTAGCATATGATGGGTATGTATTTTTATCTTTTTAATGAAAGCCCTCAAACATTTCAATAAATTGAGAGAACTTAAATATGCAGAATCAATAGTTAAATTCAATAGTTTAGACATCATGAGTTCCTTTGAACTAAATTTGATTGTCTGCCTAGTCTCTATTAGTTTGAAGTTCTTTGGGATTTCTTTGGTTTCTACCCCCACACCAAACATACTGTATGCACGTAAGCCAAACTGTTGATGTTATATTGAATAGAATTGGACTGTGTGTGGCAGTGAAATAGACTTGCACCCAATCCTGGGTTGGACCCTGCCTTGCTGGGAGAACTGTAAGTGAAAAGTAGTGGGTTTAGAAAAATGGGTGGATGATATATTCAGTACCTTTTTTTGGCCACACAGTCATGTGATAGAGTACAAATATGTAATGAGTCAAATAAGCAAATGAACAACTTTTTTATTTCGCTGACTAATTTGATAGCTTTTCAAATACATCCTTAAGCTAGAGAATCATCTTTCTTTCTTCTTTCTTATATTTTGTCTTTCTCCTTTATGGAACTTTGTATGAGACCCAAGAATGATTGTATGGTTGCTTTAGGATGTCACCTAGTACTGCATATCTACTTATTTTGTTTCCTTTTGATTATCTACCTCCAAAAAAGTTCCATCTCCATAATCAGTATTACAGGTAAAAAGTGAAGCAATAAAGTTCTGATTATCTGGTTAAGGCTGCAGTAAGTTTAAAGCAGGATTGGTCGTTATCCCTTTGCAGTCACCTAAACTGGGTCATTTTAGAGTTGCCAGTCAAACTAACACTTGCCTTTGACTTGTCGGATGGAAACCCAGAATACCTGCAGCAAAAGTATGCAGTTATGAAGACAACATATAAAATACACAAAGAGTGTTACTGCTTTGGGATTCTAATCCAGTCTTCTAGGACTGTCACCAGCACTGCACCACCATTCTGCCCTTTTTTCTGACAAGTGATATTCCTCAACATAAGACATGTCCCCTTCCTCTTCCTTCATAAAAATACAAGCATCTAATGTCATACAACTTTGTGTTACTAAAGCATTATTAGTGAAGCAAACAATAATTATTTGAAATAAAAACAGAAAATAAGAAAGTATTCAGTTTCTATAGTTTCAGTATATTTCATTCAAATACAGTGGTACCTCGGTATACATCCTTAATCCGTTTCAGATTCTTTGACTTATACCAAACAGGACATATACCAAACAAATTTTTCCCATAAGAAATAAAGGGAAAATTATTAATCCGTTCTAATGAAAGAAAATCCTATTGTTATTGGCATATTAAACATTGATGGGGTTGTATAAAATAATTTAAACACTGCCTAATACTAAAATACATAAATACAAAAGCAGTCAGAGGAAATAAATGAAAATTTTATCTCACTTTACTTTTTAATAATGTCTTTGTTTTTCACAATCGTAGATACCGTCGTTCTCGGCATACGGTATGCAGCAGCCAAGTCCTGGATACGCATGCCACCTTCATACTTTTCAACAATCAATTCAAATTTACACGAAAAAACACACAATTACGTGAAAATTGACAGAGAGTTAAAGCGCGGGTTGTTCACTGAATGCTAGCAAGTGGCATACTGACGCTTGTGGGCAGTCGTGGCTTTGTCTCGAGAGAGGTAAACAAGGGTAACGCGCAGTGTTCTAGCACGCGAGTCGTATTCCAAACAAAGGTCATATACCAAGCAAAATTGTTCGCGTCCAAACAGGACGTATACCAAGTTGGAATCATTCCAAAGCAGAAGTATACCGAGGTACCACTGTATATTGATTATCTGATTTGACTTAAATAATAAGTACAAATGCTGCATATTTCCACTTGTGGAGTTCAGTTACTGTAGAGCTCAGGGTCACCTAAATTAGTTAATGAGATCATTGAACTGGCTTTTTTGTTCAACATCTTAACAATTAGGCTACAGTACATTAACCTGATACTTATTATTCATTGTATTTTTTTCTTTTTAAAAGCGAGAAACTCTAATTCTCTCTAAATGTTTTGACTGATGCCATAATCATGCAGGTGTTTCCTTCCCAACTTCATTATATTATTTGTGTATATTTTATAACAGGCATTGCGGTTATGTAGTATATTTAAAACTACTTTAGACATTTAGGAAATACTTTATATTACCTCGAGGTAGGCTTTCAGAAGCACTGTCTTTGCTCTGGACAGTGACCTTGTGGCTAAAGAGCTGGATTATAAATCAGCAGATTATATATTCAATTATATTTTAAACTATAACATTGCAAATTCAGTTCTGAAGCCTAGACACAGGTTAAAACTAGATCAGCTGCAATTGTAAAAATGAAAAAGTTAAAAATTGGACAACTAGGCTTTCAGCACAATGGAGACTGGAAAGTTGGAAGAACAAAAATCTTTGTGTTAATTGTATTAAACTGAAAATGCCATACATAAAAATACACATGAAAACAAAAGAGAAAAGAGTTCTGGCTTCTTGCATGTTAAAGTAGGTTTCAAACAAAAAACCATGGCATATAAAATCCCAGCATATTCTATTACCTTTTCTATAAATTTTGTAAGCTCTAAAATTGAATTCATAAAGAATGCATTTCTCTTTCTCTTTTTAGGAAACCTCAGCTTTCCTACAGTGAAACAACACTACTATCCCAATGCAATAATGGCTGTGCTTGCTCACTGAAGCAGTGGGACCCTGTTTGCGCTTACAATGGAATCACATATGTGTCTCCTTGCCTTGCTGGCTGCAAGTATTCCTCTGGAGCTGGAAAAAGCACCGTAAGGCCTCTCTGACAGATAAGAAAACAAAGTTTTCTAATATTCTTTGCTTCATAAATTACTTTTTAAAATGACAACCTTAAAAGCACTTATAACATACATTATTTGTTTTCAAATGTACTTTTTTAAAAAGAATGTTCAATAGAAAATTTTTATATTAAGTAAAGTGTAATGTTGTGCGGTACTTTTTACGAGACCTATGTATAGTTTTGATAGCAGAACACAAGGAAAGAACATTCTTAATAGAATACTGCACTGCCGTAACCATTGCAGCAAAACTAAAACTGGTGAGATGTGCTCAGATTTTTATTTTTAGTTAGAATTCTTGCTGGTTTATTCTGCACTAATTGCAAATGATTGATGGCTTTCTTAGGTAGAACACTTAGGAGGGCGTTATAGTACTCTAGCCGACTAAAACAAAAGCATGAAATAATTTCTCAGCATCTTGCAGTGTTGTAAGCAGTGTAATTTTTGCAGTGTTGCTTAAGTGAAAAAATTGTGTCCATGATCACACCTATATTCTTTAATTCCACCTTAACTTTTAACGCTAAGGGATCCAGTTTATTTTTAACACACTCTTTTTTCCTTATTTAATTTTAGAAAGTTACTACTCACTGATTCAGAAATACTAGTAAGACATTGTATCAGAGAGCGAAAAGCATCAGGATCATCAGGCACTATGGATAAATTAAGCTGTGTGTCATCTGCATAGCTGTGATAGTTCATTTTGTGCTTTGATATAATCTGGCCTAATGGAAGCATATGCCTTGAAAAAAGCGGGTCCAGAATAGATCCTTGTAGTGCACAGTATACAATATCATGGACTTACAAACCATAATCACCAGAGCTAAACAAAACAGTTTCTAACTGTTAAATAGGACTGAAGTTAATTTAACACAGTGCTGGAGATGCCCACCCATTGTCTAAGGCGATTTATAAGAATAATGTGGACTTGACTGCACTTAACTCTAAGAGAACAAATTAACCCACAAGTCATGTACGACTTTACCCAGTGCAGTCTGTGTACTATGATTTGCTCTAAGACCTGAACTTATCAAGAATAGAATGTTTATTTAAGTACTGTAATCATTTAATTGCTGAAGTTTTACTTAATAAAGGCAGGCTAGAAATGGGTCTTAAGTTGTCAAAGACAGGGAAGTCTAAATTATTTTTCTTGGGCAGAGGTTTAATAACTGCCGCCTTTAGGATTTTAGGATTTCACTGTTGCAGATGACATTGCTATTTGTTGGGTATAGAAAGATTATGTCAACTGAGGACCAATAAGGTTTGTTTCTGAAACTATAGATTCTTCTTTTTTCTTTTTATATTGATTTTAATTACAGATAATATTCAATACAGTTAAGTCAAATTTATCAAATTAAAGCAAAATTTAATCCCCACACAAGAGAAAAAGAGAGGAACCAGCAACTGAAGTTAATCTATAAAAGGAGTAAGAAAAGAAGGGTATCTTTATCCCCAAAATGGAATCTTATTCAAAACTGTTATTGATTAGATCCTGACAGATTTTTTAAAAAGTTTTGAACAGTTCCTCTAAGTGAGAATTAGATTTTTTTTCTAATTTCAAGTAGTATAGAACATTGGTTACTCACTGACATAAAAGTGGTGGAGTGGAATTCTTCAAATTGAGCAAGATAAGTCTATGTGCCAGTAGTGTAGTAAAGGAAATAACAGTTTGTTTGTTCTTCTCCACTTTAAGGCTGTCTGTTAGTACACCAAACACAGCTGTTAATGGGTTAGGAGTGATTGTGACACCAAAGCTGTCTGATAGGCATTCAAAGATTTTTGTCCAAATTGTTGTTAATTTGGTGCAAGCCCAGAACATGTGGCCCAGTGAGGCTGGAACTTGATTGCAACAGATACAGGTTGAATCTTGCCCTGGAAAATTTTGGACAATTTTGAATGAGATAAATGTGCTTGATAAAAGATTTTAAGCATTAAATGAATGCTTTGCACATATGGAGATCAAGTGCATTCTGTTCATGGCTGCCTTCCACTCCTTTTCTGAAATATTAAGTGACAGATCCTTTCCCCACTGTACTCTGGCATCTTTGAAAAGAAGAGACTTTAAAATATTTTTATAAATTGTAGAGATGCTAATCAAGACTGGTTAATAATTCTTCTGGAATAGGAATGGGTGTGAGGTGTGAAAAAACGGGTAGGTTTATTTTAGAAAAATTTCAGATTTGTAAGTAGTGGAACAATTGTGTTGCTGGAAACTTACATTTGAAGTGTAATTGTTCGTAAGATGCAAAAACATTATATATATACAGTTCGCTAAGTATTTTAACCCTGGGCATTTTTTTAAAGGCTAAATACTGTGCAGGTTTGAGAGGGTTGAAAATGATTATTATCATGAGAGGAGTAATAGATAAAAGCTTCTCTGCCTTGAAATGCTTCCTTCATTGGTTCCATTTTCCATTCCATTTAGGTCTTTTAGATCAGAGAGTACTTTTTATCCTGTTTGGATCATGAGCGAGTCCTTTGACATTCTAGCATACAAAGTTTACTGTTTGGTCAGAGAGACACACATCTTCTGAAACTTAGGGGATATTTTGTAATCTTAAGTAAAAGTGGTGTGTTGTTTCATTACTGACACATTTACATTGTTCAGTATTAAAAGAGGTAATAACAACAACTAACCAGTACTGATGAATCCAGAAATGCCCAGGTTGAACATGCAAACCCCATACAAATGGTAATGTAAAGAAGGAATTCCAGCTCTGTGCTACAATTCTGCCTGTATATTAAAACATCTGTACTAAACTTTAGCCTGATTAAAACAAAATGTACTGTATACTTCTCCCTTGATTGCTGCCACTAGACAGCATGAGTGTTCACGACAATACATGTGTAGTATAGGTTCAGTGACCTGTTTCATCCAGGAAGAGTGCTCTCTGTTTTATTTTATCATTGTTTAATGAGTGTTACTATTGATTTAAATGGGAGAAGTGCTTGGCTGAAAATTCTTAAAAACTGCTGCATACAAGAGTTTTCTAAATGGTTTGTTGCTAAAATGCTTTTGTGTGAATATTTTCATTGAAAAGAATGGGAAACAACTTTTCAAGTGATTAGGAACATTCTGGTCTAGCACTAAAACTCTAGAAAAATGCTTAGGTTTTAATGGACCCTAAAGATAAGGAGGTGTTTCAACACACAGTTGTACTAAAAAAGCATTTGAGTGCACAATGGTACTTGGAAGGCATATAATTTAAAAAGAGACCGCTTAATTGATTGATTTAGCATTTGACCCTGAAAACAGAAGAGAAAGACAGAATGTGAGCCATGGCTACTTCATTATTGTAAAACAGTTATTTTTCTTCACCACTTACATTTTAAAGATACTATTCAAGATCTAGGCTAAGCAGGAAATATGTTAGGGTATTATGCCTTGTATTATTCTCATTTAATCTTTTTTTAGTGTGTGCTAGTACTATTTATTGTGTTAGTGCCTTAAAATATGATAAAACTGTTATAGCATTCATTTGGCCTAGCTTCTTCCATTTTCTGATCTAAGAGGTTCAGGTGTGGGGTTGCCATCTTAATGAGTTCATTAAAAAGTCAAGTGGGGTTAGAATTGTGATTTGCAAAACAATAGGGGATTCAGGTCTGCAATAGGTAACTAACCTGAAGTCTCATCACCATGCGCTAGGACCATAGGTCACTGCTGCCTCTAGTTTTTAAAACAGTTCTCACCTGGGAAAATGACAAGGATAACCTGAGCGCTACTTTAGAATCAAATGAACTGTAATGTTTTTTTTTTCTTTGCAATAAATCAGTAAGACTGTCTTGGACGTTAAGTTGTTATAGCGCATTCCATTGTTGAGTTACATAAATATAGTCAAAGTAAAAATATATTGCATGTATAATAGTTAACAATTTTATTAGGTGCACCTAGCTAATATATTGTCCCCAATTTGCATTTATGCCATGGACTGAACAAGATGTTCGAGGTACAAGTATTGCACAGGAATGCTTGAGTATGTTGACTCCAAAGATTGTGACAGGTGGTATAAGCTATTCGATTAAATGATTTATATTCCAACAGGTCCTTTCACCTCATCCCACAGACACCCAATTGGACTTAGATCTGGGGCCTCATGTATAACGCCGTGCGTAGAACTCACACTATAAAATGGCATAAGCACAAAAGCGGGAATGTCCAGATGCATAAATCTGTGTGTACGCAAACTTCCACGTTCTTCCACTACATAAATCCCAGTCAGCATGAAAGTTACACATGTGCACGCGCCAGCTGTCTCGCCCCAACTCCTTCCAGAATTGCTCCTCTTTGAATATGCAAATCAATATAAATATCCCTTAAGCTCATTCTTCTGTGAAAAGACAATGTGAAAAGCACGGGGGAAAAATATAAGAATTTCAGCGAATACCAAGTGGAGGAAAGGAAAAACTATTTGTTGGTTTAAACAGGGGTATAATCAACAAAAGGAAGTTGATCAAGTGGCAGTGTCGGAGAAACTCGAAAGCTCAAGTTCACAAAGTCGCGCAGTGCCTGAATTAAAAAAGTAGTTGTAAGATATCAAAGTCGCCGTGAAAAGGTGAGTCATAGCCGACCATTTGAGTGTCATACGAAAGCTTATTATGGTACAGACATAAAAAATAGGCACACAGTGGGGAGAAAAGCACAAATGTCAACTTTAATATCGAAATTTCTACTTTAATCACGTAGTTTATTTTGTCATTAAAGTAGAACATCATAAACTTCATCTTAAAATCGTTTAATTTACTAGTTTCTCAAATCCCATCTTAACTAAAGTAGCACGTTAAATGCTTTGTTTTGTATTTGATCTTCTATGTGTTCTATGTGTGTGAATCATTACATGTTTCCGGGCTTTCTCTTCCTCCAACAGGACACAGAATCCATTACATTCATAATATTACAGCTCTCTGAATAATTAATATACTGAGATGTGTATGTGATATCATTTTCAGGATGATAGGAGTTAAATCATGTTATTAAACATGGGAACACAAGATGCTTGCTCCGCCATGTGCGACCTTCGATGAAATACTTTATTGTAGCAGTACTGTCTCTTTCAAACATACTAACCCCCAATTCCTGTCCTTACTTTTCTTTCTCCAAATACCCAATCGCCACACAATCAGCTCTGTAATAGACGTTAAGCCATCTGTAAGCTTAGAACGCCGATTCTTCAAAACTTTTAAGGAACATTGAAATATGTACGTAGTACGTGTTTAATTATTCTATCCATCTATCCTTCCAGTGTCGCACCAGCACAAGCAAGAATACAGCGCAAGGCAGGAACATTCCATGAATGGAGCACAAGCTACTAGCTAGCTCTGCGGCACCATGTCCTGGCATGTTTAATTATTAACAATATAGATTACTGTGGGGTTTGTTTCCTACCTTGCGCCCTGTGTTGGCTGGGATTGGCTCCAATATAGATTATTTAAATTAAGTTAAAGTTTTATCTGTATAATATAATAAACATATTTTGCTGCATTTCATCTTAAAAATTATATCGTCATCATATGTAAATAAACACTTTATAAAGTGGCTCAGGTTGTGTAATAATATAACTGTAGTGCAAGTTTACAGTGAGGTAATTCTACTTATAAGTACAAACAGTTCTACAAGGAGCACTTGATTGAGTGCGTTTATAGTTCTTGGGATGCAACTGTTTCTGAACCGCGCTGTCCCTTCAGGAAAGGCTTTGAAATGTTTGCCGTGTGAAAGCAGTTCAATAGACAGCATGGCTGAGGCAGTGTGTGTTTGATGCTGTATACCGATAATTCTCTATCTCAGATTCTGTAGATCTTTGATTCCCCACTCAGATACAGTGATATTAATACTCTGAGTGGTACAGTGAGAGTAATATGAAAAAAGATGATCCGCTGTGGCAACCCCTAACAGGAGCAGCTGAAATAATAAGAAGAAGAAGGTGCAGTGAGAGTAACAACGCTAAAGCAGCTATTGTATTTAGAATAATTTGACCATTCTGTGGACCATTATATTGTTACTGGTTAATTACAATCAGATGCATTAAACTAATAAACAATATGCGGCTAATTCCAGTGTATTTATAAAGCCACTTCAGGGATGTGGATCTGAAAAAGACAGGATAACCACACAGGAACAGTAGCACTCGTTGACGATAGGTGTCGTCAGTCTTTCCGATCAGCTGCTGCTGTGATTCACACTCAGATACAGTGATATAAATACTCTGAGTGGTGCAGTGAGAGTAATATGGAAAAAGATGATCTGCTGTGGCAACTCCTAATGGGAGCAGCTGAAAGAAGAAGAAGAAAAAGATGGTGCAATGAGAGTAATAACGCTAAAGCAGTTATGGTGTTTGGAATATTATGGCTATTCCCTGGACAATTATATTGTTGCAGGTTAATTACAATCAGATGCATTACACTATTAAAAAAACATGTGGTTAATTTCAGTGTATTTATAAAGCCGCGTCAGTAAAGGAAAGGATAACCACACAGGAACAGTAGCACTGCTTTGACGCTGGGTGCCGCTAGTCTGCAAAACCAAGTGGAGAACTTGCGTACGACAAGGTATGAGGTACTGTGGAAATGTGCGTGGCTTTACGCCAAGTGTAGATTTTACACATCGCGATTTGAACGTGGAAACGTTCTTATGCAACATTTCTGTGCGTGCGCACCGTTTATACATGAGGCCCTAGGTCAAAATGGTCTACCTACATTAAAAATTATATATATACTGTATATATATATATATATATATATATATATATATATATATATATATATATATATATATATATATATATATACTGAGTATCAGAAGTGGGTAGTGACGAGTTACATATACTCCGTTACATTTACTTGAGTAACTTTTTAAAAAAAATTGTACTTCTAAGAATAGTTTTACTGCACCATACTTTTTACTTTTACTTGAGTGCATTTGTGAAGAAGAAACACTACTCTTACTCCGCTACATTGGGCAACACTCGAATCGTTAATTTTTTTCCATTAGATAAAGTCTGATAGACCATTTTCAATATGCTCAGTGTAGCGTATGCTGTCAAGTTGCACACACACCTTCCATTACATCTCCAGCTCTGACGCTAGGTTTTGGATGTTCCCCAAATCAAGGCGCTGCAGCATTTTTCGTTTGAAAGCATTAACTGAGCTAATCATATTGACCATGGTTTTCTCTTTTCCTTGCAGCTGTAAATTAAGCTCATTCAACATGTTGGTCAGATTGGAAAAAAATGCCAAGTCTAGCGGCCATTGATCATTACTGTTAAGTTGCTTGTATTCTGCATGTTTAATGACAAGGAGAAACTCCTTTTTCTCTGGCCAGGGGTCATGAAATCTCAACTGGAATTTCTCCCTAGCCATCTGCCTCAATGAAGGCATCTTTTATCATCTCTCATCCTTGGAAGGACTTCTTATGCTTAATGATCGAATGACTCACATGAAGTGATGCTTCAGTGTGTCTGCCTTTGCTTTTGAATTCAGCTGAGTGAAAAATGACAGCTGTCCGATTAACTACGATTTTAGTTTCTTCTCCTTTCTCTTTCTTAGATCGCTGCTCGGACGGAAGTCAGTTTCGTAGTTTTTATGAACAGTTCGAAAGTGCCTTTCCACATTTTCCTTCTTTGGAATAGCAATGATAGATTGACAGATCAGACAAACGCACTTCGATTGTGACATTATGAGAGAAAAAAAATCCTCTTCCAATTCCAAATCCAGCCCATAACCAACAATTTTTTTTAAATCCATTCTTTAGTAGATATAAATTAGAAGACTAACTAGATCACTTAGATAGGCGGAGTTTTGCAGTAGCTTGTGCGTTTGATCGTGTGTGCGGGATGACCAGTGTGTTAGAAGAAAAGAGATCTCAGACTGGCCGCCCTGTATGTCAATCAAGTGGCAAATCCCATTGGGAGGATATATGATAGAATAACAATTAAAAAATTTTTTTTTTGAGTGCAATGCAATCTACCTGCACTACCTTTCTGATCTACTGGTCGATCGCGATCGACATATTGGGCACCCCTGCTCTATAGCTTCAAGAGATATGTGCCCCTTTTTGTATATACTGCAGACTTTCAGCAGTGCTCGCCACCTTGGTGTACAGAGTGTGCACCCCTTAACTTTCATAAATAGCACACCTCAGATGACGGCACCCAAGGCAGCTACCTGTTCTTCCTAATGGATTGATCTGACTCTCCTTCCAGATTAATGTAGTGCACGTTCATGCTATACAATAGGATGAATCTGTATATTGATCATGTTTTGGATGTATCCTGCTTATTTTACCAGCATGAACTTATTTAATCAGTAACCACATATTGCAAGTGATACTGATTATGCCATTTTTAAAAAAAAATTGTTAAGTTCAGGAATCTGTTTAAGGTGCCAGTCACTTCAATCTGTCAGCCAGTCTCTTATATTTGCACTTCACATGTTTTGTTAAAAATTTAGTTTACAACTGTCAGAGTATACAGAGAATCATGCAGGAGGAGCTATAACAGCTGAGCTTTGTTTCCTATTCTGATTCACATTATACATTTGTATTGTTTTTATTGTCTATTATATGTTTTATTGTTTTGAAGCTAATGTGTTTTATTGTTTCATATTTTTTCTAAAAGTAATATGTAATTAATATATCCAGTAAAAATTATTTGTATAATTGTGTAATATATATGAAAATTTTAGAAGTGCAATTTGAAAGGCATCATATAAAAAGCTTGATGAACTGAGTATTCTTCTGTCCTTCTAGAGTTACATAGTGTGGTTCAGTAGGCCAATAGTGTAAATTAAAAGATTTTAAAATATTTTGATGAATATAAAATACTAACTGTCCCCTCGTGGCTCCGCCCGTATAGTAGTGAAACAGGACAAACTTTAAAAATCAATTTAAAAACAATTAAAAAATGTAATTTAAAAAAAAATTTAAATGTAATTTGTAATGAGAAGAATTTATATTGATAGTTTTCATATCTGAGGGCCTCTTGAAATACAATATTTTTGGTTTTGTTATTGGGGCGAGAATGTAGCTCTTTGCCAAAAATGTAAAAAGTTGGCAAGGTATCTCTGGCCAAGCGGAAGGTGGATATGCTCAAATATCAGATGTTGCCACTGTGTCTGATCGTGTTTAGCTTTGATGGGAGAGTGTCCTCTGCGTGTTGAGAAAAGCACATGGCTGTGATAAGTCTGCCAATAAGCAAGTACTTTCTAAACACACGTAGCTGTGATCTCTCTCTTATAAACTTCAAATGTTACTCTTTAACAACCTCTAGATGATAATGTCTGCTGAACAAACAGGTATTGCTAGCTAAGTGGATGCAAGGTATGCTCCAACACATGGCGAGAGCTAGAGTGACTCGAATGGAGGCTTGCGTGCGGGTGAGAATGGTTTCACCTGCCTCCCCCTTCTCTTGGCCAGCAGCCTATCTTTTGGATTAGCACAAATAAATTTGTGCAACAACCAAACTATAATACTTAGCACAATGAGAGAAGTCACAAAATCGTGAATGTTCAAGCAAATTATAATAAAAAACCCAATCTAAATCCATTAAGTAGTTCTCTTGTGAAAAGCAGACAGGCATATAGACAGACACACAGATGGATTTTATATATAGAGAGATTTTAAAATATGATAAAATGCATTTATTTCTTTCTTTCTAGGTTTACCATAATTGTAGCTGTGTGGATTTAGCACCACTTTTATCAAGAAATTCTTCCACTATTTTAGGTCAATGCCCAAGAAAAAAAGAGTGCAGTGTGAGTTTTATTATCTACATGGTGATAACAACTATAGGGGCTTTTATAAACTCAGTAGGAGGCACTCCAGGATACATGGTCATTATCAGGTGAGTTCAAAACAAAATGCAACTAAATCACTGAATTTGTTACATAGATCCTTAGTACTATTGCATTTCAGATGTTCATTCTGTAGCTTTCAGTATTCAGAATTTACTACATGGCAAAAGATATTTTAGAGTTCCTCATTTATTGGAGTTTCAGAAAGGTAATTCATTCCATATTTTCTAAGCATTGCATAATCAAGTTTGGAGCTGCTGGAAAACAGTTATTTTAAAAAGGAGCTTTTAATGTCAGATCTAGTGGAAATATTATAAAATGTAATAGGAAAATGACAAATAATTAGACTCCGTAAATGCATGACTTTACTAGTGTGTTATCATCCATTCACCTTTCTTTTCAGGTGCATCAGCCCTGAACTAAAGTCCCTTGCTGTTGGATTACAAAATTTAGTCATAAGAACACTTGGTAAGAGTTAATTTAATGTTGTATGACCCAAAACTTACATAAAATGTTTACATTGGAGGTAATTATGGTAACATAATTAATGCATAGTGAAACATGGACATCACTGTGGTTAGTACTTGTGATTCATTGCTCCATGAGTTTTGTCACTGTCCAAGTGGAGTTTACACACTCTGCCTGTGCATGTGTGAGTTTCTTTCCCACTTCCCAAAAATGTGTCCCATGCAGATGAGGAGACAATATGCAAACTCCAAAGATTTGAACTCAGTCTCACAGAATTTTGATACAGCAGCACTTAATACTATGCTACCTTAGTTGAATGAAAGAAAATAAAAAGATAACAAAATAATGGCACCGACTTCCACTCTAGAGCTGCTACTTGTTTTGTAAATACCATAATGAATGCTAGATAGGTCAATTGTCAAAAACACATGGGGGCAAGACCTTCAATATAAATCCCTCTTAGCTATAGTTTCTGTTGTTTGAATTGTCTTCTGCTTACTGAGGAGGCATTTCTATACTTTGAGTTCAAACAGGGTAAAAGGTTTGTCCATGAATAAAAAAGAATAAAGGTACTACATCTTGATAGATAGATAGATAGATAGATAGATAGATAGATAGATAGATAGATAGATAGATAGATAGATAGATAGATAGTGTGAAAAGCATGCCCCCAGACAAAGACGGACAGACACCAGATTGTCCAAAATGCACACTTTTATTAAGTCCACAGTACCGCAATACCAACAGTTTATCTCTCTCTCTTCTCTTCTCTTCAATTCGCTTATCTTCTCTATACAATGACCTCCTCTCTCTCTTCTCTTCTCTTCTCTTCAATTCGCTTCTCTTCTCTATACAATGACCTCCTCTCTCTCTCCTCCTCCTCCTCCTCCTCCTCGTCCTCCTCCTCCTCCTCCTTCTTCTCCTCCTCCTCCTCCTCCTCCTCCTCCTCCCAGGCTTTGTCTCCTTCCTCCCAACTCCGGCTCAGCTTCTTGAGGGAGGCGGGCCCTTTTATAATGACCCAGATAGGCTCCAGGTGTTCTTCCTAATGTCACTTCCTGGTGTGGCGGAAGCACTCCGGGCGACCTTGGAATTTCATCCGGCAGCATTTCCTGGTGTGGCGGAAGTGCTGTCGTCCAAGGTTCCAAGCATGTCCTGGCGCCCCCTGGCGGTCTCCAGGGAAAATATTGTCCCATTTCTGGTCCCCTGCTTCTTCCGGCGTCCCGGCGGGCTCATATCCCTGGGAATCTATGACAATAGATAGATAGATAGATAGATAGATAGATAGATAGATAGATAGATAGATAGATAGATAGATAGATAGATAGATAGATAGATAGATAGATAGTGCACAAATATGGTGATGGATATTGTGCATAAATTGTTTTTCCCATGGTAGTGGAAGACAAATGACATTTTGCTATTATACTATTTATACTTTTCCTAGCCTTCTCATCTTTGAGCAGATTTTCCAAATGTTTATGTGTAAAATATATTTCAGGTGGGATTCCTGCACCTGTTTACTTTGGAGCGCTGATTGACACCACATGTTTGAAATGGGGCATTAAAAAGTGTGGAGGCAAAGGGGCCTGCAGGTTGTACAACATTGAAGCTTATAGGTAAGTACCATAAGTAGTATAAATGAGACATTTTAGCCTTTGTCCATGTATGGGCTACATCCTGAGTAAGACATGTTCATTTAAATGTTAAAGGCTATTTAAGCATGTACACTGTCAGTGAAATATTTCAGGAATCTATTTAATTGTAAATGCTAATTATTGTTTTATTATTTCCTAGTTTTAGTAATGTTCACGTGAGGAATATGCTTGCATATAAACAAAAATGTTTACAATTTTTAATTATATTGCCATTGTTATTTGTCTATGTATGGCTCTGCTGTCATTGCGGAGATAAGTCTATGTTATTTGAAAACCTTATTATCTGAAACTGTGCAGAACAATATCAGAATTTGAATATCTTTAAAAAAGTATTCCACCCAAAAATGACTGTTTATATGTATTTCTTGCTATATATTTTGCAATGATAGCTGAGGAGTTTTTTAATCGTGTTTTCTTGCAGAATAGAGATAAAAAAAATAAGTTTCTGATAGATTAGGCATCCATGGTAACCAATGTGGGATAGTAGCAAACAAGATCAATAACATTCATGAAATAATCTGACATTACTCATGTCACATAATCCACATGTCAAGTCATTCAATCATATGCTACAACATCCTAAACCTATATAACAGGCAGTGTGGCACGATGGTAGGTAGTGTGGCGTCATAGAGAAGGCTTTGGACATTGATCCTCTAACCCATAGGTTGTTGTGGTAATCTTCCTGCCAAGCATTACCACTTTAAAGAAAAAGGGTTCAAGAACAGTGTACAGTAATCCCTCGCTATATTGCGCTTCGACTTTCGCAGCTTCACTCTATCGCGGATTTTAAATGTAAGCACATCTAAATATATATCATGGATTTTTCGCTGGTTCGCCGCTTTCTGCGGACAATGGGTCTTTTAATTTAGGTTACATGCTTCCTCAGTTTGATTGCCCAGTTGATTTCATACAAGGGACGCTATTGGCGGATGGCTTAGAAGCTACCCAATCAGAGCATGTATTACATATTAACTAAAACTCCTCAATGCTATAAGATATGCTTCCCGCGCGCCACGGTGCTTGTTTGCTTCTCTCTATCTTTCTCACTCTCTCTGCCTGACTGAGGGGGTGTGAGCAAAGGGGCTGTTTGCACAGAGGACACGGACGCTCCTCTACAAAATGCCCCTCTACAAAATGCCGCTTTATCGCGGTGCTTCTGTATACTTAAAAGCATGTATTGATTTTTTGATTGTTTGCTTTTCTTAGCGAGCGCTCTCTCTGACATTATCTGCTCTTCACGGTGCTCCCTTAAAGAGAAGATATTGTAGCGTCTTCCCAGACGTAATGACGATCCGAGACGGTCACTTGGTTAGTCCTTTCTTTAATAAATAAAAAACGGTTGCTGTTGGCTGCAACCACGCCGAACAGACAGAACTTAAAAAAAACAATCTCACAGCGAGAGCGACATGACCGAACTTCTCTCCTGTCTCCACCCTCCTTGTTCCAACCCCAGCGCTCCCGCCCTCCTCCTCGGCTCCACCCCCCCATCCCTCCGGAACCTCCTTTACCTTCCACTCTATTACATGAGAAATAACAGGGACAACAGAATAAATAACTGAGGGATGCAAATCACAGAACACAAACTGCAAAACAGAACTCTACAATAAAGAACAGAACGCTACACTGCTCCCTCCCCACTAAGACCCTCGTCCCGAGGGTCCCACAAAAAGTCCCTGAGGTGCCCGGGGGGTCTTCTCAGTCTCCGAGGCCTGCGGGGTGTGAACGCAGGTGGCTGTGCCTGTGGTCCCGCAGCAGGAGGGTGCAGCGCAGGGGGGGAAGTCAAAGGGTCAGCAGATGGAATAGCAGCTGGGAAGGGGTGGTGGCCACCCGGTCCCTTTGAGAGGGCATGGGCCGCCTAGGGCTCTGTTGAGGCTGACCAGTGCCCCTGTAGGGTGCCAACCTGTCCCTGTGGAGGGCCACCCGCCTTCCCCTAGGAGGGAGCTGAACTCTATAAACCACCTCTCCCAGTCTTTCAAGCACTCTACAAGGGCCCACCCAGTGGCAGTCCAACTTAGGACAGAGACCCTTCTTTTTTTTCGGGCTATAGACCCAGACCAGATCCCCGGCCTGGAAGTCATGACCTTTAGCCCGCATGTCATAACACCTCTTCTGTCTTATGCCTGCTTTTTGTAGCTGGTCACGGGCAAAGGCATGAGCTGAATCCATTCTGTGCTGGAGCTTGCTAGCATATTCCGGCCCTGGCGGAACAGCGGCACGTCAGGGGGTCTCCCAAAGGTCATCTCCGGTGGTGTGCGCAGTTCTCGTCCCAACATGAGCAGGGCTGGTGTGCATAGGGTGGAGTCCTGTACCGCAGACCTGTAGGCCAATAAGATGAGGGGAAGGTGAGTGTCCCAGTCCCGCTGGTGCTCTGCCGTGAGGATGGCTAACTGTTTCACCAGGGTTCGATTGAAGCGTTCAACCAAGCCGTCGCTCTGGGGTGCAATGGTGTGGTCCGGTCTTCCGCATGCCCAGGCGTGCGCACATGGCTGAAAACACAGCCGACTCAAAGTTCCTTCCTGGTCACTGTGGATGGTCTCTGCGGCTCCAAACCTTGCAAACATGCCCTCCACCAGGGCATCAGCCACGGTCTCTGCCTCCTGGTCTGGAATGGCATACGCCTCTGGCCACTTGGTAAAGTAGTCCATTGCAACAAGGATATAACGGTTCCCCTTATCTGTACAGGGGAACGGGCCCACTATGTCCACCGCGACTCTCTCCATCGGGGCTCCCACTGCCATCTGCTGAAGTTCGGCATGGGACTGATGAGGGGGACCCTTGTGCGCTGTGCAGAGGTCACAGCGACGGCAGAAGTCTTCCACGTCCCTCCTGACCTGACCCCAGTAAAACCCTTGCCTGATGCGACGGAGAGTCTTTGCCACCCCAAAGTGACCAGTCCCTGTGGCACCATGGCATGCCTGGAGGATATAGTCCCTCAGGGACCGGGAACCACCACCTGCCACCTCTCCTCTCCAGTGGCCGGCTCCTTCCAGGCCCTCTGCAGTACCCCGTTCTCTACCCTAAGGGCATCAAATTTCTCAAATAGTCCTTTGGAGGCAGGAGAACACCCTGCCACCTCCTCCCACTGTGGTTTGCGGCCTGCCTCCACCCAGCGTAGCACCGGCTGTAGATCAGCGTCTAGCCCTTGTTGAGCTCTCCACTCTGTTTGGTCCAACATTTGAGTCAATCTGCAAACCGGTCCACCCCCCTCACATGTAGCATCTTGCTCCTCCTCCCCCTTGATCTCGGCCTCCCTGGCCTCTCTCTTCTCACAGTACTTGCAGCCCGCATGCACACAAGGCGTCGGGACATGGCGTCAGCATTAGTGTGCCGGGTTCCCGCCTGTGCTCCACTGTGAAGGAATACGATGCCAGCTCCTCAAGCCAGCGGGCTATCTGGCCCTCTGGTTCTTTAAAGGACATCAGCCACTGTAGGGCAGAGTGGTCGGAACGGACGGTGAAAGGGAGGCCGCACAGGTAGTACCTGAAATGTCCTATGGCCTTAACAACTGCAAGGAGCTCCCTGCGGTCACGCAATAGCGCCGCTCAGCTTTGTTGAAAGTCCTGCTAAAATAGGCCACTACTTTTCCCCTTCTTCCCTACTTGGCTCAGCACCGCCCCATCCCAACACCACTGGCATCCGTGTCAAGGATGAACGGCCGACTGGGGTCGGGGGTGAGGATCGGAGCGTTGTCAGTGCCATCTTCAAGGAGCTGAAGGCCTGCTCGCACTCTGGTGTCCACACAAAGTCACAGCCCTTTCCCTGCAGGCGGAACAGGGGTGCAGCTATACAGGAGAACCCCCTGACGAACCGCCTGTAATAGGAGGCCAGCCCAAGGAAGCTCTTCAAGTCCTTGATGCTGGTAGGCGTCGACCAGTCCTTACCGATCGGACCTTGTCCTCCAAAGTGCTGATCCCTCACCCCGATCCTGTGTCCCAAAATTCCAGTTCCTTCCTCATGAAGCAGCACTTTTCTGGGTGCAGCTTCAGTCCTGCTGCTGCTATCCTCTGTAGGACTCTCCTCAGCGAACTCAGTGCCGCCTCAAGGAGCCCCCATGCACAAGAATATCGTCCAAATAAACCAAGCATTCTTGGCGGGGAATGGCATCCAGGACCCTTTCCATTAGCCGCTCAAATGTGGCTGGGGCGTTACAAAGGCCAAAGCTGAGGACCTTGAACTGCCACAACCCCCGCCCGGTGCAGAAAGCGGTCTTGGACGGGCCTCTGGGCTGAGTGGGACCTGCCAATAACCGCTGCGTAGGTCTAATGAGGAGAACCACGATGACCCGACACCAGATCCAAGGACTCATCTATGCGGGTAGGGGTACGAGTCTTTTTTAGTCACACTGTTCAGAGGCCTGTAGTCTACGCAGAACCTCATTTTCTGACTCTTCTTTTTGTGGACCATCACAACCCCCGAAGCCCACGGGCTATTGGACGGCTCAATGATCCCTGCATTGAGCATTTCCTCAATCGCCGTGTCAGCGGCCTCCTGATGTGCCAGGGGGAGGCGGCGGGCGTGTCTTGATCGGCGGCGTCCCTGTGTCGATCTCATGGTGGACCAGGTGTGTCAGGCCGGTCTCTTCTGAGAGTGCGAAGATGTCCTTGAATTCCCACAACACCTGCCACAGCTGCTCTTGTTGCTCGGGTTGCAGGCCATCACAGCTGCGCCTCCAGATCTCTTTCACTGCCGTCAACCTGTCAGCCTCCCCCGACACCGGCTGTTGGACCAAGGACTGTGGCTGTACATCTCCCCTGGTGTGGATGACAGGGTGCACGGGACAGGCGGGTCCACCTGCAGGGGTAAGTCCTCCATCTGATGGGTCCCCGCTGCTTTCGATGCCGCTGGAGGTGAGCTTTGGGACTGCGCAGGTCGGACCATCTGCACCATGGGACCCCCCGGGAACTGTAGTGTGTTTTTCCCCAAGTCCAGTACACACCGAGCTGCCCTTAGAAAGTCTAGGCCTAATATGCACTCATCCTGTACAGCTGCAACCCACACCTTAAAGTCCACTACTAGGCCACCTACCCGGATGTTCACCAGCCCCCGCCCCAGCATGGGAGTTAACTCCCCCGTCACAGTTCAAGCTTGACAGATGTGGCTTCCAACTGCGTCCCTGCTGGAACCATGTCGGGTCTGAGGAGCGTGGCAGTGGAGCCCGTATCTATTAGAGCTACACAGAGCGCCCCCTTCAGGGTGATAGGGACATGGCAGAAGTCCCCAACATGAGTCCAGCCGACGACCCTGATCCATTCCGCGCCGTCGTCTGCTTCTGGGGAAAGCTGAGCCATACTTTCCCGGCTTTGCAAGTGGGCTCTACCCCCCGACGGACCCACGGAGTGGGACGGATGAGTAGGGGTCTGCGCCGTCCCTTCTACGCAGACCCTGGGCCGTTTCCCTGTCGGTCAGCACGCTTTGGGCACTGTACGCTGATGTGGCCGCCCTGGCCGCACACCCAGCAGACAAGATCTCCGGCGAGGTCGGCTGCTCTGCGGGGCTGGAGTGACACAGCTCGAATCATCTCTGTCAGCTCGCTGACCCACGCCCCCTCTCTGGTCCTTGAATTTCGCTACCCACGGCCCTTGCAACAGGGCTACAGGTGAAGGCATCAGTCTCAACCGTAGCTCCCACTAGCTCCCTCTCCAGCGCTATCTCTAAAGCGTTCTGCAGCGTGCGAGGGTGGGCCAGCTGCGTCTGTACCCGCAGATCCCTCGGGGACAGAGCCCGGATGAATTGGTCCCTTGCAAGCTCGCTCTGCACCACGGCTGGCATGTGCGAGTAAGCCCTCCTCGTCAGTGTTTCAATCTCTGCAGCTAAACGCGGAGCGGCTCCCTGTCAGTCTCTGTCTATTAGCTAGTTCAGAGCGCAGGACAGCGGGCTGATTAAATTGTCCAAACCGCCGCTGCAAGGCCCCAACTAAGGCCTCATAGTCACCCCGTTCTTCTGGGCTAAGTAACAGCAGACAGCGCGAGGCATCATCCGTGAGGCACAGAGCCAGCTGAAGTGCTTTGATGTCTTCGGACCATCCCGCAGCCTTCGCCAGCAGTTCAAATTGGGCATAAAAGGCCTCCCAGTCAGTCTTACCAGAATATTTCGGCGTTTTCATCTGCGGCTGGACACATAGGGGGCCGCCATTTCTGTTTCCGTTCGGCTTCCCCTCCTTCCTGGTGAGTATTTGCGCGCCAGCGCCGTCCCCCGCCAACCCCGCGCTGAATCCGGCGTCAGCAGCTAGCTTCCTGGCCGTCTGCCTCAGGCGAGCTACGTGCTCCGTATCCCAGAGAGCGTCTATCCTACGTCCCGGATAATCAGCGTTATCACCGTACTCCACCTCCTCCTTGACTTTTGGTCGAGCGCCTGCGTTGTCCCGCTGTGCGGCCATGCTGCTCACGGTGATAGCAGGGTTAGCTGGAAGCTGCTAGATAGCTCACCCGAAAGCCGAGCACAATCCGCCGGTGTTTACTTCTGACACCAGTGTAGCGTCTTCCCAGACGTAATGACGATCCGAGACGGTCACTTGGTTAGTCCTTTCTTTAATAAATAAAAAACGGTTGCTGTTGGCCGCAACCACGCCGAACAGACAGAACTTAAAAAAAACAATCTCACAGCGAGAGCGACATGACCGAACTTCTCTCCTGTCTCCACCCTCCTTGTTCCAACCCCAGCGCTCCCGCCCTCCTCCTCGGCTCCACCCCCATCCCTCCGGAACCTCCTTTACCTTCCACTCTATTACATGAGAAATAACAGGGACAACAGAATAAATAACTGAGGGATGCAAATCACAGAACACAAACTGCAAAACAGAACTCTACAATAAAGAACAGAACGCTACAATATGTTTGCATTCTTTTAATTGTGAGAAAGAACTGCCATCTCTGTCTTGTGCACAGTGAATGAAGCACAGTTTAAACGTTTGACTAAAGGGTGTTATTTCATGTCTAGAGGGCTCTAATAATGTTAACAGTGTGGGAGAGTTTATAAGGGCTTAAAATATATAAAAATAACCATACAAACATATTGTAGCGACCCGTGAAGGAGTCTTTTAAGATTTCGAGCCGAACTCTGCCGTGCACCTCTCCGAAGCTGTCGGCTAGCGGCTTGCCAGCGTCATGCACGCAACTGCACCCAGCTCTTTAAGAAAGAGAACACTCGTGCCCCATACACCGCACGACTCCGAGTGTCTCGGTAGTTTGCTTAGATAAAATCTTAGCAATAAAACAGCTCTGTCCTGTTGTATCTTTTTATTACAGAAGATAGTCAGAAACAAAAGCTCAACATTATTGCTCGGCCATTGCCAAGGTCACGCACAGAGACACATTTCAATAAATTGGTACTTTTTACAAAATAAATAACCCCGGACGGCGATGTCCCAAACCCACCCAACCAATTAAATACAAACACACCATTATTTACAACACAAATGACAATACGTAAATGTCGACATACAATAAGCTTTTTATAAATTACCCATAAATTCCCCACAAACTATTTACATAAATTACCATGAGGCGTCACTCCGCCAGCGCTTGCTGCCGGGTTGTTACACAGCCCCCTCCTAAGAGGGTTAGTGTCCCCACAACCCTACTCATCACAGATAAAATCACGTAAATGTCCTGGCCGTCGGATACGCTTTGTCCTGCCGGAGGTGCCGTCACTTGTGTCGGGCTCAGTCCTGTCAATGTCTGACTCGGTGCCGGGGGTGGAGGTTGGAGAACCGCTTGTATTTTCGAGTTGTTGTTGTTCTGGGGCCAGTGGGTGGTATGGTGCTAAACGGTCCTTGTGCAGCACCACCCGTCTGCCTCGTCCAGGCATTCGGACTCGGAAAACTACCTCCGATATTTTGTCCAATATTTCCCCCGGTCCTTGCCAATGGTGAGCTAGTTTTGGGGACAATCCCCGTTTCCGTTGGGGCAAAATACCCACACTTTGTCCCCTGGCTTCAGCGTCGGGCCATGAGCCCGTGAATCGTAAGCCCGTTTTTGGCGCACTCCAGCTCCCTCCAGGGCCTCCCTGGCCAGTCGATGAACGGTGTCCAGCCGCTCTTTTAGCCGTCTAAAATAATCCATTTCGGGCCCACCAATAATCTCAGGCTCAGGGGGTGAGCCAAACACTAATTCCACCGGCGTCGTAGTTCCCTTCCAAACATCAGCCCCGCTGGCGTGCATTGGCTCGACTCCTGCACTGCTGTCCGATATGCCCATAGGACCAAAGGCAAATGTTGGTCCCAGTCCCGCTGGTGTTGACTGGTCAGAATTGCCAGTTGAGTGGCCAGGGTGCGATTAAATCGCTCGACCAATCCATCACTTTGTGGGTGAAGGGGTGGTCCGGTCCTTTTTCACCCCCAGTCGCTGACACACCTCCCTGAACAAACGGCTCTCAAAGTTCCGCCCTGATCGCTGTGGAGCTCGTCCGAACTCCAAATCGAGTGAACATTTCATCCACGAGTTTTGGGCAGCTGTGGGGCACTCTGATCCGGAACTGCATACGCCTCTGGCCATTTGGTAAAGTAGTCCATTGCTACCAAAACGTAGCGATTTCCGGCTTCCGTTACAGGAAAAGGACCCAGTATGTCCACGCCAATTCTCTCCATGGGTGCCCGACCAGGTATCGTTGCAATGGCGCGTGAGAACGTTGACCAGGTCCTTTTTGTGCAGTGCAGACGTCACAGCAGTGGACGTGTAGCTCTGCGTCTTGCCGACACCCGGGCCAATAAAACCGCTGCCGTAGTCGACGCACTGTCTTAGCGTTCCCGTAATGTCCGGATCCAGCCGCTCCGTGGACCCATCGGAGGACCTCGGCGCAAAGCCTGGGGAACCAGTAGTTGTAGCGGTCAATTCCTCCCGGTGCGTGCCACCGCCTGTAGATTACGCCATCGTGCAACTCCAAGTTGCCCAACTGAGAGTGGAGTATTTTGAGTTCAGGCCCCTGTGACGACACGGTTTGCCAGTCGGGACGTTCTTGTGTCTCCAACCAGCCCTTTACCTTTTCTAGTGCTTGATCGTTCGCCTGTAACTGCCTCAATTGGTCAATAGTGTACGGCTCCCCTACTCCAACAGTGTCATCTATCCTTGCGGATGCGGACGATGGCCCCAGCCCCCTTTCTTCCTGTCGGCGGCAATATCGACATTCATTGCTGAGGCATGGACGCCTGGAGAGGGCATCAGCGTTGGCATGCTGCCGTCCGGTCGGTGCTGTATCTCAAAGTCATATTCTTGTAGAATCTCCATCCACCTTGCCACCTGGCCCTCTGGTTGCCTGAAATTCAACATCCAGGTGAGGCTAGCATGGTCAGTCCGCAGTGTGAACCTAGTGCCCAATAGGTAGGGCCGAAAGTGCCGTGCCGCTAGGATCACTGCCAACAGTTCCCGCCGAGTGACACAGTAATTCCTCTCCGTCGACTGAGGCTGCAGCTGTAATAAGCTATCACTCTTTCTCCAGCCTCCCCCTTCTGTGAGAGCACGGCCCCAATCCCCACATTGCTAGCGTCAGTGTCCACCACAAAAGGTTGGTTGGGGTCAGGGTACGCCAGGACAGGCGCTGACGAGGGCAGCCTTTAACTGTTGGAAGGCGGCTGTGCAGTCCTCCGTCCACCCAAACTGTTGGCCCTTACTCGTTAGTCGGTGCAAAGGGCTGGCAATGGTCGCAAAGTTTTTACGAATCTTCGTAGTAGGAGGCTAAACCCAAAAGCTCCGCAGTTCAGTGATATTGGCTGGTGGGGCCAGTTGCTCACGGCAGTCACCTTCGCGGGTCTGTAGCCACCCCACTCTCGCTGATTACGTGCCCTAGAAACTGAGTCTGTCGGGCGAGAAGATTGCATTTCTCAGGGTTTAACCGCAACCCGGCGCTACGAATGGCGGTCAGGACCTCCCTTAAATTGTGCACCGCCTGGTCAAAGTCTCTGGCATGAATCAGCAGGTCATCTAAATAGACCACACAACGGGTTCGGGGAATGTCTTTTAGGACCCGCTCCATTAGTCTTTCAAACGTGGCCGGCGCATTACAAAGTCCAAACGGCATTACCTTAAACTGCCACAGCCCTTGTCCGATGGTGAATGCAGTTTTGGGTCGGTCCTCTGCTGCCAGTTCTACCTGCCAATATCCACTGCGCAAGTCCAAAGTGCTGAACCAACGGGATCCAGCCACATAGTCCAATGCATCATCGATGCGAGGCAATGGGTAAGAGTCTTTTCGAGTGACTGCATTTAATTTACGAAAGTCCACACAAGGGCGCCAACCCCCCGTTTTCTTCCGCACCATGACCATGGGTGCGGCCCAGGACTGTCCGAAGGCTCAATGATGTCGTTGGTTACCATCTCGCGAATCAATTCTTCGGCAGCTTGGCGTTTTGCAAGAGGCAATCTGTGGGGGCGCAACCGGATGGGGCGGCGTGGCCAGTGTCAATGTGGTGTTTGACTAACGAGGTTCTGGTGCAGTCCTCTTCTCGAGCCGCAAAATGTCCACAAAGTCGCTCAATACTTTCTGGAGTTGCTCCTGCTGTGGCGTGCTCAGCTGTTCACCACTTCGATGGCCCAATTCCTCCACAGCAGCAACCGTCTCAGTGGATGGGTGGTCGTGTGAGGAAAACCGTTGGGGAGCACTGGTCTGAGCTGCAATACTCTCCTGGGGTCCTCTTCAGTCCCTGCATCTTCGAACAACGGTCGGGAGCCGGTGAGCCGTGGTGTCCAGGCAAATCCAAGCTAACAGCCCTTCCAGGATGATTCCAGCCCGATTGGAGCGACACAGTCTCATTACCTACGCAGAGGATGGCCCTGGACACATCAACACATGCTCCCCAGTGGGCCAGCAAGTCTAACCCAATTATGCATTTGTCTTTAATGTCCATGAGCCAGAATTCGTGGCTGGTCTGGCTCGTCCCTACTACTACAGTCAATAGTTTCTTTCCGGGCATTTTTGTCCGTTCACCCGTAACCGTGCGCAGTTCGATGTTAGAAGGAGTCCAGTCTTTTGGAAGAGGACCAGCTGTTTCGGGCAACACTCCTCTCTGTAATAGACAAATAGTGGACCCGTGTCCACTAAGGCACTGCATGGCCGTCCGTCTATAATGCAGTCTAGGTATAGTCCACCTGAAAACCCACAGCCCCACTTTAGGGCAGTCATTGCGGAGGGATGCTGAAAATTGGAGCGAGGGTCCCTCACGGCCTCACTCAAGTCGCTTCCCAAGGTGATGTTGTACGAGGCAGGGGACTTGGAGCAGGGCAGTCCCTGGCAAAATGCCCTGGTTCTCCGCGATCGGAAACAGCGGTCCGATCTTTGTCTCTGTCGGGGAATTGATGATGGCTGGGCGCGACTGACCTCCACACCCTCAGGCTGGTCCCTTTCTACCACTCGCTCAACTGCTCTCGATAGCCGGCTTGGGCGTGATGATTGACGTGCCGGAGACCCAAACTGTAGTACCTCTTCAGCCCGTTCAGCCTCCCGTAGTGCCTCGCTCAAATGTCTGGGCGCGACAGACAGACATGCTGACGAAGACGCTCTGGTGCAAGGCCCCGCAGGAAAGCATGAAGACTGAGTTCTTCCCTTGCTGCTGTCGAGAAAGTAGGGTAACCTTTCCGTACATAGACCCTGATGTCAGCTGCAAATGCTCCCACACTCTCACCTTCACGCCGATGTCGGTTTGTCAGCTCCTCCCTGCTGTGTTCCGCTGAGGTTCTCTGTCCAAAGCGACGGGTGAGAGCATCGGTGAGGGCCTGAAGATCACGACACTCCTCAGGCGGCAGGTCGATGAGTACCTGAAGTGCGGGACCCTCCAAGGCAAGGGCCAAGTGTGTTGCAGCTTCCTCGCAGCTCCAACCATTGTGAAGAGCAGCCAGATCCACTTGTGCAAGGTATGGCTCCAGGGCGCCAACCCGCTGTATCGTGGCAGCTTAGCGGGTGACCGTGTGGGGAGGACCGCCGACTGGTGATTTGGGGTGTCGTTGCGGCAGCTACAGGTTCATTCCGGCCGTGCCTAGAAGATCGCAACACTGTCCGGGGAATACTGGCACCCTCAGGCCAGTTTGTCCTTTTTCTCCGTGCAGTTCTGCTGATCAGGCGCTCCAACATAACGCTATTTTCCGAGATGGCACGCTCTATTTCTTCAAGACTCTGTTCCATGACGGCGTCTTCTAAACAGCCTGGTCTCCCACTTCTGACACCAATGTAGCGACCCGTGGAGGAGTCTTTTAAGATTTCGAGCCGAACTCTGCCGTGCACCTCTCGAAGCTGTCGGCTAGCGGCTTGCCAGCGTCATGCACGCAACTGCACCCAGCTCTTTAAGAAAGAGAACACTCGTGCCCCATACACCGCACGACTCCGAGTGTCTCGGTAGTTTGCTTAGATAAAATCTTAGCAATAAAACAGCTCTGTCCTGTTGTATCTTTTTATTACAGAAGATAGTCAGAAACAAAAGCTCAACATTATTGCTCGGCCATTGCCAAGGTCACGCACAGAGACACATTTCAATAAATTGGTACTTTTTACAAAATAAATTACCCCCGGACGGCGATGTCCCAAACCCACCCAACCAATTAAATACAAACACACCATTATTTACAACACAAATGACAATACGTAAATGTCGACATACAATAAGCTTTTTATAAATTACCCATAAATTCCCCACAAACTATTTACATAAATTACCATGAGGCGTCACTCCGCCAGCGCTTGCTGCCGGGTTGTTACAATATGGTTTCTACTTCGCGGATTTTCACCTATCGCGGGGGGGGTCTGGAACGCAACCCCCGCGATCGACGAGGGATTACTGTACAATCAATTGACTTTTAATAAAGTTAAAATACTAACCTGTTTAAATCGTCAAAGTGGTAGAGTGCGCTTCTGCAAGGATTTTTTGCTTTGGCTTTGGCAGAGTCAGCGACGGGTTGGAGTGCGTGTCCATTTCAGGCCCGGTGGACACCATGTATCTGCCTGTCAAAAAGGTGAGTGTGTCCATGAGGCATCCAGCCCATTTAATACATGCCTTGCAGGCGTTGAGTGTAGCACATACGCAGAACACATTGACGCCAGCTGCTGTTAGAGCGGTGGGATGCAGGATTGGCTGAAAGCTTTGTTCCCCATTATAAAAGGCAGTTCCTGCCTCTAGGGGTCATCTTTGGACTCAGTGGCGAGTGTGGTTGGTGTAACTTATGCTTCAAAGTATACCAACCTTAGTGGCTTATTTGTAAATGTTGTCTTGTGTATATACTGTAAGTATAGACATAATTATACCGTAGTTGTAGTATTGTTGGTGGAGGTGTTTATGTAGTTTGTGTTTGTGGTGCATTTTTTTGGGGATTTATTGGCCTCTTTTTGTGTAGTTTTTTCCTGATCGTATGTTTTTTATTTAGGAAGACTACTGCTTTTGTGTACAATACAATTTTTGTCTTTGATTACTTTCATTTTGGGACTGGAAAAAAATCACTGTAAATAATCTTCACTATTCTTGATTGGGATATTATTTTTGTGCTTTTGTGCACCTGTAAATAAAACCTACTATTGTTTTTGGGAATACCAAGTTTTTGTGACATCTCTCATGTCCCCTGATCCCGTTCCTTCCCTAACTACAAGATGCCAAGAGTGTAGTCTGGTGCCAACCTTTTCACTACACAGGGTGTCACAGTTGTGGGTTCAAATAATGCTGCAGACACTGTGTGACTTCATCTGCCTATGCTACAACTAGAAAAACAAAAAAAGAAAAATAGCCAATTTTATCTCAAATATTGTAAGTTGCATTGGATAAAAATGTAAGGCAACTAATACATTTTTAATGAGATATATTTCTTTCAGGGTGGCACGATGGCGCAATGGCAGCACTGCTGCCTCACAGTTAGGAGACCTGGGTTCGCTTCCCAGGTCCTCCCTGTGTGGAGTTTGCAGGTTCTCTCTATGTCTGCGTGGGTTCCCTGTGGTTGCCCAAGTTTTACTCACACAGTCCAAAGACATGCAGGTTAGGTGCATTGGTGATCCGAAATTGTCCCTAGTGTGTGGGTGTGTGTGCCCTGTGGCGGTCTGGCGTCCTGCCTAGGGTTTGTTTCCTGCCTTGTGCCATGTGTTGGCTGGGATTGGCTCCAGCAGACCCCCGTGACCCTGTAGTTAGGATATAGTGGGTTGGATAATGGATGGATATTTTGTTCAACAAAACACTTCCTAAAAAAAATCTTTTCATAGACCCACCTTCTGTAGTTAAATCTATATTCAAAGTGGTAATTGGAGTACCTTGGAATTATTTAGCGGCAGTCCCAGTATGGTACTAATTTATTAATTTGGGTCTTTGGATTAAAACATTTTAAAAACTTCAGATCTATAAAGCACAATATTTAATTCATATTTGTATCAATGTCATTTTAATAAGAGCACACCACCACTGGACATAATGGACACATGGCTTTAGAGCTTGTACTGTAACTGAGAGCCCAAAGTAGTTGGTGATCCTCCACTATATGTTTGGAACTTTAGTAAAGAAAATGAAATGTATCAAATATAGATAAGAGCATAGAGGATTAAGAAGACCTAGATCAAAAACCAGATTCCAACGTATTTCAGTATTGTTTTAGCATGAGAATGTGTGGAAGAAAGTAAAGCACCAATATGTTTGTTGTGATTTTTTGTGGCACTCAGTGGATTTCAGCTAATGCTGCAGCTGCAAATGAAATATTTGGTAGACTTAGCAGAATTGTCAATATTAAAATCAATATTGGTATTAGTGTGTCATTGAGAGTGTCATTTCAATATCAAAGGCAAGTGCAATTAGCAAGTTCACTTGAATTGAGAATTTTAAAAACGGGTCCATTATTTTTAACAACACCTCCTTTCCAATTCAGAGAAACTACCAACGTAAACATAGAAAGAAGACAGAAAATAGGAATGCCATAGTAATAGTGAATAAAAACAATTAACCTTATTAATAAGCAATATTAAAAAGTATTACGAACCTTGATTGAGCCTTAATGATAATACTAAAAAAATATTAATAATGAATTTTATTTATAATAAGCCTTGATTGAGTAAGCACCAAATAAATGTTAAGGTTTCTCTAAAGTTGGTAGGCAGAAAATTCCAGAATTAGGCAGCCCTGTTCATTAATGACTCTGCCTTCTTCTGTAGCTTTCAAATCCTTGGACTTTTATAAAGGCCTCCATATTGAGAGCATGGTTTACCCTAGAGTTTAAGCACTAACAAGTACTGTACAGTAAGTAAGAGGTAGCAGACATGTTCACAAGGACAGAATGACTGTCCAAAAGGGCAACATTTTTGTGTGAGAGGTACAAAGATGTTTGAACATTTAATTTGCGTAGAGTTTGCATGTTCACCCTATGTCACTGTGGGTTTCCTCCCACAGTCCAAAATCATGCAATGCTAAATTGTACCTAGTGTGTGGCTTTGATTGTGTTTGTGGGTGTTCCCCCTGCATGACTGACTGGCATTTAACACTAGAATTACCAGAGCCTACGAAAAAACTTGTAGATCCGGCCCAACTTAAATCTCTTCACACCTCTCTATCAGCATCTTTTGTCCTCTAAATGTGCCGATATAGATAAGCTGCAAGCAGCCGACTATTCCATCCCCCCACCGACTTAGAATGTGCAAAATGTTCTCCCAGCTCATGTCTTGATTGATTATCTGGGAGTGAAGTGGAGTTTTAGAGTGGAAATAATAGATCGTTATTTGGAACACATGCATTTCATGTGTGTTCCGTGTTAATATTACACATTACACACATACACTTGGTTTGCGTCTGTAACACACAGTGTACATTTATAGGATTTGTAAAAGTTACCGTTTTTTTTTTTTTTCACTTTTATTCTCTCTAAATCACGCTCACGATACGTACTTTACCCAGGGATCTGCCGCTGTTATTTTTTATTTGAAACTGGGAATAACTGGAGATGTGAGTGGTGTTTTGAGACAATGGAACTGATGCAACATTATTCATATTATTCATATTCATTCACATAACATCTTGTGGTTTGTAATCAGTGACCGCGTGTTTTTTTTTCCCCAATCTTGCCATTCCCCATATGTTGCTGGATGCTGTTTCTTTTGTACTCCAGGACATGCAGAGGAAAGAATAGTACAGAGCAGTAACTTCAGCGCTATATGCAATCATCGGATTCAAATGTGAACAGTTCACACACACGCAATGATCGTCCTAACTCAGTTTACTTTCCTGGGGAAGCGGCTGCCTGGAAGAGAAGCTTGACGATGTTGAATCCTCCTTTTCATCTTCCTTCGCCTTTTCTAGTAAGAAGCAACGACGAAGTTCCTCTGCAAGCTGAGCCATGAATATGTACTGTGCGTTGATCCTGCTGCACTGAATAAGCACACTGCTTCTGTAACAGCACCAGAGTGTGTTCAAACCCGATCTGGCGCTGTTCATTTTCAAATAATATTGCATGTACTGTGCGTTGATCCTGCTACACTGAATAAGCTCACGCCTTCTGTAACAGTGCCTCAAACGGACCTAAAATATATAAATTGGTATGCACTTTCAATTAATGAGATCATTATATTTTCATGTGGGATGCTTCTTTTAAAATATTTTTTAACAATTGAGACTGCAATTAACATGAACAAGTGTCCTTATAACTGTTATTTTTAAGATCCATAACACACAGAAAGGCAGAGCACTGCGTAATAGAGAGACAGACAGGCAGAGAAGTCACTAGATATATAAATAAACAGGGAAGGCACTGTATAATAGATTTATAAAAAAAACAGCTAAGGGGATAGATATATAGATAGATAGGAAGGAAAGGCACTATATGATAGGCAGACAGGGAAGCTGCTATATAATAATAAAATTACTGTTATTACTATTTAGATAGACAGGGAGTTCAGGCAGGCAGGCACAGCGGAGAAAACAAAGAAAAAAAACACTTTCGCCCCAGTGGGGAATTGAACTCGGGTCTCTGAGGCACAGCAAGCCTGCTGCGTTCTGAGTCAGCAAATCTTACCACTATGTCACAGAAAGTGTTGTATCACTCCTCAACTTTTTGTGAAAGTGTTTATTTGATCTTTGGACTTCAGGCTTCACACATTTTATAGTTTATGCCAACATTTTGTAACATTTATTATTAAAATATGAAAATGTTTCTGTTTTAATAATGTGTTTACACAGATTACTGTAGAAATGGAACACACATGAAATGTGTGTGGTCCAAATAACAATCTATTATTTCCACTCTAAAACTCCACTTCACTCCCAGATAATCAATCAAGGCATGAGCTGGGAGAAGTTCGTGCACGTTCTAAGTCGGTGGGGGGATAGAATAGCCGGCTGCTTGCAGCTTGTCTTTATTGCCACATTTAGAGGACAAAAGACGCTGTTGGAGAGGTGCGAACGGTTTTAAGGTGGGCCAGATCTAGGAGTTTTTTCGTAGACTCTGGTAATTCTAGTGTTAAAGTTTTGAAGAAATATATTTCCAGAGTCATTGTTAACATGGAGAATCAGTCAGTCAGTCATTGTCCAACCCACTAACCCTGGAATCATAATGTTTGAAAACAGTGAAAACTAAATTAAGCCAGACTCAATGTTTCTCTAATTAGGTTTTGTAGTGGGTTGAGCAGTAGTCTCTCATCTCCTTAAAAGATCTTAAAGTTCAGACATCACTTATTGTACAGCCACATTTTGTAACTGAAGTGACAAGTACCAAGCCATGGAAGACTTGCAATGAATGCTTTTCTATCAGAAAGATGCTGCCAACTATGAAAAAAGACATCACAATTTTTAACAAAATATATAAAGCATGAAAATAAAAATCAATAGTGTTTAAGAAAGAACAGAAAAATTAGACATACCTCTATCTCCTAAATTGAAAGAAGTAAATTTTAGAAAGCTCAGAAGTGAAATTTCTGAAGGCTAATTCTCTATTTTTGAATGAATTTAGCCCAGCTAAAATCAATACTTTTGAGCTAAGAGTATTCATTATCCTTATTCATTCTTTTCTAGACAATGATAAGTACAAGATTATATTTTTCACTATATTTATATCTAGTAGCTCAGACTGTTTGGAAAGCAAAGAAAAAGACATATACAGTAGTCAGTTTCCGTCCACACATTCATGCTCACACAACTGTGGGGTGTCAGTTTTTAACATGGCTGTCTTGCACATTTGTTGCCTCGAAAGGCACTTATTTACTCACATTTTAGAGTAAATTATGCTACATGGAATTCCTATTGGGTAAGTAGAACACTTCAAAGAGAAAAAAATATTACGATTTACTACTCTTCAATAATCAATAGAGAAGTAATATGTTATCACATACTGTTAGTTAATAGAAGGCAGGCTTAAGCTACAGTGGATGACATCTTTACTGATTGTTGATGTATGGTTATAAGTAATCAAAGGTTTGTAGATAACTAATATATCATTTAATTTGCTTTATAGGTATATTTTTATTGGACTGATGACTGCCTTGTCAGGAACTGGCTTCCTTTTTCAGACTGCTGCTATAGTACTGCTACGTGCAAAATACAAGTCCTCACAGAAAAACACTGCTGAGGATGCTCATGGACAAGCTGAGACAGAAACTATCAAAATGGTACAAATGATGGCAAATCAGGACAACCAGGCAAATAAATCATTAGACCATAAAGATGAATAACACGAGGCCCACATTCACCTTCAGATACATTTTTCTATGTCCACTGCTCAACTGAATGGTACCGCAGCACTAGAACAGCAATGGTGACCTATTTTCTGTTCTGCTCCTTTAGACAACAGAACCCAGAATTTCAAATTAAGCACCTCCGATTTTCTACATTTTCTATGCTTCCCACCAATACCCATTGCAAGGACTATCTTATAGCAGAATTTCCAAATACATGTACTGCATTATTTCACTGTCAATATTTTTTTCCTAGCCATTTCCCCATTATTTACAATTATTACATCTATAATTACTTAAAGAGTGGGACGGATGTTTTACTGTGGAACCGTGGCTGTCATATGCTAAATTTAAAATCAATGAATTATATACTAACATTTTAACTTGAAGCAAGATATTTTTTAAAGCTGAAAAAAATGTTTATATTTTTCTGTCAATGCATTTCAATTCTTTATTCAAAATAAATGAAAAACTTGAACTTGGATTTGATTTTGTTGTTGCAAGTTCACATTTTTCTAAAAGGTTGACCCTCATTACAAACATGTTTTCTGATATTAAATCTCCTACTCGTATTTGGATTCTTTTTTTTTTTATGTTTGCATTCTTAGTTCCACTTTTGCAGATTTACCCTGAAAAATAAAATATAAACTGTAAGGAGTTTCAAAACACAATAAAATTATTGCAGGTAGTGCAAGTAGGAGAATGTCCAAAGTGGCTTCAACCATTATCCAAAAGAATTGTTTTTAGGTGTGTTTGTATACAATGCAAGAAGCTCCTGCCGTGGTAGCCTTGCCTGTCTTTCTGTCTGTCCTTATGAAACAACTCAACTTTCCCTCGGACTGATTTTATTGAAATTTATTGAGACTGGTCATTTTTCTCTGAGAGATATCTTGAACTGATCAAGCTGTACAGTTTTTAAATTTCAGAATGTCACTATGAAAAACGTTGGAGAATCTGCAGACTTTTCTGACATCATAAAACAGAGAAACATTCTGTGTGACTTCAACTACGAATTTGTTTACTTTTTCAGTTTCACCTTGACAGGAGTTACTCCAACTTGTACATTTTGTGTATTTTCTTCCTTTACTCATCCAACATTGTAAAGTGCTGTTAAAAAGCATGTATTTAATGTAGTCCACAAGCAGAAGTAATTACATTCTGTTATCTATTATTTCTGAATATGATTCATTGTTACAAAAATATTTCATAAACAAGAAATGTGATAATTGACATCCACTCGTACCCCCAGTACAGTGCCAGGGAAAGGGCACACATATGCAAGTTGCTCATACAGCAGCACCATTCTTTTGCTGCTTCAGGTAAGCTAACCCTAAAAGTACTAAAAAAAAATGTTAGAGGAAAGCAATTATATGAGACTGAATTGTTAATACTAATATATGTGAAGATTATAAAGAACAAATGCTATCAACCTTCAGGTAAATTGCATTTGAACTAATTACATGGCCGGCATAAATGATATAAACATAAGAGTTTAGAAAAGAAACTGCATTTGATTGGCAGGCTGAAGATCAAAGCTACAGGTGTCACAAGGACGACAGACATCATAAAGGTTTGGGGCAACCACCCATATAATGTGCCTTGGTTGCAAAAAGGTATTTAAAGATAGTGAGTTGTTCACAAGACTGAGTCCAAAACAGAACTGTGCTATTGAATCAAAATGGTGGCTTTAAATGCCATTGTAGGAAGTGATGTCCTCGGGGCTGGAAGCAGATGTGACGCCATCAGAGGCAGGACCGGACGTGACGTCAGAGGAACCGGAACCCTGCGGAATTTCCCGAGAATTGTCTTCAAGGGATCGAGAAAGACAGTTAGTGCTGTCCGCCGCCCCCTGGTCAGACATAGAATTGCTATTATTCAGTGTGCGACACTGGGCATTATGCAAGGACCTTGCTTCGGTATACAATTTCTGTCATAAACAAAGAGGCTGATTATGCCACAGATACCAAGGAAATGGCAGGATTACAGTCCATGCATGACAGAGTAGTAAAACGTACAGCAGGCTAACCTGGGGTTATGGTTTATCCATATCCATCCAGATTCTTCCAGCATCTTTGAAGAGCTGCTTTTGATTAGCTTCAGACTGGTATTAAAGTCTTTAAAGACAACTGTCAGTTTTTGTATCCTTGTTGCACAATAAATCAGTTCCTTAAGTTCTTAGTGATTTATATAAATTTAATAAACTACTGGGAGTTAATATTAATGGCTAGATGGGGAACTTATTTAATTTGTTTTCTGCTTTCATAAGCTATTGATTTCTATATTGCTATTGATATGGTAATATTGACAGTAATTTTATGATAGTATTTGTTATTTTGTAATAGATATTTTTCAATTGCTAATTACTGGATCCTATTCTATTGGGTATACTTTTAAAAATGGCATGTTTTAAGAAAATTGAAAACCAGTTAGTTGCAGAATCTCCACTAGTAACGCACATCCATCACTGCTATTTTAATATCTCTTGCATTGTAAGCTTCTTTGTATGGGACCTATTTAGCCACCACAAGCCTATTTAGTCTACATTTTTAATTACATGACATTGTAAAGTACTATTAAAAAGCATGCATTTAATGTTGTCCACTACATATTTGCATACTATTTTCTTTTTTTGCTTTGTTATTACAAAAATTCATAAACAAAAAAATGACTAGATGAACTAAAAAACTTGTTTTTAATGTAAGAAAGTCGCTAAAAGTAACATTCCAGCCTACCAAAAGGCCTAGGGGTATATAAATAGGCCGCACACAAGTGAGAGAGGGAGACAAAACAGAAAAAACTAAACCAGCTAAATAAAAGACTGATTCCATTTATTGTCAAAAAGAAGAAACTCACAAAATATGGAGAAAGTTACACAACAGAAACAAGGCAGAAGGACAACACTAACTTAGCTATTTAGCTAAACAAAGTTTACACAGTTAGACACTGTACATAATATCCACATTTATCACATAGATGGCTAGCTTACAACAGTTATATTTCTTTAATAAGCAATAACCAAAAGCCTGGCCGTCCATCCCTTACTACTCTTCTTCTTCTTCTTCTTCTTCTTCTTCTTCTTCTTCTTCTTCTTCTTCTTCTTCTTCTTCTTCTTCTTCTTCTTCTTCTTCTTCTTCTTCTTCTTCTTCTTCTTAACCCTAATCCTTCTCCTCACGCACACAGTCTCTAACCCAAAAACCCAAACAATCTTCTTTTATAATCTACACCCCACCCACAACCCAGGTGATGTATTAACAATGGGCAACCCAATAGGTGGGTAATTAGGGCAGGACTCAATTAAGTCATCAGCACCAAATTAGACTAGAGTTTAGCAAAAAGATCTAGAGTAGGTTGTAACAGCCATGATCAGTCTTTCTCATTCCTGTGCTCATAGCTGCCATAAGATGGTTAGGCCCTTAAAGTAAAATAGAAGAAAATCAGGCTAGATATTTTAACTGATAAGGGGTAGGATTTTCTATTATACTGTGCATAAAGAAAATGTATGGATGGGTGGATGAATGGATTGTCCAATAGTCACAGATAAAGTTAATTGTTTAAAGCAATATTCTAAAAGGCTGTTGGCACTGAAAGAAACATTTAGAAGGAGAAAATTCTATCAAACAAACCAACTAAATATTTTAAAAAAATAAATTAGAAAGGAGACAAATACCAAAACACACCATAGTTGGCTTATATTGAATGCTCCTTTAAATGAAATCTCACATTGCCTTTTTCCTTTGCTTATTACAATTCAGAAGGGAAATGCAATGTTTTGCAACACATTTTAGATAAACAAAATAAAATATTTGTACGTATATCTTAAATATATCTTGCCACACATAAGACCTATTCTATATGCCCATCATAAAAGAAAATAAACCCAACAGAAAAAAAAGTATTAATCGATGATTAATATGGCAGTTACAAATTTACAGACTTTAAAAAAATAACATTTTACACACTTTTTACAAGTTCTATATCATGAAGACATTTGAGAGGCTGATCCTAAACAACTACAACCCCCTGGTTTCAAAACTTCTGTATCCTCTGCTGTTTGCCTATCAGACACATGTAGGTGTGTAGGCTGCTCTCATCTATATGCTCCACAGAGCCTACTCGCACTTGGAAAAAGCTGGCACCACAGTCAGAGTAATGTTCTTGGACTTTTTCAATGCTTTTAACACCATTCTGCCAAATTGACTGGAGACAAAGCTTGAGGCTTTGAGTCTTGATGCCCCCTCAATCTCCTGGATCATGGACTACCTGACCAATAGACAGCAGTTTGTCAGGCTGAGGGACTGTGTCTCAGAAATGGCGGTGTGTAATACTGGAGCACCTCAGAGAAATGTCCTATCACTGTTCTTGTTCACCTCTACACAACCATTTTTCCAGCACAATAACAGCTCTTGTCATCTACAGAAATTTTCAAATACCACCATAGGCTGCATTAAAAATGGAGATGAGTCAGATTACAGGAAGGTTGTGGAGGACTTCATTTTGTGCAGGGACTAAAACTTGCAACTTAACACTAGCAACACAAAATAGCTGGTGGTGTACTTCAGGCGTGCCAAGAAGCCTTTTGAGACCAATCACCATTTAGGGGGAGGACATGAAAATGGTGCAGAGGTACAAGTACCTGAGGCTTCACGTAAACAATAAAATGGACTGATCTGACAACACAGACACTCTGTATAAGAAGGGCCAGAGCAGACTGCAGTTCCTAAGGAAACAAGGGACATTTAATGTGTGCAGCAAGCTTCTGGAAATGTTCTACCAGTCCATAGTAGCCAGTGTTTTTGTTCTATGCTGTGGTCTCCTGGGGAAGCAACCAAATGCCTGAACAAACTTATCAGGAAAGCCTGCTCCATCACCAGGCAAACCCTGGACACATTGGAAGCTGTTGTAGAAAATAGGATAACTACAAAATTGGATGCCATCATAAATCCCCTTCGTCCCCTAATTCCTCCACAGTATGCTAAGAAGTGCCTCTAGGGTTTTTTTAGTCCACTGCTGTCAGGCAATTCAATGCTTCCTCCCTGGGCAGTCATTAAGTTTTTTAAATAAGTTTTTTTCTGAAATACAATTTTGAAATATCTGTACAATATGCATTTATTTATTTATTTACTCATTGATTGGTTGATTGGCTGTATTATTTATCCTGTGAGTCCGTGTCCTTATTTTTATGTTTTTATACTTCTACTGCTGAATTTACAGCTGAATTTTCCCATGGGATTAATAAAATTTATTTAATGTGTCTAATCTAAATCCTAGGACCTGTTAATAATGATAATATAGGACTACCATACAGTGAACAATTTTGAAGATGTTACCTCTTTAACTTATCTCGCTCTGTTTGTGATGTAGAAGGAGTTATCACACTGGAATGCTCATTGAACAAAAATGAGTCTTTCAAAATTACTCAATAAAGAGTAAAAAAACAATTGCTCAATAAAGAATCCAGTTAGAGTTAAGGTGAGATTTTTGTGGTATTTTATCATATTGGATTAAGAGCACCAGAGTATAGATGAATGAAAAATCTTCCATGTCATCAGAGTGAACCCTTGTTGATTTGGCCAGTGACTTTTTTATTTTGTGTTAAATAAAGAACATGTGCCTAAACTAATTTGACTAACCCAAAGACCAGTGGCAGTTGTTTTAGTGTAATATATCTGTCATTTGTCACTTTTAGACTTCTATAGATGTAACTATACAAGTTAATGAATTTTGGAATTAGAGGTATTTTGTTGAGCTTGTTTTGATTTGATGTATTGTGGAACAAAGCAGAAATGCTGAACTCCAATAAACACACGCTATCGGCAATATACAAATAACCCAATTGTGCTCCACTCACTTAGAATCTGGAACCAATATAGAAAGCATTTTAAGACAGAGAAGCTTCTATCTGTGGCACCTCTGCAAGAGAACCATCTCTTTCAACCTTCACAAACATATGCAGTTTTTAATATCTGGAAAAAATTTGGAATTAACTTGCTTAGAGATCTTTATATAGACAACGTCTTTGCTTCCTATGAACAATTACATTCCAAATTTAACATTCCAGCTACACATTTCTTCCACTATCTTCAAATCAGGAACTTTGTTAAACAGAACCTTCCAGATTTTCCTCATCTTGCACCCTCATCCATGCTGGAAAAAATATTGCTCAATCTCAAGGACTTAGACTCCATCTCTGCAATAAATAAAATCATTTTACAATCCCTCCCTTTCAGAGATCCAAGAGGACACTGGGAAAAAGATCTCTCAATATATCAGAAGAGGAGTGGAAAGTAGCAATGCAGAGAATTCACTTGAGCTCCATATGCGCAAAGCATACAATTATACAACTTAAAATTATATATCGAGCACATCTGTCTCGAGTAAAACTCTCCAAAATGTTTCCAGGACATGATCCAACCTGCGAACGTTGCAACCAAGTCCCAGCCTCACTGGGTCACATGTTCTGGGCCTGCACCAAATTAACATCATTCTGGACAAAAATTTTTAATTACCTTTCAGACAGCCTTGGACTCACAATCCCTCCTAACCCATTAACAGCTGTGTTTGGGGTTCTTCCAGAGGGTCTTAAAGTGGAGAAGGACAAACAAACTGTGATTGCATTCACTACACTGTTGGCACGCAGACTTATTCTGATAAACTGGAAGAACCCAAACTCTCCTCTTTTAAGTCAGTGGGAAACCGATGTGTTATATTATTTGAAATTGGAAAAATCAAATACTCAGTTAGAGGATCCGTACAGACGTTTTTCAAAACATGGCAGGATCTAATCAGTAATATTTTAAAATAAGTTCATGAAGCATAGAGAATTTATTAATTTAGGTATGTTTAAAAGCTATAAAATTTTTATGCCGTTTGGCTTGCTCTCTCTCTCAAGGGTGGGGATCGATCTGTTCTTAACTCTATTTTTATTTTTGTAAAAACTTGATTGCTTTGTATGGAGTGCAATAAAATTAATAAAAAAAAAAAGAAATGCTGAACTCTGACCTGTGTGGAGCTGACCCGGACACAGACAGGCAGACATGTTGTTTTTCACCACCACACGTATTTATTATGTACAATATTTACAAATATTAAAGTCACTCAGACTTAGTCACGTGCACAAACCCCCAACACACAGTCCTGGCCACACAAATGCCTCCACACTCCTCTAGTGCCTTGTCCTTCTTCCACCCGACTCCAGCCCTAAATGAAGGGAGACGCCCCCTTTTATACGCTCCCGGATGAGCTCCAGGTGGTTTCCGACACTCCCCCGTTGGCCACGCCCCAGCGTGGCGGAAGTGCCGGCTGTTCTCCCGGCAGCTCACCGGGTGTCCTCCTTAATCTTCCCCCCAGCACTTCCTGGTGAGGTAACGAGTCCCCAAGGCATTGGGGCGCCTCCTGGTGGTGACCACGAGCCCCTACCGGGTGGGGCTTTCATGCCCTCAACCCGTGGCTCCCAAAGCAACCAGGATGGCGGCCCCCACGTGATCCAGGGTGGGCGCAGACCCACATCCGGTTCCTCACGGCGTCCCGGCCGGGTCGTTGCCCCTGGCATCCCTGACACCTGTTTGAAAAGTTATGTTTGTTTAGTACAATGCAATGTAGTCTTGTGATATTGATACTTTTTTGTTGATTTTTTTATAGCTGCTTTCTGATCTCACATAAGTTGACACTAAAACAGTCAGTCCTATCTTTACCCCTGTGTAATATGAACTAGTTAGTATCTGCTGAAACAATCAAGTAGTCTTCTTATCACATTATGGGAATGCTGAACAAAGACAAACAACAGATATCAGTTCTGAAAGTTCCATCCATCCATTATCTAACCCACTATATCCTAACTACAGGGTCACGGGGGTCTGCTGGAGCCAATCCCAGCCAACACAGGGTGCAAGGCAGGAAACAAACCCCAGGCAGGGTGCCAGCCCACCACAAGGTGCACACACACCAAGCACACACTAAGGACACTTTAGAATCGGCACTGCACCTAACCTGCATGTCTTTGAACTGTGGGAGGAAGGAAACCCATGCAGACACGGGGAGAACATGCAAACTCCACGCAGGGAGGACCCACTGCACCACCATGCTGCTCATTTCTGAAAGTTATGAAACTTTTGACACACAATTTACTTAAATTTCACAAAAAAAAAGTGAAAGCTATATTACAGTGCATATTTAATTAAATAAAAGTTCACCTGACTCTTTCATTTGGTCCTTTGTCTTTTGCATTCTTTTCTTGATCCTTTCTATATTTATTCTTTTCTCACATTTTATCTTTCTCTGCCTGGACTTCTCTGCTCTCCCATCCACTTCTATACAACAGAGGCTTTTCTTCCTGGGTACCACTGTGGCCAGGTTGGCACCAGACTTCCACCTGAAACCCCATGTATCCCTCTCTTTTCTGATCACTGTGAGTTCTCCTTTTTCTCAAACTCTCAGAACTGTCAGTCAGTAGATCGTTCACTTCTAATATCAGTAAGTGGGGACCTGCTCTGAAGCTGGTTGTGGATAGAATGACCAGGGTGTAGCAACAAGAGAAATGCTTAGTGTCAGCCGCCAGGCTTCTCCAGCAATCTTTTTTTTTTTTTTTTTTTTTGTATATGGATTGAAGTGCATCTGCTTCTCTTTATTATAAATATCCTTGTGCCTCCCTTTTTTTTCATTTTCTATTCATCTTTCATCATATAGTTGAGGTGGTCAATGTGCACTGAGGGGTGTTTTGCCTTTTTTTTAAACCAGATTCCTTTCTGCCATTTTGTTGAACTAATTAAAAAAAGTGTTCATAAAAATGACACTTCAGTGGGCTGGCGCCTTGCCCAGATTTTGTTTTCTGCCTTGCGCCCTGTGTTGGCTGGGATTGGCTCCAGCAGACTCCCGTGACCCTGTGTTAGGATATAGCGGGTTGGATAATGGATGGATGAATAAAAAATGAAAGGTTCAATCAAAGAAAGTAAAGAATTAAGTAAGTCCTCAATGAAAAGTACAATTCAAAATAGCACTGTTTCTCTTAAGTCGAAATACTGTAACACCACAATGATTTACTTTTCATTGCCCATCTTGAAGCACCCACACATCTCCAGAAATAAGCTTGAATTTGTGCAGCGTATGGCCATGTACAGGAAAAGTAATTTGGGATGCTCCTATGATAAAAAAGTGAGGACATTAAACAATCAATTATAATCTCACCTTTTGAAAAAATCTACTAAAAATGTTTTTAACATTGTGAAGACATATGACAAGCATAAATTGAAATTTCACATTTGAAAGCTGTCAATACAAATGGCCAAAAACTCAAACACAATTAGCAAATGAACTTCTGGTAATAATATGATTTGTTGAGGATGTTTAATCTGTTGTGGACATTAATACTTTTGATATGAAAATTGATAACATTATTCTCTGTCTTATGGATTCTATAATGCCCCCAACATTGTTTTCAAACACCATATTACAATTACAGCTTAAATCTGATCTTTTCAGAGCAGTGCATTTTTAAGAGAAAAATCACGAACCTGCAAGCAACACATCTAAAATTGAATTGCTCAAGTTTATTTATCGGAGCAGTTACAGCTATTGACCATCAGAGGGAGCAGTTAATCCACTGTAAACTTGTTTAAAGTACATTGACACAGTGAGAACAGTAATCAGTATTACCCTGTTCATTTCACACCAACTTAGTGTGACAGAATTAATAGGTAATACATTTTTGTTTTGCTAAAAGTTACATCAATTAACTATTTACAATTAAATAAATGTTAATTCTGTTTACTGTTACAATATTACCAAATTTTTCTATTTACAAATTACGCCATAACATGACATTCTCTAACGCTCTTTATCCAATTTAGGGTTGCGGATATCAGAGTGAACAAAATAATACTTTTCATTCATTCATTCGTTCCAACTACACCTTTCTTGCTGAGCTAGATCAACTAGGCCATCTTGTCCATAAGAAATTTCCATTTCTCCTCAGCACTATCTGACACTCACACACCAGTCAAGAAATCTACCCCATCCAGTGTATTCTGCATCTGCCCCAAAGATCTTCTCCAAGTGAACTGGGTCTGAGCCATTACTGTTGCAAAAACCCAAGGAGCACTCCAAGTACATGCCCATATCATCTCAACCACTTGGTCCAATTTGTGTGGCTGAAGCGATTTGTTGGTGAATCACATGATCACCTCTACCTTCACTCTGGAACAAAACATCAAAGTACATGAACACTTCCACTTATAGTAGCTGCATACCCCATCACCAGCAAGGAACTAGCCACTCATCCAAATCACATCACACTTGGTTGCAAACCTTTCCAGTGTGCACTGGAGATCTTACAATGATAAGGCTAAAAGGACAACGTTATTTGCAAAATGCAGTATTGCAGCCCTAGAGTCATAAATTGTTTACATCTTGGTTACTCCCTAATATTTTGTCCATGAAGAACAAGTGACAATGAGATGTTGCTCTTGCAGTGATTTAGTCACAATCCATAGACTATTTATTACAATATCTTGCTCAGACATGAAGCTTTGTTCTCTTTACATTCTAAACACAACAGTAGGTCCTGCTTGGGAGCCATTGTCTCAAAGAAACCAAAGCAAATAAAATGATGTTGTATTTGACATTGGGTGCTATACATTGTACAAAATTCAGTATGGTGTCATACATGTGAAGCTCTGAACCAGTGATCTGGTGGTGAAACTATGGTTGCCATTGAAAAAACTAACAGCAGTTACTAGAAAAACTAAATTGTTTTGCAATGTATTGTAGTGAAGGGTACTGTATATGATTTTAATGGAATCATCCCATTAACTGACCTTCTGCTAGTTTTATAATAGTGTCTTATGCTTTATTTACTGTTAGGTATTGTAATCATTGTCTAATTAATGTTGAATTAATACTGCCTGACCTGTCCTGTTATGGGCAATAGTCTGTGAAGGCCTGCAAACGGGAACCTCACTGTAGTATGTATACATGACAGCAGAACATGCCATACTTGTTAACACTTTAGAGTAAATGATCCATAATTTACATTTACATGTATGTGCTTGGCAGACGCTTTTATCCAAAGCATCTTACAAAAGAGGTAAATATGATCAAGTAACAGGCTAGACATGTCTGTTCAACAAGTGTTATAAGACAGGTGATAAAAAGTTGATTGCCGCATCCAAAAAAGATGTAACAACTAATACATTTACAACCATGGATTATAATCAATAACGGGATTTTTTTATCAGTTAGACAGATATTCACAGAACAGATGGGTCTTCAATTGCTTCTTAAATACAGTGAGGGAGTCAGTAGTACAGGTGGAGGTGGGTAACTCATTCCACCAACTGGGAACTACACAGGAAAAGAGTCTGGATTAAGTCTTGATACCATGCAGAGCTAGCATCACTGGGCGCTGTTCACTGGCAGACCTGAAGAAGCTCACTAGTGTCTCCAATTTACTCAGGTGCTGACCCACTGACTATTCTGTAGGTAAGCATCAGGGATTTGAACTTAATGCATGTTGCTAAAGGGAACCAATGTAGCGACTTGAAGAGGCGGGGTGACATGTGCCCATCTCAGCTGGTTAAATAGGAAGCAGGTCACTGCATTCAGGACCATTTGCAGAAGGTTGATAGCACCTGCGGGTACTCCTATCAGAAGTAAGTTGCAGTAGTCGAGATGCGACAAGACCAGAGTCTGGATCAGAAGTTGTGCAGCATACTGTGTCAGATAAGGTCTGAACTTGTAGATGTTGTATAGCATGAATCTTCATGAACAAGACAAGAGTAGAAATGTGGTCACAAAAAGATAGCTACTCCTCAATCACCACCCTAAGGTTAGGTACAGACTTGGCAGGTGTTAGCAACAGTGAGCAAAGCTGTATAGAGATGGAAAGTTGAACAGACTGGCTGGCCAGGATCACAAGAAGCTCAGTTTTTACCAGGTTGAGCTGTAGATGGTGCTCCTTCATCCAGGGTGAGATATCACTTGTAATATACTTGCATTGGTAACACTTTACTAATAATGATTAATAGTTCATTAACAAGCATCATATGATGCCTCTTTATTAACTATTGATCTTTTTGCAGTACCTAATTGAAACTCTTTATCCATTTGTAAAGATTTATAAAGATTTAATAATAGGAGTAATGAAATTATTATAAATTGTTTCCTAGTTCATATAAGTAGTAGTCTTTTTTAGTCTGTTTTATTATAGCCTGACAGATATCCAGAAAAACTATCTGAAATTCAGCTTTCTCTCATCATATCCCACAGCCTTAGATAATGGCCCTTCAAGTAAGGACTTTAATTCTCAGGGATACAATCCCTTGTGCAGTGGGTACACCTAGGACTAGGTGTTGTTTTTCCTTCTCTAATGTCTGGAGAATAGACACCATGATTTTGACCTTACAAGGCTGACTCTGCTCTCATGTAGTTCTGACTCTCTTGCTGAGTGAATCCATGCAGTTTTGAACAGACTTCTAGAGCTAGGGGCCTGTGGCATTTTTGGGTAGATTAATTGGAAGGAGGAGCTATATAGTTGAATTTAGAGGCGTAAAAGTTTTTTAGCAAGAGATGGATCCACAGAATGAGATGATCTTCAGTTAACCAATGTTGAGAAAGAGTGTGAACATTTACTATGCGAAAAAAACAGCACACACTAGGAACAATTTAGGATCACCAATGCACCTAATCCTGTGGGAGGAAACCCACTCAGACATGGGGAGAACATGCAAATTCCACACAGGGAGGACCTGGGAAGTGAACCCGGGTCTCCTAATTGTGAGGGAGCAGCACTACCCACTGCGTCACTGTGCCGCCTTTTCTATACATATGTGTGTTTTTAGAAAGTACAGCATTCTGACGCATGTAAGTCACAGTTTGTGCTGAGGCCCAATTTATTAATTGTCTCACATCATTACATTTTAAATCGGAGGAATTAAAATTACAGACAAGGATATTATCACGTCTTAAATCGGCTAGACAAGGGTGTACAAGAGGTATGTGCTCACCATATGGAAAAATCTAATTGAGGGAATTTGCCTGCAAGATTGATCCTCAGAAATGTTGCACATTTAAATCCTTACTTGAGCAGGTATTACAGATTACAAACAGCTTTTCATTTAAACTGCTGACTTGCAAAGAGATGTGTAAGAGAGAGAGAGAATGGAAATCTATCTCAGTAAGCAGTTCATAGCTGAGATGATTAAAACTGAAATAATTCTTAGACAACATAATAGTTTTCATAATAAAATTGACCTGTGTCTTCAAACACTCCTTGAATTTCATATAGCATATCCTTTGGTCAGGTCAGAGATAAAATAAAGCTAATTAACTGAACAAATACAAATAAAAATGTATGTTATTACTCAAGCTATTGGAAAAATTTGTAGAGAGCTGGAGAGAGTCTATAGATAGGTAGACAACAAGGAGCGACATGTTACTGGGAAAGAAGTGACTGTGTAATTGTGAAAAATAAATGAAATAAATGTTATAATTTATATATAGTGCTACCTCTAATTATTCTTTATCATTATATTACTTGTTACAAAGCTTCCTCCACTTCTCTCCATCCTCTGCCACTTCCTCCAGGTTTCTTCCTCTTGCTCCTCTGTCTCTTGCTTCCTGTATCACCATATCTTCCCACCTCTTTCTTGGCCTTTATTCTTGATAGAACTTTTTCACTCAGCTCCATTTGACCAGCATTTTCTCTGAAATCCTCATTACTAATTATTTTTGACCTTCTTGTTCCCATATAAAGTATCTATCTATCTATCTATCTATCTATCTATCTATCTATCTATCTATCTATCTATCTATCTATCTATCTATCTATCTATCTATCTAATCCTTCTCAAGCATCTTCAGTCAAACATGTCTAGTCCTCTCTTAATTGCTTGGCTAAATGTCCACAGTTTGATCTCCCTATACACTGCTGTTTTTCTTTCATAGATGTTGTATGTATATAAGGGCCTAAAATGTGATATTTTTTTGATAGTTATTAATTTCTTTACATTCTTTTCAGTGCACAATAAAAAAAACTGAAACAGTATGGAAAAAGCTAATAAGAACAAAAAGGAGGGATTTGAAAATAAAATTCATCCTGTACTTTATTGAAAACACTACAGTAACACATTACTTGATATTTTACCTTGTGAATTTAATTGTTTTTTTTTTTTAAATATACACTCATGTCAAATCTGATGACTGCAACATACTCCAAAAAAGTTGGGACAGTCGAGTGTTTACTATAGTGTAACATCACCATTTTGTTTAATGACACTTGGGTGTTTGGACTCTGAAGACACACATTTGTTAAGTTTAGCAAGTGGAATTTTCATCCATTAATCCCTCTTGCAGGTCTTCAGCTGCACAATTTTGGGGTATTCTTTGCCATGTAGCATGGCTACAGATTAATGGACTCCATTTCCCATCTGCCTGGAGGGTAATGCCTTGATTGGACATCTGCAACGGGACCAAGGGCTGCTGAGGAGAAGAAGGACAGGCGTGAACTTTAAAAGGGAGCCGGCTAAGCGGCAAGGGACCCCCGCTGTTTTGTGTTTGTATCTGTCCATCTGTCTCATCTCCAATACCACCTGTGCAATATCGTTTCTATCCTGAAACGTCGAACCTGTAAGGATGTATGGACTGTCTCATGCATGTCTGTTGGTGAGCGGTGTTGGATTGGCTGTTGTGCTTCATCGTAGGGAGCGCTCCCAAAATCTCATCACCTCTCACCACATCAAGACTACTGGTAGGACTGTTTAATGTTTTACTTAGAGAAAGCTGTTCTCTGGATCGTCATCTTTTCCTCCATTTTCAGATTTTGATTTTTGATTAAAGAATAAAATGAGGGAAAATAAGGTATTTTTATAATTCTGTGGTAACAAATAGCAGTCATAAACTTAAAATTACACATACCTTTCTATTTGTGATTCAAATAATGAAAGTGTAATAGTTCATAAACAACAAGACAGACGCATTTTTGTTGTCTGAAACCTGAAGTACTTCTTCTTATGTGCGATTTTTGAAGACACTTGCAAACAGTCCTCCTCGCAAACACATCCATCGATGGCCTTGAAGTTACACTGACATCAGCAGAGGACGGACACTCCGGGACGAGGATGGAACTGCAGAAAAACTGAGTCGCATCTTTCAGGTAAAAATACAAACTTTGCAAGCTTTGCTTCACTGATGTAGAAGTTCTTTTATGAACATTATTGTTGTTACTTACTGCGAAATAAAGGGCGTTTTCTCATTCTCGTTTCTTGCATTTTTCTTTTCTGATGTGTGAAAGAACAAAACGAAAAAAGTAATTGTTTTACGTTTTTCATTTTTCCCTTTAAGTTGAAAATCAAATAAGTGTCTCTTTTTCTTTTTTAAATGATATTTTCTGAAACAAAAGTTCAAATACCAAAAAGTACACGTACCTAGGTCATTAGTGTTTACTGTTAGATGTTTATTGTTGTGTTACTGTTTAATATAGTTGTAGGGAAAAGGGAGGGTTAGCTGTTTATTTGTTGTTTGTGTTTTTGTTTTACTCTGTATTCCGCATAGTTATTTATTTGCTGTTAATTCGTGTCTCTGTGTGTGTGGTGCGAGTCAGGCCAAGGCTGGGTGCATTCCTGGGATCCCTGGCAAAAAAATAAACAAATCACTGTCTTTTCGATGGTGTGAATCTGAGCAGCACTGGACCACTATAGCCATATTTTGTGCTTCATAATGCACTACACTTTCTCAGTCTGAGAAAGATCAGGACTACAGGAAGGCCAGTTTCATATCTGCACTCTCTGCTTACAGTATGCAGCCATGCACTTTTAAGCTGGGAAAAATGTGGTGGGTTATGAGCTGCTGGACCGTTTGGGATCTGGATGGCAGCAAACAGTATGTTGTGATTATATCTGTGATTACTGCATAGCTTTCTGCATTAATGGTGCTCTCACAGATGTGCAATTTACTCTTACCATGGGCACGGGCACAAGTCTTATGCCATGACAGACACTGGCTTTTGAACCAAAGACCCAAAAAACAGTTTAGGTGGTCTTTTTCCCATTTGGCCATAATGGCTGTTTTTTCTTTTCTGAAATGTTGGCTCATCAGACCACAAAGCACAATTCCATTGTGCTACTTTTCATCTCAAATCAAACAAACCACAGAGAGGTTGGAGGCGCTTCTGGACAGTGTTGATGTATGGCTTCTGCTTTGCAAGGTAAAGCCTTAACTTCTAGCAGTGAAAGGTATTGACTGACAAAGGTTTACCAAGGTATTACTGAGCCCAGGTCATAAGACCCCTTACAGACACAAGAAAGTTTTAAGACATGGCTGATGGATTGGAGGTCACGTATATTCAGAAGTGGTGTTTGTTCTTGCTCTTCACTAAGATTTTACCGGATTCTTTGAATTTTTAAATGTATTGTGCACTGATGAGAGTAAAATGCTAAAATTCTGCCTCAGTCCATCCTTCCTCTTGAAGGACTAGACCTTTTCTGGAAGTTCTTTATGTACTAGAACACAAAATAATGTAACATACTCTGCTTCATATTACCTTGTTATTTCAACTTGCTATTAGTCGTAAATGATATTTGTTTGAACTATTTTGGAATGCAAGTATCAATTTCAGAGTAAACGTATGTCTTCAAATAATAATAATGTTTATTAGATAAAACATGAAATATCTTGTCTTTAAAATGTTTTAGTTTAAAAACAAGTCGAAGTAAAATTTTCAAGGCAGTGGAAATGTAATTTCAGTCTAAATGATAATACCACCAAATGATTGCTTAATGTCTGTCCATTACATTGTTTGTTCTTGGCTTTATTGGGTATTTGCTGCAGCTCTATCTAAATGATGGCAGTAAGATCTAACTATAATATCAGAAAGCAGTGGGGCAATTATAACATTCTAAATACAGACCACTCCTAGATAAACAGAGGCAACAAACTAATCGCAACTATTATTTAAGTAATTGTATTTACCCACTGAAATTCACTTCTTCTATGCTGTTTTAGCTTTCTGTTTAGTTTACCTGGTGCTATGTAAAGATTAATCCACAAGGCCTTTTCATTAATCTCTGTTTTCAATTTATAAATTTTCATTTCCTGCTTTTCACCACATTATAATCATAGAGTGGCAGAGGGCATGAGAGAAGCAGTGGGGACTAACTATTGTGCCAGTGAACCAACAGACATACTCATCTAACAATTGTTACAATGAATGTTGCCATATATTTTTTTAAACCCATATAACCAATAAAGGGAAGTGACAAAAACATTTAGGTAAATACTTTTTACTTATTTCATAAAATGGTCTTTTAACATCCAGCGTGCCCATGTAAAAAAAAAGAAAAAAAAGATTAAAAGGTCCTTAGATTTAGCGATTCGTTTGCACTGGGTGCTTCATGTTTTTGTTGATGATTATCTCACATCACTAGGGAAATTTTGGCTTTGCCCTCCATAATGAACTGCTTGGGGTTACAGTTTTTCTCTCCCAAGTCTTCTCCATATCACTGTGATTCATTCATGGTTTATCCTTCTCTCCACACCTTCCACAATGGTCACCAGTATTTCCTATACCATCAGTAGCCACATCAGTCTTGGTAGCAGTCCATGCTGGTTGACCCAGGACTTCAATATGCTAAGAAGTCTTTATCTTTCAATCCTCCTGAATTTGTCTGCTTGCTTTTTAATGTTAGCAGTGTTCTTTCTGTCACTGAGAGAGTCATCATGCTACCTCCCTAGGCAATTGATTGTTTTCTTCTTAACTGATGGGATGACTTCACCCTGGAAATGGAGTTTGAACTTTTCATTTACTTCCCCTACCTTATCACCATGATTTTTGACTTCTTGGGCCTGAATACCATTCTCACCCATGACGCCAAGTCTCCCAGCATCTTTAGAATCCATCTTGCATGAAGGTGATATGTTGTTGTTATGGTAAGGTAATTTTTATAGCCTGTAATTGTGGATTGTCTGATTTCTGCGGGTTGGGGATACTGTGCATCCTTTTACAATCCCCTTTTCCGTGTCCTTCCATGCTGTAGTGAACTTGGTTTTCCAGAATCGCAGTCCGAATGCACCCAGATACTTGGTAACCTTCCCCCTGATGTGCCACAGGATGTCGTGATGCTCCAACACCATACTAATGAGGCTGTGAAAAGGTTGATCCATAGCTATAGATAGCCTATTGTCTCTAGATTCCAGCATATTAGAGCCTGCAGTTCCCCCAGACAGCCCTGTTGGGTTCTGTGGGAGCCACCCGGGGAAGCTGATGGGTTTAATGTCGCAAGCTGCCTACGGGAGTAGGTAACCTGCTAGTAGTTTGGGACCGGCCAGGGCTGGAAGTTGATGCCGGCAGAGTCAAAACAAAATATTATTTCAGAAATAATGGATAAAAGTAAAAGAGCTGTTTATTACATCAGTCCCTTTGAAAGAAAAATTCTGGTGCAGGAACATATACAGTGTACACACTCACAAGCAAAAATATTATTAAAAAAATCTGTAAACTTCTGCAAGGATACAAGTTGTTCAATCAAAAAATAAAAAAAGAAAATAAAGAAAAAATAAACAAAATATCCAAATAGATAGCTTTATCCTCAAAGGTAATTTTCCCTCTCTGGAAAAAAAAATTTCCTGACCACTTTCCTCCCACAGTCCAAACATGTGCAGGTTAGGTGGATTGGTGTTGCTAAAGTGGCCCTAGTGTATGTGTGTGCATGTGTGTGTGTATGTGTGTGTATGTGCTTGCCCTGCAATGGACAGGTGTTGTCCCTGTCTTTTCGCCCAAAGCTTGCTGTCATAGGCTTCAGCTGTACTGCAATCTTGCTCCAGATAAGCAGGTTAGGATGATGGATGGATGAGTGCCTATAACATCTGCTCAGTTTTTGTCACTTGATTGTATGTGTTACATGTCCCAGGCTGTGGGGCAGTGTTAGCAGTTAAGCTAAATGAAAGCTGCAACAAGAAAAATAATGGAGACAGTGAGACTGTGCTGCCTGTCTGAGTAGCTGAGCTTGTTTGAATGAGGCATCAGCATGGCAACTGAGAACATAACATAGCCTGAACAGCACTGTGCTTCATTGCTCCCCCAACTGGTTCAAATAGAAATTATTGATTCTATTGATTTAACTTAACACAAGTGAGAAGAACTGCACAATAGCCAGTAAATGAATAAAAACAAATCCAAAAATGATACCTTTGGAATGTCACATATGATATATTCAAGCTCAATATTCTGTCTTGCTAAAGCACACGTGTTGCATTATCATTCTTGTGGCAGCACACAGTATCTTTCATAAAGTGAAAGAATATATGTGATTGTGTAACTTTTTTCAGTTATTATTGTTTAGTTGTCTACAGAACTGAGACAGCAATTCACATTTAGGCAGCAACATTCAATAATGTCAGGAATGGTGCTTGGTGATGGCTTTCTGAGGAGAAAGGGTGCTGTGGAGGATAACAAACTGGGTATCTGGCAAAGTTAAGACCACAACTGATCTCCTTTTTAAATGGCTGGATCAAACATTAATGGTTTGCTTTTTTCTCTTTTTCCTTCTTATAATGACATGGAAACGTTGGCTTGTGAAATGTGTGAAATCTAAACACATGGATCAATACTCGGTACAACTTTTTGGCCTGAAAAATGGGCATATTCAGAAAGTTTTAAGGCCCTTCATCACATTGAGACTCCAGTAGGCATTACCTCCAATATAAAATGCAAGAAGGGGACAGTTATTTTTAAAACGTTATGAAATATGCTTCACTTTAGAACACAATTTCAAATGGTATGTTGATACCATGATTGTGAAGAAATAACTTTGAAAAATATAAGCTTATCCTTTAATTTTAATTATCAGGCAGGTGACACACAACCTAATGTAATCTTAAATCATCCATACAACTGAGAGTTACTGCAAGTACCTAACAGGCCTGAGTAAGCCGAGGAGAGCCTATACTCATAATTTATTTGGATAACGATCATGAATGCTGTTGAACACTTTTGCTTATCTTCGTAGATTCTCTAATACCACTGGCTATTGTTTTTGTCCAGGGTAAATGTTGAACTGTTTACAGAGAACATCAAGGGACCTCTTGACAAAATGTGACAAAGACTATTACTATACATTATTAATTATAAACTATGCTGCTCCAAATCTCAAAGCAATCTGAATTAAAGTCACTTTGTGTGTGATTTGCCAAGTCAGAATTCTAAAGGAGGCTTTAACCAATCATGGCACATCCTTAACTTTAATGAATTAATTAAAATATTTAAAACCAAGCACTTTTATTTGTCTGTATATCATCTGCAGCCACACTGTAATCTCTGTTGTGTGATAGACGAAGGCAAGGCATTCATGATTTGAAAAGAACAAATAGCACCCTGCCTGACAGGTCTTGGACATGCTGATTTCCTGCACGAGCAGCTCAAAAATAATCAGACTGGTTGTGAAAGAACACTTGGAAACATCACAGCACACCCAGGCACAGCTGTACATTTGATTAATTGAGTTTCCGCCAACCTCCTGTATTTTGATATTGGTTTCCACTGCCCAGTCTAAATCGTTAGCTCTCTGGTAGGTCCTTTTGAATTTAAAGAGAAAAAAGTCCCTGTGGAATATATAGTAATGTAGTCAAGGGAAAGAAAACCTGCTTAGAAAATTCAAGGTAAGGGGACTGGATGAATATTATAACTTGGAGAAATTCTCAAAAAGACGAGGGTGAGAAGTGCTCTTACATCATTATAAAAAGTCACGTTTCTAAGAATGCTTTACAGATTTTGCAGATGTCATAAATCAGAGATTAGGTTGTGCCACTCTTACAATGTATGTGTTGCAGTGTTACCAGGGTCTCATTCCTGAACTGAATGACTTTTCATTTTAGAAACAACGTTTGAAAAACGAGAAGAGACCATTCAGCCCATCAAGCTTGCTTGTTTAGCTAATAGCTAAGCTGTCCCATTATTTCAACAAGATACTTCTTAAAGGTTGTCAAGATTTCTGCTTCAACTACATGTTTAAGTAGTTTGTTCCAGAGTCCCACAAATCTACTCGTAGATTTTTATCCTGTCATGCCAATTACCGGCAGGTCTCTACCCTTCAAACTACACCCCTAGCAATGCAGTAAGAAGTACCAACAACAGCTCTGAAAATGGTGGTGATAGAAGGACCTAAAAATATCATACAAGACATTAGAAAATTCCAAATTAATTCATGCATGTCCTAATCAAGATACAGAGTAGAGTTGCTGCTCCTCCAGATCATGAAGAGAAGGTTTTTATTTATTTATTTATTTTATTAATTTTATTGGAATCCATACAAAGCAATCATGTTTTTACAATTAGAAAAATTAAGTTAAGAACAGATCGATCCCCACCCCTGAGAGAGAGAGCAAGCTAAAATTTAAGGCTTGTAAACATACCTAAATTAATAAATTCTCTATGCTTCATGAACTTATTTTAAAATATTACTGATTAGATCCTGCCATGTTTTGAAAAAAGTCTGTACGGATCCTCTAACTGAGTATTTGATTTTTTCCAATTTCAAATAGTATAACACATCAGTTTCCCACTGACTTAAAAGAGGAGAGTTTGGGTTCTTCCAGTTTATCAAAATAAGTCTGCGTGCCAACAGTGTAGTGAATGCAATCACAATTTGTTTGTCTTTCTCCAATTTAAGCCCCTCTTGGAAGAACCCCAAACACAGCTGTTAATGGATTAGGAGGGATTGTGAGTCCAAGGCTGTCTGAGAGGTAATTAAAAATTTTTGTCCAGAATAATGTTAATTTGGTGCAGGCCCAGAACATGTGACCTAGTGAGGCTGGGACTTGGTTGCAACGTTCGCAGGTTGGATCATGCCCTGGAAACATTTTGGAGAGTTTTAGTCGAGACAGATGTGCTCGATATATAATTTTGAGTTGTATAATTGTATGCTTTGCATATGGAGCTCGAGTGAATTCTCTGCATTGCTACTTTCCACTCCTTTTCTGATATATTAATTGAGAGATCTTTTTCCCAGTGTCCTCTTGGATCTTTGAAAGGAGGGATTGTAAAATGATTTTATATATTGTAGAGATGGAGTCTAAGTCCTTGAGATTGAGCAATATATTTTTTCCAGCATGGATGAGGGTGCAAGATGAGGAAAATCTGGAAGGTTCTGTTTAACAAAGTTCCTGATTTGAAGATAGTGAAAGAAATGTGTAGCTGGAATGTTAAATTTGGAATGTAATTGTTCATAGGATGCAAAGACGTTGTCTATATAAAGATCTCTAAGCAAGTTAATTCCAAATTTTTCCAGATATTAAAAACTGCATATGTTTGTGAAGGTTGAAAGAGGTGGTTCTCTTGCAGAGGTGCCACAGATAGAAGCTTCTCCGTCTTAAAATGCTTTCTACATTGGTTCCAGATTCTAAGTGAGTGGAGCACAATTGGGTTATTAGTGTATTGCCGATAACGTGTGTTTATTGGAGCACAGAGCAAGGAATACAAAGAAGTACTGCAGGATTTTACTTCTATTGCGGTCCAAGCCTGTGTATGTTCTTCTATTTGTGTCCAGGTTCTTATCGCTGTATATTTGCTGCCCAGTAATAAAACTGGAAGTTAGGTAGAGCCATGCCGCCTTCTGCCTTTTGTCTTTGTAGGGTCGCTCTTTTGATGCGTGGATGTTTTGAATTCCAAATAAATGAGGTTATTGTTGAATCTAATTGCTTAAAGAATGATTTATTAATGTATATTGGATGTTTTGAAATAAAAAGGAGCTTAGGAAGAATATTCATCTTAACAGTGTTAATTCTTCCAGCTAGTGTGAGATGAAGGGTTGACCATCTATGCAAGTCTTGTTTAATTTTTTCCATGCAGACGGCAAAATTTTGTTGATAAAGAGCTTTATGTTTACTTGTGATGTTTACCCCGAGGTATTTAAACTGTTCTGCAATGATAAAAGGTAGGGTGTCTAATCTAATATTATATGCTTGAGAATTCACTGGAAAGAGTACACTTTTATTCAGATTAATTCTGAGACCAGAGATCTTTTGAAATTCTGTGAGTGCTGCTAAGACTGCAGGCACAGAATTTTCTGGGTCCGATATATACAGTACCATGTCATCTGCATATAATGAGATTTTCTGTTCCAGTCCTTCTCTGCTAATCCCCTTTATCTGATCAGTATTTCGACAATGTATTGCCAGTGGTTCAATGGCAATCGCAAACAGCAGCGGTGACAAGGGCATCCTTGTCTGGTGCCACGTTCTAGTTTAAAGTAGTCTGAGCAAATGTTGTTGATGCAAACTGAAGCTTCTGGGTTAGTATACAGTAATTTAATCCATGCACAAATGTTCGGGCCAAACCCAAACTTCTCCAATGTAGTAAAAAGGTATTTCCATTCAATCATGTCGAATGCTTTTTCTGCATCCAATGATAATAATATTTCTGGGGTGTTTGATTTAGTTGGTGAGTATATTACATTAAACAGGCGTCAAGATTTGAAGATAAGTGTCGGCCCCTAATAAATCCAGTTTGGTCTTTTGATATTACCGAGGGGAGCACTTTCTCCATCCTTCTAGCTATGATTTTAGAGAGTATTTTAACGTCGTTATTCAGAAGTGAAATTGGTCTGTATGATGCACATTGTAATAAGTCCTTATTTTGTTTTGGAAAACAGTGATTAGTGCTTGGCGAAAGGTTTGTGGAAGAGATTGGTTATCTCTGGCTTCTGTAAATGTTGCTAATAGGAGGGGAGCTAGCTGAGCAGAATTTCTTGTAAAATTCTGCAGGGTAGCCATCAGGGCCTGCTGCTTTCCACCTTGGAGTGACTTTATAGCATCTAGTAATTCTGATAATGCCAGAGGTTTATCAAGTTCCTCCACACTAAAAGCGTCTATTTGTGGTATCTGTAATGTATCCAGAAATGCATTGGATTGTGTATTGTCTTCTTTAAACTCTGTTATATATTGGGATTTATACTAGTCTCTGAAAGTGTGCATTATATTTTTGTGTTCGACGATTTTATCTCGTTTGTGTTGGTGATTACCGAGATTGCGTTGCGCACTTCCTGCTTGTGAATTTGTTGAGCTAAAAGCTTATTAGCTTTCTCTCCATGTTCATAATAATGATGTCTGGATTTGTAGATTAGTTGTTCAGTTTCTTTAGTTATCAAGAGGTTTAATTCTGAATGTAGAGCCTGCCTCCTCCTATGTAGAGTCTCGCTTGGTAGTCTGGCATGTTCTTCATCTATTTTAGTAATTTCGCTTTTTGTCTCTGCTGCTTTCTTGGCTTCGGATTTATTTCTGTGGGAAAGATATGAAATAATCTGTCCTCTTAACCCTCCTCTTGTGTTAACTTTCTGTTATCATCTCTTATGTTAACGGGTCGGTTTTGACCCATGTATTAAATCAGCTATAAAATACACTAAAAACAATAAGCTATCATCCAATTTGTTTCTCATCTCTTTGTTACCTTGTTAGGCTTCCTTATCCATGAAAATGTTGGTTTTAATACTTTTGGTGTGGGCCTCTGGGCCTTTTTTTGTCAGTATACCCCTTGATTTCAATTTAAAAAAATGGTAAAATGAACCTCAAGAGAATCATATTAATAAATAAAAGGTTGTTGTGTTACCTGACTAATACTGAGGGGTATAGAACACATCTTTTTAAATAAATTTGTTTTATTTATTTTTTCATTTTAATATTAATAACTAAAGTGACATCTATGGTGTTACGGGTCAATTTCGACCCATAGATATTTACATCAAGAAAAGGCAAAAATATATTTTTTTAACAATAGAACTTTAATATAAACTGAAAAAAATGAAAAGCAGAACAGGTCATGACACAAAATATATATTTGCATGGTCAAATAAACAAAAACCAATGAAGAAAATCAAACAAATAGAAATCAATTACAAGTTCCAAAACTAATACAAAGCTAAATCAGAGTAAAAACCTCTGTGTGCAAGAACATGCATGTGTATGTGTGTGTTTAGAGGCATGTGTGGCAAAAATGACACTTTTTGTGTGTTCTTTGCAGAGATATTTCTTGCAGTTGAAACACAATACATTTGTCTTTCTGTCCTTACTGCTTGGGCAGACCTGACACCTCTTTCTGAGGACTCTTGATATCATTTGAAATGTCTGAAGTGACATTGTTGCCCGGAAAATATTTCTGCCTGTTGATCAGTGGCCTCATTGCAGGATCTGTACACTCCAGCAAGAAGAAGAACACCAATGAAAGCATCCAGGTATTCCTCATCAATGTCTTTCCAGATGTCGCCATGGACTTTTTTTCCCTTCAAGGTTCGTCATAGTAATGATGATTCTTTTTAGTGACAATGGCATAAATAGCTCAAAACATGTCTTGATGTCACTGACTCTGGTCAGAGCAAACCTTGTAATTCCAGGGGTCATTTTGATGACATTTGCAGCAGCTGCCCTGTCATGTACATCATGAGGTACTGAGCTCCAAAAGATCTTACCATTTTTGGACTTGAATCTTTCAGCAGGAACAGCTTCAGCATCAGTGACCTCCTCATCCGACTCATCAGATGTGTCTGTGTCTTCTGGATGATACCCCACATTGTCTTCCTCCTCAGAAACCTGCTCATCTGAATCGCTATGCGGCTCTGTGTCCTCTCCTTCATTTTCACCAAAAATATGATCCAGAACTTGGCTCACTGTAAATCTTCTCATTTTTGCATGCTGCAAATTGTAAATGTGCACTCTGCAAGTCAAATGGCCACTCAAATGAGTTTATTCACCTCACATATCTGGACATGCCCGCCTTTGTTTGTTTTGTTTTTGTGCAGGTATACTGGAAAGCAACGCAAATTGAGAAAGCTCACATGATTAGGAGAGGAGTTGGTTGTCAGTGTGTCAGCTGACAGTGCACTTAGGATTTCAGTTTTGGCTCTAATTATTGCTTTATCATCGTATTATCATAACTGGGTTGAAACCGACCCTAACAACACAAAGGTCATAATTTCAACCAGAGCATTTTATAATTTAGTAAAAATATTTTTTTTGCTTTATTTTGTTGAAATAGAGGTTCCTGACAAAGTCAAAAAGCCTTGATGCAATAAACAAATTTATGTGATTCTTGTATGCATTTAAAATTTAAAACGGGTCGGTGCAGACCCTAACACAAGAGGAGGGAGAAGGCCTTGAGAGTTTCCCAGAGTATTCCTGCAGAGATCTCGGTTGATGTATTTGTCTCTAGAAAGAATTTGATTTGTTTGGATATAAATTCCATACAATTCTCGTCAGCTAATAGAAGCGGGTTGAGGCGCCATCTGCGGGGTGAGTGTATGGGGCTTAGTAATTTTAGCTCCAAGATCATAGGTGCATGGTCAGAAATAACAATAGCATCGTATTTGCAAGATTTAATCATAGGCAAGAAGTTATTGTCTATAAAGAAGTAATCAATCCTTGAGTTGTAATGATGTACTGGTGAGTAAAAAGAATATGTTCTTGAATTTGGGTTTTAAAACCTCCAGGGGTCTGATAAGTTGTGATCAGTTAGAAACTTTGTAATTATCTTTGCGGTGTTAGATGCCATTCCCCTGTGGAGGAAGTCCTATCTAAAAGTGGATTTAGAACACAATTAAAGTCCCCAGCCATTATAACTTTATGAGTGTTCATATTGGGAATGGATGCAAATAAAGTTTGTATAAATTCCTTATCTTCAACATTAGGTGCATAAACATTTATCAAAATCATTTTACAGTTAGATAAGTCTCCCATGACCATTACATATCTCCCTTCAGGATCCAATACTACATCTGATGCTACAAATGGTACTGTTCTATGTATGAGAATTCCCACCCTCTAGTTTTCTTCAGAAACTAGAATGGAACATTTGGCCAGTCCAGTCTTTTTGCAGCCGGAACTGATCCTTGCTTAGTAAGTGGGTCTCCTGTAAAAATACTATTTTAGCATTTAGACCTGTTAGGTGAGAGAGTACTTTCTTTCTCTTTAATTCGTGATTCAGGCCTTTAACATTCCAGCTTACGAGGTTAACTGTCCCATGATGGAGACACTGATTGTGAGTTTTTGATGTCAGAAGAAGAGAAGGTTGAGGTGGTTTGGGCATTCTGTATGGATGCCCCACATGCGGTTCCAGCTGTGTACACTGGGTGGAGATGCTGCAGCAGACCCAGGACACGCTGAATGGATTATATCTCTCAGGTTGGGAATGCCTGGGAATTACCCAGAAAGAGTTGGACTATGCTTGAGTTGACCTGCTTGACCTGTTGCCACCATGACGCTAACCAGGAAAAGCGGCTGAGAACATAAGAGATGAGAATTATGTTTCAAATAATGTTTTTATCTTCTCACTTTTTGTTATTTATTATTCTTTATGAATATCTTGTGTATTTATTTTTATGTGTTGATTAAGTATTCAATTTTATTTATTCTGTCAGTTATTTTCCATGTGCTTTGGTTGTGGAGCCTAAAGGGGCAGGATACCCTGATGCTCCAGTGAAATTATGCTGTAGCTCTGCACCACTCACACATCCTCCTCCTGAATGGTGACTAGTCTCAGAGGCTCCTTGGCTCGCCAGAAGTCCACCTTCAGCTCTTCTGTTATATTGAGTTGCAGGTTGTTGTCCTCATCTCCATTATTAAAGCAGCCTTTGATGGAAGGGTAATCTGAAAATTAATGTACATGGCAAGTGCCAGTATTAAGCTGGAAGTCTGTTGTGTAGATGGTAAATAGGAAGGGAGACAGAACAATTTCCTGAGATGCGACAGTATTAAACACCACCATTTCTGACATAGTCCCTCAGCCTCACAAACTGCTGTCTGTTGGTCAGGTAGTCCATTATCCAGGAGATTGTGGGATCAAGATTCAAAGCCTTGTGCTTTTCCCCCAATTGATAAGGCCGAATGGTGTTAAAAGCACTGGAAAAGTAAAAAAAAAAAACATTATCCTGACTGTGGTGCCAGCTTTTTCCAAGTGGGACTGGGCTCTGTGGAGCATGCAGATCACAGAATCCACTGCACCTACTGTATATGTGTCTGATAGGTAAACTGCAGAGGATCTGGATGTTCTGAAATTAGGGGTTATAAATGTTTTTGGGACCAGCCTTTCAAGGGCCTTCATGATGTATAAAGTAAGAGCAATGAAATCTTGGGATCACTGTAATGTATTTTCTTTGCAACAGAAACCACACTGTACATTTTCCTCAGCTGGAGAACCTTCTGTAAATTCATGGAAAGGGAGAACAGGTGCTGAAGAACTCCACAGAGCTGGTTGATTTTCAGCACCCTGGGTCATATTTCCTTTGGCCTTGAGGCCTTTTTAAGTAGAGTTTTCCAAAGTCCAGGGAGTGAAGGGGCACTAGAGACCAAAGGTGTAATGTCATTGTAGGGTAAGGTTGTGCAAGGTGCAAATGGCAGCTGGGATTCCAGAAACTCCCCAGCTTGCACATAGAGGCCAACACTGTTTTGGGGAGGGATGTACTGATAAGAATGAGTCAAATCTGTTGAACAACTGGTTCAGTTCATTAGCCCTGTACTTGTTCCCTTCCTCTGCATGTTTTACAGAATGCTTGTAGCCAGTGATAATCCTTGTCCTATTCCACATTTACTTCCTTCATGTTTTGTTATAACTCTGTAATGGGTTTTCCCGTCATGGAGCTGCATCTTTAGTTCTGGCGGCACAATTTGATTTCACCTTTATATCTAGAGCTGAAGGCTCTGTTCTTCATATTCAGTAGGGCTTTTCAAGTCTTTTGTGGTCCATGAGTTGTTCTTTGAAAAACAGCACATTGTCTTTGTGAGGACTGTATTATCCACACAAAACCATGCAATCTGTTATTCAGTGGCTCAGTTCTTCAGTGTCCTGGCCATGTGACTCAGAAAGCATATCTCAGTCAGTGTTTTCAAAGGCTTCCTTCAGAGCCTCCTCAGCCTCAGTTGACCATACTTATACAGTCCTGGTGGTGGCTGGCAACCTCTGGAAAATGGGTTTATATGTAGGTGTGAACTAAACCAAATTATGGTTTGATCGGCCTATAGCTGGCAGAGCAACAGATTTACTTGCCTCTTTAACACTGGAATATATCAAGTCCAGGGTCCTGTTTTCTCTTGTTGTGTAGTCTAAAAACTGATAAAAACTGGTGAGGGTGGAGGAAAGTTAAACTTAGTTAAAGTCTCCAGGTATTGATGAAAGCACTGGGATGATCAGTAGAGAGTTGGCTTATTATAGACGATACTGTGTCTATTGTGTTTGCCAGTTCTTCTGAGGGGAGAATGTAAACTGCTAACACAATGGCATGTGAAAACTCTTTTGGCATATAATAAGGCTGTAAGCTCACTGCTAGTAGCTCAAAATTCGGGTTGCATACCTGTGCTATAATTAAAATGTGTCCAGGGTTGCACCATTTTTCATTCTTACCCCGCTTCTTACCCCGTCTTGCTGCTTTCCTTCCTGCTTCTGTCTGTCCGCATGATTTTAAAACCATGCAGTATAACTGCAGAGTCCAGTTTTTTAGCTCTAAGCCACCTGTCAGTGAAGCATTTGAGACTGATAGGTTTATATTCCCTTTGGCTCTTGATCAGTGCTGTGTGCTCATCCATTTTCTTTGCCCATGAAAATCAAAGGTAGGTACAGTTCCTCTTCTCTTTCCCCAGTGTCTATGCAGTAGCTCTGCTGACATCCTTGCGATTAGATCCAAATCTCTAGTAGACAAAGGGCCTAAGTCCAGCAGGTGTAATCGCATGTAAGTGAGTGTGAGTCCTTCTTCACATTTTAGGTTATCCATGTCATCCATAAAAAAAGTAGAAAAAAACAACAAAGACAAACAAATGCAGAGCAGCTGTAGCAGGCGGTGGCACCACCGAAAGTATATATGTTGTGGAAGCCGGACATGACACAGACAGGTGGACACCGTAGGTACAAAACCCAACACACGTTTATTAACCATATTTACAGTGAAACAGTACACAACCCAGTACTTCCGCACTATTCACCCACAAAGTCCAAGCCTCAATCCAATTCCTCTCTCTTCAGGTCCGCCTCCACTCCTTTCCTATGAGCTCTATCTTTCTTCCACCCGACTCCAGCCATCGAATGGAGGAAGGCGACCCCTTTTATATCCACCCGGAAGTGCTCCAGGTGCCTCCCAAAGAACTCCTGCTGGCACTCCCTGGTGTGGTGGAAGTGTCAGCTGTGCACCCAGAAACACTTTGGTTATCCCTGGTCTTCTTTTCCCCCAGCACTCAGGAAGTGCTGAGGGCCAGGGCTCCTCTGGCATCTGGGTGCCCCCTAGCGATGACCACGGGCCCCTATAGGGTTGAGCTTCCATGCTCCTTTCCCGTGGTCCCCAAAGCCACCAGGGCGGTCACCCCCTCATGGTCTGGAGGAGGCGCAATCCCTCCTCCGGTCTTTCCAGGCGTCTCGGCTGGGTACCACCCCCAGCCGCTCGCCACAATGTACAGTGGTGCTTGAAAGTTTGTGAACCCTTTAGAATTTTCTATATTTCTGCATAAATATGACCTAAAACATCATCAGATTTTCACTCAAGTCCTAAAAACAAATGAGACATAAATATTATACTTGGTCATTTACTTATTAAGGAAAATGATCAAATATTACATATTTGTGAGTGGCAAAAGTATGTGAACCTTTGCTTTAAGTATCTGGTGTGACCCCCTTTGCAGCAATAACTGCAACTAAACGTTTCCGGTAACTTTTGATCATTCCTGCGCACCGGCTTGGAGGAATTTTAGCCCATTCCTCTGTACAGAACAGCTTCAACTCTGGGATGTTGGTGGGTTTCCTCACATTAACTGCTCGCTTCAGGTCCTTCCACAACATTTCAATTGGATTAAGGCCAGAACTCTGACTTGGCCATTCCAAAACATTAACTTTATTCTTCTTTAACTATTCTTTGGTAGAACGACTTGTGTGCTTAGGGTCGTTGTCTTGCTGCATGACCCATCTTCTCTTGAGATTCAGTTCATGGACAGATGTCCTGACATTTTCCTTTAGAATTCTCTGATATAATTCAGAATTCATTTTTCCATCAATGAAGGCAAGCCGTCTTGGCCCAGATGCAGCAAAACAGGCTCAAACCATGATACTACCACCACCATGTTTCACAGATGGGATAAGGTTCTTATGCTGGAATGCAGTGTTTTCCTGTCTCCAAACATAACACTTTTCATTTAAACCAAAAAGTTCTATTTTGGTCTCATCCGTCTTCATTCTTCCAATAGTCTTCTGGTTTGTCCACGTGATCTTTAGCAAACTGCAGACGAGCAGCAATTTTTTTTTGGAGAGCAGTGGCTTTCTCCTTGCAACCCTGCCATGCACACCATTGCTATTCAGTGTTCTCCTGATGGTGGACTCATGAACATGAACATTAGCCAATGTGAGAGAGACCTTCAGTTGCTTAGAAGTTACCCTGGGGTCCTTTGTGACCTCGCCGACTATTACACACCTTACTCTTGGAGTGATCTTTGTTGGTTGATTACTCCTGGGTAGGGTAACAATGGTCTTGAATTTCCTCCATTTGTAGACAATCTGTCTGACAGTGGATTGGTGGAGTCCAAACTCTTTAAAGATGGTTTTGTAAACTTTTCCAGCCTGATGCACATCAACAACTCTTTTTCTGAGGTCCTCAAAAATCTCCTTTGTTCGTGCCATGATACACTTCCACAAACATGTGTTGTGAAGAGCAGACTTTGATAGATCCCTGTTCTTTAAATAACACAGGGTGCCCACTCACACCTGATTGTCATTCCATTGATTGACAACACCTGACTCTAATTTCACCTTCAAACTAACTGCTAATCCTAGAGGTTCACATACTCTTGCCACTCACAAATGTGTAATATTCAATCATTTTCCTCAATAAATAAATGACCAATTATAATATTTTTGTCTCATTTGTTTAACTGGTTTCTCTTTATCTACTTTTAGGACTTGAGTGAAAATCTGATGATGTTTTAGGTCATACTTATGCAGAAATATAGAAAATTCTAAAGGGTTCACAAACTTTCAAGCACCACTGTATATCCACACAAATCTAAAGGTAAAGCTGAGAAAGTTGCTTTTTCAAGGCACAGCAGGCAGAGGTTGAAGAAATACAAACATATTAGACCTGGGTGTTATTAAAGTAAGACATTGACTGATCTAGTTCCATTATCTTAATCCCTAAACTTAAATGTACTTGCTAGTTCAATAATAACCCAGTTCTCAAGTTTAAGCCTTTTCCAATGCCCAGGGTAGATTAACTTAATACATAGCTTATGGAGGCATACTTTTTAACCACTATAAATATGAAAATGGGTGTGGCACATGGGAGGTAATCTTTCTGAAGTGCATTTCACTCTTACTTAAGTGTATGGGTGGACAAGGAGATCACCATGAAGGCAGTACTTTTTTCATTTCTGAAAAGATGCCATATAACTTCAACTAGACACATTAGGCGACCAGTCCTCTTGAGACCAGAGAGAGACCAGCAGGCTAAATTGTAGTAGTAATTGAATTAATTATATTTTATTAAAGCAACCAGTGATAGAATTCTCATATGTTTAATTAAGAGTATGCAAGTAAATTATGCTTTGTTTACCAAGCTCATGTTGTTAAATACTGTATACGGTATCTCTAACCACCTCTATGTTCTTTGTGTCTAATGTGGTAGCAGCAACACAGTCTTAACACTCTTGTTATTCATAATTGAAATAATATGCTCTTAAATTATTAATTAATGTGACTGAGGGGGAAAACTTTGGGTGGCAGAGATAGCAATCTTTAGTTCACTTGGTGAGTGCCATGTTTGTACCCGGGCTCTTCCCTTGGTCACAGTTTCCTTTATTTTAGTTTGTTTAAATGACTTTTGGTTGATAACTTTGTGATTTCTTTCCTTTGTAAATATTTTGTTAAGAATTATTACTTGGCATTTTGTTTATTAGTCTTTTGTAACTGTTAATTCTGCTTTTTTAGTTAGTCTTTATTAGTTTATATATTGAGCCTCCAAGTGTGCAGGCCTCCTGATGTAATCCTGTTAAATTAGGTTTTCATGGTTTGTTTATTTTGACTCAGTTTGTGATCACCCTCTTTAAGTTTTTTTTTTCTTGTGCTATTTAAAATGTTCTGGCATTTTGTTTTTTGCAAATTTGTTAGCAGATACTGCTGAGTGGAATTTGTGTTTTCTTCTTCTCTGTGGTCACCAGGCCATAGTTCAACAATTAATGAATGAACAGATAGTGCTGGGATCCATTTGTGTTAATCCATTTCAAACTACTTAATGTCTTTCTGCACTCATTAAATATTTAGTAAAGTTTTTATTTGTTTTTTTTTTCCTGAGAACTGGTCATAGTGCTCTGTGCCTGCTCTCAGTGAAGAATGCTATACAAAAATAAACTGAATTGCTTTAAAGTGAATTTTGGATTTCAGACATATTACTTTGTTGTACGATTAATTGTATTTGTTTTTATGGGTCTGCTTATTTATGGTCTGTATTCTCAATTTTATGTCTTCTTTTTTTGATTTCATATATTTTATATATGTTTACTGTGTTTATTTATGTAATCACTGTATAGTTATGTTTCTGTGTGTGGTTAGGTGTTCTCTCAAGTTGCTTGTGCTTTGTGGGTTGTCTCCCCGAGAGGCGGGGCCACCTATATGTCTTTTATGTTTGAACTGCCCCCCAGCCTTTATATATTCCTACTAGTTTATTGAGGTTTTTATTGCGGTGAATTCTCTTGTGTTTGCTTTCCTGATTTAATGTTTACTAGACTTTTGACCTCTGCTTTTTTGTGACCATGATTATTGGATTCTATTTTAGGAATCTATTTGCCATTAGATTGCCTTTCAGGCATATCCATCTGTGCCTTTTTTGTTCTTTTGAACATTTTTGGATTACAGAGCATTTTGAAAGAATTTTTTTACATTATAATGATTCTTTGTCTGCCTCTTATATATAGGCAAAGGTTGACGGTAACTCTTTATTTGTAGATGGCAATTGGACTTGTAGCTGTATGGCCAGTCCCCTTTTTGAGGATCTGCTATCAATGAAGCAGGCAGGTGACATTTTGGACCTGCCCAATTCAAGTGTACCTCTGTTGGATGCAGTAGCAAAGAAACTGGCCTGCTCCCTGGCCAATGTGGAGACCCCTGAGGATTTTGTTTGGAAGAACTCATATATCACAACAATTCTGAATTTTTCGTTTCATTTAAATTCTTTCTGATTTATTTCTTTAATTTTCTAAATATTTTGAATACTTTTGAAGTATAGTCCTTTTTGATTTAATTAAAAAAGTACAGTTTCTTCTATCCCTTCTGGTGATTTTTTGGGCTCTTTTTTACACTGTATAAGCCTCAGGTCATTCTTGAAATATTTAGGATTTTTAATGTTGGCTGGGCCTGAAGCAAACTTTGGGTAATCATTTGAGTAAACCTTTCATGATCAATTTTTCAACACCTCCACTACCTTTTCTTCTACATGATTTATCAGTTCACTATTGACTGCCAGGTCTAATTTTCTTTACTTCTTTTATTATTTTCGTTTCATATGCTTAAGGTATTCTAAATTCACAGACCGAATCAATCTTAGCAATAATGTTAAAGACCTTCCATCTTTTTTGCATCCTTTCAGTGATTTTCTTTTCAGTCTATTTGGTCATATACTTTATCTCAACTGTTATTTAAGTTGGACAGGAGAGGTTCTAATTATATGAAAAGGGTAACTTCCAAATTCCTTGTTATGATGGTGCCAATCTAAAATTTAATTTTAACTTCTCCTGACATTGAACTTCACAGGGGCGCCTTCAGCCCTTTGTTTTTTATTGTGTCTTTTATTTTTCTATTCTTTATTATGTAAAGCACTTTGAGCTACTGTTTGTGTGAAAATGTGCTATATAAATAAATGTTGTTGTTGTTGTTCAGCACTTTAACATCTGGTGGATGGCATGCTTCAATCCCAAAACTTACAGTATGCCATATCAGACAGTAAGATTCAAATAATGATTTTGAACCAAAGGTCTCTACTATGACCCAACTGTATGCTTGTTGTTTTCAGCTTGGCAACTATTCTAAGCACCTTTTGTTATAACACAACGTCAAGTTTCTAGAGAGTGCATCCTGCAAGTCACACCATCACACTGTATTTATACTGGGGCCATGTGTAACACCTTGTCCAATTTTGTGGAGTTTTCCTAAAAATATTTTAGAAAGTGTTTTATAAATTTTTCTAGTTGTGAACTTTTTGCTTTGTGTTTTTTGACTTTAATTCTTGAAATCCATTTTGGCTAAGATGCATGTTCATTAGCCATTTTTGGTTATAACCCACACATTGGTTTTTAGGCTGTGTTCATCTCATTTGTTTTTCCAGACTTCGGTCTATGTCAGAATATATATTGTTTTATCTCCTTCTACCAATACTGCACTCCCTAATTAGATATTAACCCTTTTATCTTATACACAGGTGCATTCATGTCCAGTCGGGGTAAAATACATAAATGTAAAAGCACAATCCTGTAGGAGTGCTACTAAAAATAACAACAAATCCCAGCAACCCCAGTAATACTTTGCTATTTGGCAGCTTTTGGTCTTGGTGCTAGGGTTGCTGGGGGAAATAATGTATGGCACAGACATTAAAGGTGCACCAGAAGAAGCAGAGAAAAACAGGTCAATTGTCTGTCTTTTGTGTGTCAACAGTTTACCCCATCTCTGGTCTAAAACTACCCATTGGATTACAGCTTCTTTCTCGATTTATGTGGTTGGCCTGTGCCTGATTGTTTGTGTGATTTCATTTGGGTTGGTAAATGTCTTCGTTCAGGGAGTGCCCCCAGATTCTGCAGAGCTTCATGGAACACCAGGAACACGATAGGACAAAACCTGCATAATTTTCAGGAAACTGTTCGCTTGGCATCTGAATTCATTTTCTCCATCATGACATCTGCAAAACCAGACTGAAGCACAATTCCATTACATGACTTTCTCAGCATCACTCAGTGAGTCAGAGGTGAGGACTGAAGGGTTTAAAGTAACTGCAAGACTTTACTGCCTGTACAAACGACAACAGAATTAAAGTGGTGTCAAAAACGGAAAACCAGGATGTAGATGTACATGCATGAAAAAGAAACATAAATTACTGTATAAATAAATGATGGTCAATGTTAGCCTATAACCTGTTCACAATCAGTTATATCTGGCTCTTTACTATTTAAACGACCAGGAGGGAAAGAAGAGGAGGGAGAAAGACAGAGATTTCATTTACTGACAACAAACCACCATATTCTGCTATATTTTTTCAATCATTGCCAGAGAACCCGGGGTTTGACTTCATTATCCACCACATGCCGAGGAAAAACAGTGAAATTGTTCTATTTTTCCGGGAGATTCAAACGTATCCATTCTTTGTTGATCAGTCATCCGTATTCACGACAGTAATATACCCGAACTCAAGTTCACGATCATTGTCATTTCAGTATTCATTCATTATTGTTACTTGTGTTTTGTGTTTGTTAAACGTTATGGGGCAAGGGAAGGTTTGTTATTGTATATATAGTGTTTTATGTTGTGCTTTGGTGGAGGAATCTATCTATCTATCTATCTATCTATCTATCTATCTATGGTCAAATTTGCAATTTTGTTATTGTAGCTGTGTTTTCCAAAGTTCAGCAGCTCTAACTCAAAAAATGGGATTCAACAAAAGCCTGACGCGCAGGAATGACAATATCTTCGTTTTTAAAAGTTTAGTTAAGTTTCAAAGTAAAACAGTTCACACAAAAAAGAAAATTTAAATAGCAAAAAAAAAGGAAAAAATTCATGTTAAGAAAAGTTCAGTTCTAAGCTTAATCTTGTTACATCTTAAATCGTTACTATTTACTTATCATTTCTGAACCATTACAAAACGGTCAAAAAAACTGCTTATTCCAGTGCTTATCCCATCTCTGAGTAGAAAATGGGTCTTTCAAGTCCCTGCTTACTGGGACCTGTTCTAAACACAACAACTGAGCTTATTATCACACTGTTTCTCAGTTATAGCAGGAAGGTTCTATCTCTTACTAACTTATAGGGGAAAAAGACCATACCATAAGCTATGACTATGGAAGAAATTTACATTCTATTCAAATTAAGCAAACTTTAATATAAGTTTAACTAAAAACTTTAACTTTCTAAAATTGGCTCTTACATTTATTGTGTTTCATTTAATATATTTATACACCTGTTTTACTTGCTTTTGTGTGCTTGTGTTTAAACCGTCGATTTGAGGGGGAAATATTATTTGTTAGAGGTACGGCTTGGTATATGTAGGTTAGCCTCAGTAATTCATCCAGGTCACAGGTCTTGGTAGTATAGCTGCGGGCTGGGTAAGGGGTTCAGCCGCTACAATATAATTATAATTATATAATCCTCCTCACAAAATAAATAAATAAGCACACATAAAAGCACCTGTGGCTGAGCAGAGTGGAGCATAAGTTAAAAGGTTTGCCCAGTCCTTGGTGGCTACACTGTTAATTTAATGCCAGTTTTTGCTGCTAATTAACATGTCATTTAATTAGATGGCTCTGACTGCTCCGTGCCTAAAATTCCTAAGCAGTGTGTAATTTGCTTTCTTAAAAACTTGATGAAAGAGCAGACACTCAGTTACAAATTATACTAAAATTAAATTTGGCATTGGTAGTGTGGAAGATCAGCTTTGACACAGACAGACACACAGACTCAGAAGTCCCAAAAACACACATGTTTATTTTTTGCAGTCCTCAGCACAACACAATGCACAAGCCCACAATGTTCAGTCCTTTCTCTTCTTCTCTCTTTACTTCTGCCTCCACTCCACTCTTGCAAGCTCTCTCCTCTGCTTCCCGACTCTGGCTCCCTGAATGGAGTGAGGCGGCCTCTTTTATACTGCACCCATAAGTGCTCTAGGTGCTTTCTGATCATCTTCCTGCAGCTCTTTCAGGTGCGGTGGAAGTGCTGCAGACCAAGGCTCTGGAGCTATCAAGCTCCAGGCAATGGGCCCCAGCAGTGTTGAGCTTCCAAGCTGCAAACCAGGGGGGTTGCCCTCTTGTGCTGTTGTTGACATGTCCTCTTCCTTGGTCCTCTCCTCAGAAGAGTATCCCAATAGCTATCATTGTTAACTGCTGGCCAAGTAAGAAAATTAAAGATTAAAAATAGAAGTTTGATGAATTAAAATTTAGTATAAATAATAAATGTGCAAATAAAAAAATGTCAAGACTTCTGCGCAATAAGCAGCCTCCTAAATCTGACATAATTGTCAATCCACAATAATTATCTATTTCTGAGTCTAATGACAGAAACCTGATTCAGGCATTGAATTAAATGACTCATTCTGTTACTAGAAAGATTTGGAATTTAAACTTCAGCCCAAAAGAGTGAGCTTTTCATTGTCTGGTTTAGCAGGATGACCTTAAAAGCCCCATCATAATTTGTTAAAACTTCACTGTATGTATCATGGTATATGCCACAAGGCTATTCACAGTTACCCTTAAAAGCATTGTTAAGAATTTTTAATTCATTCATGTTTTGAGTCCACAGTTCCCAGTATGGGGTACCTGTAGTATCGGTCAAAAGTCAGGAACAAACCCGGCAGCTAAACATCACAGACTTTCAACCAAATTTCAATATACTTTTTTAAATTTATTTATTTCTTAACATGTATATCAGAAATATTAAACTGAAAAGTGTGCCCTTAATTTTTGCAAGATAAAACACTTTACAATACAAAATGTATTGTGGAAGTGCAGTGTAATGAGCACACAAAAGATATTAAAAGGTTTGGTATGTTCAGAGTAACCTCATTTTAATTGACACTGGAAATAATAAAAAGGTTGAAAAATATAACACAGAGTAATGATGGTGTCACACATGTGCATATGGGAGCCAGTCAATGGGTTTAACGAGGGATGGAACGTCGGGTCAAGGGTTGACAAAGTGCACTAATGTCTTTTCTTCCCCCTTCTGCAAATCATCTAAATGGAAAACCACCTGGAGCCAAGCAAGTTCCACTACCACCTACAGACCACACCTTCTTACCGACCTCACTTCCGCCTGCTCCTTAGACCCTCCTCTTTTTTCCCACTACCTATAAAAAAAATCCCTTGCCCCTCCAGTTTAGTCCTATTCTGGACTCTGTCTTCAAAGACTACTCAGTCCACGAATTTGCAGCAGAGAATTTACAATATACAGGATTGAACCCCAAACCTTTTTCTGTGTGTATTGTACTGTGTTGGTGTGTCAGAGGTTTGCTACTTCTCAAACCTTTGTTTTTTTAACATGCAATACTGGAAGAGGTGGCAGCAGAGGCTGCACTTGATGTGAGACTACTGTTCACTTCCAAGAGTGGAAGAGGAAAACATTGTAAGTTATGGCGTGTGAAGCCTGAATGGCTTGCAGCTGGCATATAGTCACAACTAAGGATGGACTGGGCAAATGAGGACACATTACAACAAGAGGTAGATGTTTGTTTATTCATAGCAAATTCAATGTGTTAAAAAAAGACAAAATCCAGTGCAGTCTTTCCTTGAATAAATGAATCAATAAATAATCAAATAAAAACAGTGCAGTGCAGAAGATAAAACCAACAATACAGTTAAACCATTAATAAAATCATGAACAAGGTTCTACGCACTCATTACAGCCATCACATGTCTCACCTAGTTCACCCAAACAGGTCTACTCAGCTAGGCTTCAGCCAATAGCAGTCAAACTTTTTATGACTCCCACTCCAGCCACAATCCCTCAGCATCCATTGGGACCAACTCTGAACACAGCTGCGTCATCCACATGCCATCATTGTTGTCTGCAGAATACCTAGTAGCCCACCGTCTCCCATGTTCAGCAAAGTTGATCTCCCTGGTAGCACCATTCCCCTTGCTCCCCTGTGGGCCTTCTCTGACTGCAAACTTTCCTTATCACCTCACAGGCCCAATTTTCTGATTCTGCTCTCTTGCTTTCTCTTTCTTCCATTCTTTCTCTCTATTGCTCTTGCTCACAGACTCATTTTATCATCAGTGACCACTGGTGTATGAAACGATCTATGGAACACTGATGAAGGAGAGATACGATAGCTGCTTGCGGACACATTAAACCTAATTAGCAAATTCCTTTATCAAGAATCTCCATGGCCACATGACTTTATTCCATAAGGTCTGTGTGGCTACACTGTTTTTATGTTACAAAATGAACATGCACTGCCACAGACCTGTTCAGAATGTATTAAGTCTATGGATTTTCCTCTTTTCCACTTCATTCCTTGCACTTGTCTGCTTTGGTTCTTTCTCCCAGCAAATCATCCCTTAAACTCCACCCCATAGTATCTAATTGGCTGATGGTGATTTCCCTAATCCTTGTGCTGCTTTGGAATATGATTATGATACTATGTGTCATGGAGTCATTTTAAAACGGTGGGTGCAGAAATGGAACAGGCGCTACTCGGTTCGGTAAAGCAAAATGGAGGAATGACCTAATAAGTTCAACACGTACCATTGAGGATTTAGAATAGCCATCCCTCATTAGCAGCTCTGTGTGTCATTTAGTGCAACACCTACAGTAAGTGAATAAAAACCTAAGCCAAGGGAGAAGTAGGGGGAAGAAAAATGCAGGAGGAAGATAAAGGAAGGTATATTCCCAAAGACAGTGAAAGAACTTGAGAGTAAAGAAAGTGGACTAAGTAGGTGAAAATCTCCGGGAAGCAAGTAAGGAGTGCCATTCCAGGAAGATGGATCAAGCCTGCTGATTAACAAAAGAAGCAGTGGAGATCTTTGGCTCTAGGAGTCTCACTGTGAATTGCAGGGAGAAAGAGAGCTGAGGAAATTGGTTTCAGTAGCTTCTAGTATTTGCTGCAGGAACTGAGGACATGCAACGCTCATTGGCAAAAGGAACTATGGATCATTGTTATTTTGAATGTGTTTTTAATTATGTATTGCATATTCCTCAATGCACTATTGTTTATAATGATGCATTTACTGGATAATTTTATATATATATAACTGCACAGTGACATTTTTGTATTTTCTGATTTTAATAAACATGCACTTTTACACTGAAACTTGACGTTGTTTCATGCCCTTGGTTCAGAACTAGAAGATGCTCCAAAAGTGGTTGGTGCCGATTAGCTGTGGGCACAGGGTATCACAACCATCTTTCATCCTTTTGTTGCAAAAATCGTAATCACCAGCACACAGTTTAAGTATATCCACAGCTTACACCCTACCCTACCAGAGACACCATCTCTGTACCCTAGCATCTTTCTCTGGCTGCTGCCCCCTGGTGCTATGTATTTAAATCCCTTTCTATGATGATATCCTCTCCCATTCTTTTGTCCCATTCTCCTCCTGGTCCTTTCTTTACTTTCCTCACTTTTCCTTTGTCTCTCCCAGTGCAAACAACTTCTAGTAACTGCTGCTAAGTTACTATTGGCCCTCAGCTAGAAATGGTTCCTCCTTGTCTTCATTTTTTACTTTGATTTGTCTCTTTTGCAGTGCACTGTTCTCCACAAGGTGTGTATCACTTCACAAATCAGCTTCATATTTTCATTTCTTTATTGCTGGGTTTGGATGGGTGAGTATTTTGTTTAATATATTTGAACAATTATTTTATGTTGCATCCTTATCTAATTTAGTCTGCATTTTTAACTGTTTAATGAAAATGTGATCATAAAAAACATCAATTACTTGAAATATAATTTAAAGCTGAGTTAAGAAAGCATTTTTTGGATTGACTATGTTTTCTAAATGCAGGATATATTCAGGGTGATAAAAAATATTTATTTTGGAAAATGTCTTATACAAAGGACTCAAAAAGTATTCAGACTTCTTCACTTTCTGCACACTTTATTATGTTATGGATTTTATTTTAAATGGTTACATTTGCTTTTTCTCCCATCAATCTACATTTAATATCCCTTAATGAGAAAATGGAAGCAAAAAATTTGCAAATTTGTTAAAAATCAAAAAGTGAAATCTCACATTCATGTAAGTGTCTCGGCTTGTGAGTATCCTGGATAAAAAACAAGATTCAGGCTTTTAATGATCTCTTGGCCACAGCCAACAGCAGTGTGTCCTCGGAAAGAATGTCAGCCTTGTAAAGATGTTTACTTACCTTAACAATGACATTCATGTCTCTGGTGACTCTTCCTATGGGGGGGTCATGAGGTTGCTGGAAAGGGGTGTGTGGCACTCCCAATATCTATGCAAAAGGGTGAAGGTCCAAATCTTTAGAGTCCTGGTGCATCCTGTCTTGCTATATGCTTGTGAGACAAGGATACTATCCAGAATCTTTGGGTACCGCTGGTTTGACTTTGTGTTGAATGAGCAGTTGCTCATAGAGTCCTGAATGAAGCACATTACCTGCAGTGTGAGGGAGTGTCAGATACAGCACTGACGGCCATATGGTGCAGTTCTCCAGGGGTGATCCAGCTCATAGGATCCTCATTGTTGAGAAACTGAGTGGCAGTATCAGGTCAAGAGGACGACAACGTAACACCTGGCTGTGACAGATAAAAGGTCATTTCTGGAGGTTGGGACTGGACCACGTGTTTGTCTGGGAGAGTTTGTCATGCAGGATCTCAAACTGTTTCGTCATGTGATGGGTGTGACAATGCTGCTGCCTTACCTGACCTCATTGGCAATAACTACAGCTTTGAGTTGTCTTTGGTAAGTCTCTACAACCTTTGCACATCAGGTTTTTAGCAGTTCATCCCATTCTTCCTGGCAGATCCTCTTAACCTCCCTTAGATTGGATAGGAAGGGTCTCTAAAATACCATGTTCAGGTCTATCTCCACAAGTTGTATGTTGTTTAAGTCTGGGTTTTGGCTAGGCCACTCAAGGACAGTCATAGTACTTGGAGTTCTGTCCAAAGAGTAAAATTTTTGTCTCATCAGATCAGAGAATCCTAATCCTCTTCCTTATTCTCTCAGAGCCCCCTAAATGCTGTTAAGCAAACTCCCAGCAGACTGTCATATACCTTTTACTCAAGAATGGCTTCCATCTACCGTAAATGTCTGATTGAGGGAGTGCTTCTGAGATGGTTGTCCTTCCAATATGCTCTCCCATCTCAGCAGAGGACTTCTGAGTGACCATTGGGTTTTTGGACACCTCTCACCAAGGCCATTATTTGCTGGTTGCCCAATTTGGGCAGACAGACAACTCTCACAAGAGACCTGGTGGTTCCAAACTTCTTCTCTTTCACAATTATTGAAGACAATGTGCTCTCAAAGCTTTAGAAATGGTTTTACACTCCTGATCTGATTTATGTCTCCCCACAATTTTATTATAGAGGTCAATAGAGAGTTCCATGGACCTTGTGGCTTTTTGTTCTGACATGCAATTTGAATTGAGGGACTTTATATACAGGTGTGGGCCTTCCTAAATGATGTCCAATTAATTATGTTTGCCACAGGTGGACTCCAGTTGACTTCTAAACATATCTCTAGGATAATTAAACAAACAGGATGCACTTGAACACAATCTGGAGTGCCACAAAAAAGGGTCTGAATACTCATATGAATAAGGGATTTCAGGTTTTGATTTTTCATTAAAAAAGCCTGTTTTAACTTTGTTATTATGACTAATTGAGTATAGATTGTAGGGCAAAAATAGCAAATTTAACTATTTAAAATTAAATTTACAACACCATAAAGTATTTTGAAAGGGAAGGGATGTGAAGACTTTCTGAACCCACTGTAATTGGGAGGACCATCCTAGTATATAGTAGTTTAAAAGTAAAGAACTCTATCATTCTTTACATACTGTATATTTTTGTAGTTGGAATGCAAACAAGTAACTCCATTAAGATCATATTCTGTAAGCTCCTGCTTAGACTTTTGGTCTCAGTGTCACTTACCAAAGTCTTTTCTCTTTCTCTTTGCCTATAGCTGATTTAAACCCATTAAGAACAGATTAAATAAAACAGCCAGTTAAGTAATATATTTGTCATGTGGATAATATATTATGGTTTGTTACATATCTGTACAAATGATCAAGCAACTGGTCACTTGGATACTTCTGCTTATATGCTTAAGTCTCAAATTAATATCAAGAAAACATCAGACAAATTATCAGTGTTCACTTTTGAGATGGTTGCTATCGTTATAACATTAGAGGGGACCTAAGATGGACAACCTGAACATGTATTTGCTTGCACCACTTCTCTCCCTGTTTTGACAAATGTTATAAAAGGTAGTTTAAAATACAGGCCAGACTTTCATACATTTTAATTATTTCCTGGCCTCACACTGACCAACAAACACACCAGCATAGTGTTAGCTCTGTTACCAGACATGCTGTGTGACGTTCGAGTCATGCAGTGTGTGTATTCTTTCCATGTTATTGTGTATTCAGAGCTTCAGACAACTTCAGGGCTTGTTGACTTGCAAGTCCACCCCAAGTTAGGGGATTGATGTTGCTTCCAAACATCTCTCCCTTGTCCTTCCCTCTGCAGATTTGGAGAATCATGGCTTGATGAAGCATAACATCACTTCTGGTTTTGGAGTGCCTAAACTTGCCACATCTGCCTCATCAACCTCATGCCACCATCTTTATCCAGTCTCGTTTGAGACTCCCATCAGAACAGACACATTTTGTCAAACGATACACGGGGAAACACCATTTTCTGTACTACAGCCCTTTATCTTTGTTTGTGCTTTCTATTACACAGTTAGATTTTTTCTAAGCAGCAGATGGTTTTGTCAGTTGAGGTTGTTTAGGCATCTGATACAGATCCCTCCCTATGGAGGTTTTATGGGCACAACCAGAGTTTACTGGGGGGATTAGATCTCCCAGATGGTGTAGGAGCACCTTGGAATCCCACAGTATGAGTGGGTAAGTCTGGGTGGGAAAAGGAAAGTATGGGCCTTACTACTAAGACTGTTGCCCTAACAACTTAGTCTCGGAAAAGCATGGGAAAATTAATGAATGAATGAGTAAGCATGTAGTTTTGAAACTCATATGTTACTTAGCATTTAAGTCTATATTGCTGTATTTTGTCATGTAATGACAATGTCAGAGGGTTTTACAATGATCTGATGCAAATCACAACAAACTAGACACCAACATCCCATTGTTTCATTAATTTATTATGACCTGAAAAATGTGTGAAATTGCACGTTTCATTAGTTTTTAGCAAAATAGGATGAGATTATATTAGATAACTAAGTTAATGTTAAAGATGTCTACGCAAAAATAGGAGAATTCTGGTTTTGCCTTACCAGAATTTTCATGGCAAAAATGTCACTGGAATTAAGTATCCCAGTGCAATCCGTATATAATTGGTTGAATCAAAGAACCTTGTGTGTCTCCAAAGGGAAGAGAGAAATAGTGAAGACAATCAATTGCATATAAATGGAGAAGTGGGAACATTTTCGAAATATAGCACATCTGAGTAACTTAGGCATAGGTCTGTAGATGTTTTAATTAAGGTCTATGGCAATGAACTCAAGAAGAAGCCATGCAGAGCGATATCAAACATCTTCTATATTTGGTTACAACTTGAGCATGAGCCAATCCAGTAGTGGGATGAGGTCAGAATAAGAACTGGAAAGATTCACACAGATACTTGTGTGTCACACTGAAGGTATATTAGGATGAAACAAAGCATTCTAGACTCTTAAGATAACAAAGAGTTGCCCAAACTTGGATACATTCGGGTCAAAATAGAAGAAGTAATTTTTGCAAGTTTCTGGAGAACAAGAACCAAAAAAAAAAGTGATGAAAGGAGTGATATCAGAGTAAGAAGACTTCAAAGACTTCAGGAGAGGAGCCTGTGTGTGCAAGTGTGCTCTAAAATCTTTTTTTAGAAAAATTTTCCTTTTATGTTTCTGAGAATTTTTAAATTGTTGTTTTCTGCATTTTTTAACAAATACTGCAGGTGGTACTCGAATACTATTTTAATGTTTGTCTTTGTTTCTAATGCTCATTTTTTTTCTCTCAATAGTTTACATTTTGTTATATCTCCATTTAAGACTTCAGTATATCAGTTTCTTTTCTTTTTTTTTTGCTCTTTTCAGAACTTATATTGGGATATTTTTTATATTTGTACAATAATATTTACTCATCCATAGTTTTGAGCTTAAATAAGAGTGTCATTGCTTATAGCATAAATGCCAGTTTTTGATTTTTTAGTTATTTCTTTACATCGAAACAGTCTACATTTTAGAATTTACATGATATTAGCTTGGGGTGTATTTTTCAAAGAAATGGAAAATTTTGGTTACTTTAATTTATTGCTTTATTTTTAAGGATTTCAAATTTGGACTTTTTGTATATATGTTTTTGGACATTTATACAGCAGCATCAGCAGCCAACAAAGCCGTTACCCTGATGCAGTGTTCAGTATTGCAGGGGACTTTAATCATGTGGATTTAAAAGCAGTGCTCCCCAAACTCCACCAGCACGTAAAGTGTGCTACTAGAGGAGCCAACACACTAGACAAGGTCTACTCAAACATTAAGCTGGGCTACAGAGCTAAGCAGCTTTGACACCTGGCCCAGTCTGACCACATGTCACTGCTGATGATTCCTGCATATAACCTTCTCCACAAATCTGCTCGTACCACCACAAGATCCATCACAACCTGGCCTGATGCCGCCTCTCTGCAGCTGCAAGACTGCTTCAACAGGACTAACTGGGACATTTTTGAAAATCCAGGCCTGGAACTCTACACCAACAGTGTATTTTGTTACATAAAAACCTGCATCGACACTGTCACAGTAAAGAAACATATCCGTGTCTATCCAAACCAGAAGCGCTGGATGACAAGAGAGGTTCAGCTGCTGCTAAAGGAAAGGAACCCTGCCTTTAGGTGCGGTAACAAGGCTCACTACAGCGTGACACGGTACATCCTGTAAAGAGGAATCAGAAAGGCTAAGAGGGACTACAGGAGAAGGATTGAGGAGCACCTGGACAGTAATAACAGCAGGCAGGTTTGGCAGGGAGTCCAGCACTTCACCAACTACAGGACCAGGCATGGAGCTGATGAAGGTGACGCCTCAATGGCAGAGGAGCTGAATCACTTCTTTGCTTGCTTTGAGATGGAACTACCAGAGGAAGCTGTTAAACATGCAGCAGCAGCCCACACATCACAAACATCACCCCCTCTCTTAGGGTGGAGGAACACGAGATGAGATGCTTGCTCCAGGCTGTCAATACTAGGAAGGCAAAATGTCCCAACGGTGCCCCTGGACGTGTATTGAGGAGCTGTGCAGAGCAGCTGGCTGGGGTCTTTACAAAGATCTTTAACCTGTCACTGTCCCAGGCCTCCATCTTAGTCCCTTTACCAAAAAAATCACCCTTAACCTGTCTGAATGACTATCGGCCAGTAGTGCTCACCCCAGTGTTGATGAAGTGTTTTGAGAGACTATTCTGGAGTCATATCATGTCCTTCATCCCTGCCACCTTTGATGCACACCAATTTCTTACAGAGCTAACAGGTTTACTGAGGACACTGTTGCTGCTGCTCTCCATGCTACCCTGTCCCATCTAGAGCACCAGGGGAGCTATGCACGTCTCCTCGTTATTGATTTTAGCTCTGCTTTTAAAACAATCCTTCCTCACAGATTGGTGTGCGAGCTGCTAGCCCTGGGACTCCCGTATTCCACCTGTATATGGACTAAAAACTTCCTGACAGACTGCACACAAAGGGTTAGGGTGGGCCCTCACATCTCCTCGACCATCAGCATCAGCATCAGCACCAGCTCTCCTCAGGGCTGTGTGCTGAGCCCCCTGCTCTTCATGCTGTACACACATGACTGCGCCCCTGCCCAGAACAGCAACACCATTGTCAAATTTGCAGATGACACCACTGTGGTGTGGCTCACTTCTGGGGAGGATGAGTCCGCCTACAGGGATGAAGTGGAGCGGCTGACAGCATGGTGCACTGACAACAATCTGCTCCTGAACACAATTAAGATCAAGGAGCTTATTGTGGACTTCAGGAAAAAGGAAACGGACATCAAACCACTTTACATCAGGGAAAACTGTGTGAAGAGGGTGTCAGACTTCTGCTTCCTGGGAGTTCACATCATGGAAGACCTGTCCTGGGGTGTGAACACAGCTGAGATGGTGAAGAAGGCTCAGCAGAGACTTTATTTCCTGAAAATAAAAAATAACATCCCCCAACAACTGCTGGTGTCCTTCTATCACTGCTCTATTGAGAGTATCCTGGGCTACTGCCTCTGCATGTAGTTTTCCAACTGCACAGCGCAGAGGAAAACACTTCAGCGGATTGTAAAGACTGCCCAGAAGATCATTGGCTCTTCTTTACTCTCTCTGGATGAACTGAACAGTTCTTACTGCCGCAGGAAAGCAGAAAACATCGTGAAAGACTCCTCACATCATGCTCATGACATGTTCCAACTGTTGCCATCAGGCAAAAAATATAGGAGCATCAAAACAAAGACAAATAGACTGAATAACACTTTCTATCCTGATGCTATTAGGGCACTGAATGCCACCTAATCACCTCCAATGCAGAAGTGCAATAGATTACATCTTGTGCAATAGCGTTTCATGTGCAATTAAGGTCTTATGTTGAATGTTTGTGTTCTACCCTATTTTTTCTTATCCTTTCTTATCCTTTCGTAATTATATTTATTTATATTTTGACACCGCAGGGACTGCACCTAATTTTGTTGTTTTTGTTACAATGACAATAAAGATATTCTGATTCTGATTCAGTAGAAATAGCAAACACCCAACAGGGTCAAAGACACAGCCAAAATGAATACTTGCCTCATAAAGTTCTAGCAGGAGCAGCCAGGTCCAGGGTACCTGGGCAGCAGAGGAGGGTCAGACTGTACATTTTCTGCTTTCCACAAAGGATTAACTCTGCCCTATGAATGGTGCACCCTACAACATATTTTCAGTGGGACTTGACAGAGGAAAGAAACGATTCACATTGAAAGACCAGAGGTAGCAAAAGCTTGGAGACTATTGGTGACTCTTGAAGGAACTTTAAGACTATTAATTGCAGGTTGCTAATTTTATTACTAAAAAATGTAATATTTAAAAAAATCTTGGTTTGTTTGTGGAGTACACTCTTCTTTTGATGGGCAGGCAGATGGTCCATTGGTTACAATAATTACTGATAACAAAAAAAAGGCCATTTAGAGTCCACCTAACAAATGTTACATTTAATCAGATGTGAAGGTTAGGCACTGTTCACAATTTGAACCTGTTATAAAGTTTAACTAGAGGAAAGAAAGACGCTCACCTGGCACAAAAAAAGCAGAAGTAGAGTACCCTTTTATACACAGAAAGCATGAAGCATTACCAAGGTCGTTGATCTTATCGTTACACTAGCAACTAGAAAGCATAGAAGGCATTTTTTATCCAACCTGAAATGAAGATGGCCTTGAAAAAAACTTCTGCAACCTGTGAAGAGGAGATAACATCTCTTATATATATTTCTTTTCTGGTTCGTCCTGCTTCCACCTCAAAACCGGTCCCGCCCACACGCAGCCGACACGAGATTTCTTGATTCCTAATCGTCCTCTTCCAAACCCCTCCCCATGCTGCCAGCGGCTCCTCTTCAAAATCAGTCTTGCCCACACACAGCCAACACGGCATTTCTCGCCAATCTTTGAAGTACACTTACAAAATAAGTGTAATAAGTGTCCATGCTCAGAACCATCAAACCCTTCACTGAATCATATAAACACATGCATGAAATCGCTCAGTCCAATCCAACAGCATCTGTACGAATGCTTTTTGATGAAAACCCAAGGCAGGATTTACGACGAAACAATTCCCCGACATGTCACACCAATATTGCAGCGATTTTAGTCAGAGAAGATGGTGAACCGCCTGCCGAAAGGGACATTGGCATCTGTCCCATAGGCAACTCCTGTTAACAGATTTCCAAGCTCACTATGAATTGCGATCCTATGATTTACCCACTTTTATTCCCTTATGGAGACATTGGCTGGCACAAAAATTTACAACATGTTCCTGATAAAAGAACCGCCAAGCGAATAAGGCTTACTCAATGCCAATTTTACACGTACAGATTAGCAATGAGGAATACATTTAGTATTTTGCACTCCAGCGGCGAACTGTTTCAACAGTACGCCGTAGATGCGTATGTTAAAACAGAGGGTGCGCGCCTCAACTATCTCAGATTAGATCAACAAGATTTGCAAATGGAACAATACAAAGGACTGTCAGACGCACTGCAAGCAAACGCTGATAATAACAATGTACGTGTAGGTAAAATGATCATATTACCATCCACATTTCCAGGAAGTCCAAGATACATGCAACAAAACTAGCAGGATGCCATGGCCATAGTACGTAAATTTGGACAGCCTCATTTATTTATCACTTTCACATTCCTGCTAGGCCGGAAATTTTACATGCACTGTTGAATACCCAAAGACCGGAGCACAGACCTGGGGCCTCATGTATAACGCCATGCGTAGAATTCGCACTATAACATGATGTAAGCACAAAAGCCGAAATGTGCTTACGCACAGAAAAATCCAGATGCATAAATCTGTGCGTTCGCCCACTTCTGCGTTCTTCTGCTCCATAAATCCCGATCAGCGTGAAAAGTAACACATGTGCACGCGCCTTCTGTCCCATCCCGTCTCCTCCCTGAATTATGCCTCTTTGAATATGCAAATCAATATAAATAGCCCTTAAGCTCAGCGTTCTGTGAAAAGGCAATGGCAAAAGCAAAAGGGAAAATATAAGAATTTCAGCGAATACCAAGTGCAAAGAAAAACATACTATTTGTTGGTTTAAACAGTGGTGACAAGTGACATAGCATTATGGAGAAACTAGAAAGCTCAAGTTCACAAAGTCGCACAGTGCCCAACATAAAAAAGAAACTATCACATATCAAAGTCACCGTGAAAAGGCGAGATGTAGCCCACCATCTGAGTGTCATATGAAAGCTTATTAGGGTACAGAGAAAAAAAAAGGCACACAGTAGGAAAAAAGGACGAAATGTTAACTTCAATCTCAAAATTTCCACTTTAATCACATAGTTTATTTTGTCATTAAAGTAGACCATCCTCTTAAAATTATTTAATTTACTAGTTTCGGAACTAAAGTAGCACGTTAAATGCTTTGTTTTGTATTTCATCTTTTGCTCTATGTGTGTGAATCACTACGTGTTTCCGCTTTCTCTTTCTTCGACTGGACACAGAATCCATTACATTCGTGATATTACAGCTTTCTGAATAATTAAAATACTGAGATGTATAAGTGATATCTTTTTCATGATGATAGGAGTTAAAGCATGTCATTAAACAGGGGAACACGGTGCGTGATTGTGTGCAACCTTCGATGAAATTATTGTAGCAGTACTCTCTTTCAAACGTATTAATCTTCAATTCTTGTCCTTACTTTTATTTCTCCAAATACCCAATCATAAGCTTACAACGACAATTCTTCAAAACTTTTAAGGAACATTGAAATATCTTTGTAGTACATGTTTAATTATTCTATCCATCTATCCTTCCAGTATCGCGTCAGCCCCAGAAAGAATACAGCACAAGGTAGGATCAATTCGTGAACTAGCTAGCGCTGCAAAACCGTGTCTTCACATGTTTAATTATTAACAATACAGATTATTTAAATGAAGTTAAAGTTTTATGTATATGATATAATCAACATATTTTGCTGCATTTCATCTTAAAAATGATATCGTCATCATATGTAATACGCCCTTTATAAAGTGGTGCAGGTTGTGCAATATTATAACTGTAGTGCAAGTTTACAGTGAGGTGATTGTACTTATAAGTACAAACAGTTCTACAAGGAGCACTTGATGGACTGATTGATTGTTTAAAGTTCTTGGGATGAAACTGTTTCTGAACCGCGAGGTCCGTACAGGAAAGTCTCTGAGGCGTTTTGCCATAGCTGAGGCAGCATGTGCTTGATGCTGTATACCAATAATTATCTTTCCGATCAGCTGCTGCTGTGATTCCCCACTCAGATACAGTGATATAAATACTCTGAGTGGTGCAGTGAGAGTAATATGGAAAAAGATGATCCACTGTGGCAACACCTAATGGGAGCAGCTGAAGGAAGAAAAAAAAAGGTGCAGTGAGAGTAACAATGCTAAAGCAGTTATGGTATTTGGAATACTATAGCTATTCCCTGGACCATTATATTAATAATTATTTCGTCTTGATTTCTGAATTCCTTTCTCACTGTTTTCCATTTCTATTCTTACACCGCTGTATGCTACGGCGGGCTTCGGCTAGTATACTATATAATAAAACACACAGCGTTGGGCAAGAAAGGTTTCGGCACATGTGGAGGATTAAAGGCATAGAAGGTACACAGAGATTCGCCTTCAAGGATGGGAAGTATCCGTAAGTATAGGAATGATGTTTTCACAGCAGGTATTGGAGATGCATCTACTATTGGTGGCAGTCAAAAAATCCGGACAGGAAGTAAACAAGGCAGCTTAAAATGATAGAGTCTGAGAAGTAGCCTTTATGAGAAAGAGCTTGAGAGGGGGAGCACAAGGCAAGACAGGTTCAGATACACAAGGATACTGAGGAAAGGAGTTTGAGGAACACTGAAGGGCAAGAGATATGTATAGGGCAAGAATTATCAAACATCAAATATTTTAAAATTGATTATACTAGTAACAGGTAATGTGGCTGGTATTAAAATAAAGCCCGGAAACAAATGGTTGCCAGTGTTATTTAATTCAAAAAGACTTGTTGTTTTGCTGATCCCAGGCCACATCCAGTTTGCAAAATGTTTATCGTTTGCCACAGTAGTTTTCCAAAAACTTTTGATGTGGAGTGTCCTGCAACTTATGAAAGCCTTGAAAGCTGTCTACCCATCAAGGAGGACACAAATAAACTGTCAACACCTTTGTCACTGTTAATAGCCTATTAAAACAAATACATTCATGATTTGGAAATTCAAGAACACTTATTTCAGCATCTTCTATGCAGTAGTTAAAAAGAGACTTTATGTTAATCAATGGCAAAAGGCTACAATATCACACTTCAAAATTCTCTCATGTAACTATCAGCAATTTCATTTTAGCAACATTTTATAGCTCCAAATAAGGAAATTGTTTTTTATAACTTTGTTGTTAGAAATTTGATAGGCAAATAACAAAAAAAAAACAGCAGGATAAAGAACAAAATAGCATTTATTTCTATAATATGTTTGTATACAGAATGTAAATAAAAAATGTTTAATAAGATGTCAAATAGTTACATTAAAAAAACACATTAATGTTGACAAGAATAATAATGAATAAGTCATAAAAAATAAGTTCAAGCAAGCTTACACAACATAGATATATAATTATTAGTGTCCTTATATACAATATCATATTCTAAGTCTCTAAGGATGAGTCTAGTGATAAGGTCAGACAGCTGAGAGGACCAAAAAACAAATAAAACAAAAACCAAATCTGCAGGGGTTCCAAGGGAAAAAGACCACCTAGTCCCTACTTGGCATTCTACCTAACATACATGTGTTTTAAGTTTTTCCTCATTGTTTCCAGGCTTTGTCCCAAAGGATATGATGCAGTCAGTCTCATGGACTGCTGTGGCACCTGCCTTCATATGAGCATCACAGGTGGCTGCACAGTGCCTTGATCAGGTGGTGGTGGTGCAAAATACTACCACAGAAAACTGTAAAAGAAGGCAGAGAAAAGTTGATAGTAGTAATGATTGCAAATCTATGAAAGGAATATGATAAATGTATGCAAGTATAGTCTATTATGAATACAAGTAAAATGTAGCTACAAAAATGGCATATTTAAAAAGTGGGTATTCCATGGTATTCCAGATTTTTGGTGTATAACTGAAAAAGGCTTCCTCAACACAGATCTTTAAAAACATAAATACATACATACATATATACATAAATACGTAAATAAATACATAAATAAATAAAATAGTCAACATGCACCAGAATGACTATGAAGCAAGAAAATGAAAAAGAAAATAAAAACACTTGGCGTCACAGTCACAGTGAGGCATTATGCAGGCGCACTGCTGTTGGTATAAAGGTTCCCAGTAGCCTTTCTTGACACACTTTTGCTAAATAATTTGTTTTCTCAAAGTTCTCCGTGTTAGTGAGCCAGAGAGAGGATGTGCAGCATTGTTTATAAAGGCATCCATTTTGTGTTCTCTTCTTTGCTCCTACCTCTGCTGGGTGAAGAGTATGTCCCTGAGCCTGCTCTTTTAATTAGCTTGTTGATTCAGTGGGCATCCCCAGAAATGATGTTACCAGCTCAGCCCACCACAGTGGAGAGAATTGCACTGGCCAACACAGGGTTTTAGAATATGTAAAAAAGTCACTTCCCACATTAAAGGAGTGCACTCTCCTAAGCAAAAAGAGCCTACTCTGCCCTTTCTTATATCTTTACTTCCTCTGTGTTCTGAGACCAGTCAGGCCTGTCATTAATGTGGACCCCCAAGTACTTGTAGGAGTGAACCACCTCTACATACACTCATTAAATACTGAAAGGACATCGAGGCTTTTTGGTGCAGCTAAAGTCAACAAGTTCTTTGGTTCTGTTGATGTTAAGATGCAGACAATTATCTTTGTACCAAGAAACAAACATCTCCACCTGACTCCTATACTCTATCTCAAATCTCTTTTATCAATACACCCCATAAGTGCAGAATCACCTGAGAATTTCAACAAGTGTCCTGGTGTTATATTTGTAGTTGGAGGCTTAAAGAGTCAAGAAAAAAGGAGACAGGACTATTTCTTGTGGTGCTCCAGTGTTGCTCACATCCGCATCAGAAACACAGTCCTTGAGTCTCACAAACTGTGGTCTGCCCGACAGATAGTCCATTATCCAGAACACCATAGGCTTATCCACCTGCCTTTCTCTGAGTTTACCACCAAACAGGTATGTCTGGATGGTATTCAAGGTGCTGGAGAGATCAAACAACATAATCCTCACAGTGCTTCCAGTTTTGCCTAGGTGAGATTAAGCCTTGTGGAGCAAATACATAAGTGCATTCTTCACTCCAGTTATTGTCCAATAGGCAAACTGCAGTGGGTCCGGATGGTCTACAATAAGAGGACTCATAGTCCAGAATTAGCCTCTCAAAGGTCTTCATGATGTAATGCATAAGTGCCACTAGACTGTAGTCATTAGGTAATGAGGCACCTGTCTTCATTGGAACAGGAACAATGCAGGATTACCATAGCAGCGGCACTTTCTAAATCCTTAAGGACAGACTGAACAAGTGACAGAGGACACCACCAAGTCAGGCAGCAAGGGCCTTAATCAGTCGAGGACTGACTCTATCTTGTCCCGCAGCTTACCTGTGCCTAGCTTCCTCATTTGTCTCCTTCCTTAATCTTTAGTTATGAACAGATCACACTGATGATCAGAGGTGGACTTGTTACTGGCCATTCCAGTTGACATGGTAGGAGTTGTTAATGTTGTAGGGATGATGTGGGGAGACTGGTCATTGGAATAAAATTGCAGTTGGAGGAAAATCCTGTTAAAAATTGGTTCAGTGCATTGGCTTTGTCCACTTCCCCTTCTACCACCTAAGCCCTGAATTGCTTGAGCACAAGTATTATACCTTATCTATTCCAGACATCCTTCTTGTTATTCTAAGTGAGTTTGTTTTCTATTTTAGCTTAATAAGCTTCCTTTCCTTCACTCAGCTTTTTCTTTAGCATACACTGTACATCATTCTGAGCCTCTTTGTCACCAGATTTTAATGCTCTCTTTTTCTCATTCAGGAGATCTTTCAGCTCCTTAGTAATCCGGGACTTGTCGTTTGGAAAGCAACGCAATGTCTTTGAGGGTACCGCTGTTGACACAGAAGTTTTAATATAGTCTGTGATGCAATGAATGAGTGCCTCAATATCATCCTCATATAACTCACACATCATTTCCCAATCTGTCATTTGGAAGCAATCATTCAGAGCCATTTCAGCTTCCAGGCTCCACTTCCACACTATTCTGGTAGTAACAGGTTGTCATCAGTAACAGGCTTGTAGGTGGGAATCAGGTTGTGGTGAGAATTGCCTAAAGGCATCTTTAGCATTTGAATACAGCAGGTTTTTTCTTTAGTGTAAATTTGTCATTGTTCCTTCCAAAGCCATATGGTTGAAGTCACCACATATAACTGTATGGTTGGAGTTAAATCATTAAAGTATTGGTGACAGAATTAATCATTTCCATTGCTAAGTCCCAATTTGTGGATGGAGTAATAATATAATAAGGATGATGTATTTTATTGTATCTCCAATGTGGCTGAATTCCGACAGCATGAATTTCAATGTCTGAATTACAACCTGTAGTTTTAACTGTAATATGCTCCCTTTTACACCATTACTCATCCATGTACATGAGTGTAGATGAGTCGATTCTAAAGGACATGTGTAACTAGTGTAACAATGCTAAAACTAGAAAGATGTGCTCAGATTTTTTTTTTCTGGGTAAGATTCTTGCTGCTGTATTCTGTTACAGTGCATCCGGAAAGTATTCACAGTACATCACTTTTTCCACATTTTGTTATGTTACAGCCTTATTCCAAAATGGATTAAATTCATTTTTTTCCTCAGATTTCTACACACAACACCCCCTAATGACAACGTGAAAAAAGTTTACTTGAGGTTTTTGCAAATTTTTAAAAAATAAAATAACTGTGAAATCACATGTACATAAGTATTCACACCCTTTGCCATGAAGCTCAAAATTGAGCTCAGGTGCATCCTGTTTCCCCTGATCATCCTTGAGATGTTTCTGCAACTTAATTGGAGTCCACCTGTGGTAAATTCAGTTGATTGGACATGATTTGGAAAGGCACACACCTGTCTATATACGGTCCCACAGTTGACAGTTCATGTCAGAGCACAAACCAAGCATGAAGTCAAAGGAATTGTCTGTAGACCTCCGAGACAGGATTGTCTCGAGGCACAAATCTGGGGAAGGTTACAGAAACATTTCTGCTGCTTTGAAGGTCCCAATGAGCACAGTGGCCTCCATCATCCGTAAGTGGAAGAAGTTCAAAACCACCAGGACTCTTCCTAGAGCTGGCTGGCCATCTAAACTGAGCAATTGGGGGAGAAGGGCCTTAGTCAGGGAGGTGACCAAGAATCCGATGCTCACTCTGTCAGAGCTCCAGAGGTCCTCTGTGGAGAGAGGAGAACCTTCCAGAAGGACAACCATCTCTGCAGCAATCCACCAATCAGGCCTGTATGGTAGAGTGGCCAGACGGAAGCCACTCCTTAGTAAAAGGCACATGGCAGACCGCCTGGAGTTAGCCAAAAGGCACCTGAAGGACTCTCAGACCATGAGAAACAAAAATCTCTGGTCTGATGAGACAAAGATTGAACTCTTTGGTGTGAATGCCAGGCGTCATGTTTGGAGGAAACCAGGCACTGCTCATCACCAGGCCAATACCATCCCTACAGTGAAGCAGGTTGGTGGCAGCATCATGCTGTGGGGATGTTTTTCAGCGGCAGGAACTGGGAGACTAATCAGGATAAAGGGAAAGATGACTGCAGCAATGTACAGATACATCCTGGATAAAAACCTGCTCCAGAGCGCTCTTGACCTCAGACTGGAGTGACGGTTCATCTTTCAGCAGGAAAACAACCCTAAGCACACAGCCAAGATATCAAAGGAATGGCTTCAGGACAACTCTGTGAATGTCCTTGAGTGGCCCAGCCAGAGCCCAGACTTGAATCCGATTGAACATTTCTGGAGAGATCTTAAAATGGCTGTGCACTGATGCTTCCCATCCAACCTGATGGAGCTTGAGAGGTGCTCCAAAGAGGAATGGGCGAAACTGTCCAAAGATAGGTGTGCCAAGCTTGTGGCATCATATTCAAAAAGACTTGAGGCTGTAATTGCTGCCAAAGGTGCATTGACAAAGTATTGAACAAAGGCTGTGAATACTTATGTACATGTGATTTCTCTGTTTTTTAATTTTAAATAAATTTGCAAAAACCTGAAGTAAACTTTTTTCATGTTGTCATTATGGGGTGTTGTGTTTAGAATTCTGAGGAAAAAAAATGAATGTAATCCATTTTGGAATAAGGCTGTAACATAACAAAATGTGGAAAAAGTGATGCGCTGTGAATACTTTACAGATGCACTGTGTAATTGCACCTGATTGATGTTTTTTTAAGTAGACCATTTATGAGTAATCTGTTTGACTAAAACAAAAGTGTAAATTAATTTCTCAGCATCTTGCATTGTTATAAGAGGTCTAACTTTTGTAACTTCCCTTAAGTGAAAAAATGCAGTCCTAGTTACATAGTTAATGTATGATTTAATGTTTTGGTCAGGGTCCATGGTTATACCTAAATTCTTTACTTCCACCTTAACTTTTATTGCTGAGGGATCAAGTTTATTTCTAATAGCCTCATTATTTCAATTCGCTGACTGCTAAAATGTGTTTATTTCAATTTGCTGACTACTAAAATGTGTTATTTTTTGTTTATTTAACTTGAGAAAGTCATTACTCATCCATTCAGAAATACAAGTAATACATTGAATCAGAGAACCAGAGCATCAGGGTCATCTGATGTTACATATAAGTAAAGCTGTGTGTCTTCTTTACAGCTGTAGTAGTTCATCTTGTGTCTTGATAGAATCTAGGATAATGGATGCATGTAGATTTAAAAAGTAGAGCCCTATATATATCCTTATGGTACACCATATACAATATTATGGACCTCCAAACTACAATGACCACAACTAACAAAGGATTTCTTACCTGTTAAATAAGACTGAAAAAAGTTTAAGACACTACCAGAAAGACCCACCCATGTTTTCTTTTGGTGTTAGAAAATGAGTATTTCTGTAGTTAATATTAGTTAATAATTAGAATAACCTTGACTATTGCACCAACAGCATCAAAATATCAAATGTAAATACTTCATTTCCTTTGTACTATAACAGTTAATTTACTTGTAAATAACTAGAAGTAACTTTATAGAATTTTTAATATGAGTCAGCAGCACAGAATAGGGTTAGGTATGTTGTAAAATGTTATATATATATATATATATATATACATACAGTATATATATATATATATAGACTAGCAAATTACCTAAAGCTTGGGAGAAGTAGTGTGTTAAAGAAGCAATGAAAAAGAAAAGGAAACATTTTGAAAATAACGTAACATCATTGTCAATGTAATTGTTTTGTCACTGTTGTGAGTGATGAGTGTTGCTGTCATATATATATATATATATATTTACACACACACACATAAACATATATATACATATCTACACATATACACATACATATACATACACACATACATACATACATACACACATACATATATACATACACACACATATATACACACAAATACATATATATATATACATACACACACACATATATAAACATATATATACATATACATACATATCTACATATATACACACACAGCTATTTCAGTATCAGTGCAATACGCTGCTTGTTAAAACGGATAACTCCCGCTCTTACGTGCAAGTCTGCGTGGATATTATGAACTATCGTATTTGTTCAAGTTCTATTTAAATTTTAAATAGAAGGAATTTTTATTTAGTTGACAGAAATATCTTTGGTAGGAATGGTAAAAACAGACAGGAATATTATTTGTGAATAAATCAACTCAAACCTTAAACAACTTATAATATTTTGCTCTCCATAAAAATATATCCTGTCTAAATTATACAAGTTAGAAATAAAGTAAACGTTAAAAGAACAAACATTCAAATTTCTTTACTCTTATGTAATTTTATATAAAAAATAAACTTAGATTTTAAATATCCCAAAAGATTTTGCTCTCCATAAAAATATATCCTGTCAAAATTATACAAATTCAAATATGAACATGCTGCATAACAAAACCTGGAAATATAAATAAAATGTGTTCCTTTCAGCAATAACAAATCAAATCATTCAGTTGTCTTTGCTCATATGTCATTTTAGAGCTGGACGCCTGGCATCTTTTTGGCAACAAGTTCGTTTCTGTTTGGTGTGAGGTTCTGTGTTGTGGAGATTCTCAGGATGGATTGCAGGTGCTCATCAGTGAGGCGACTCCTGTGTGCTGTTTTGTTAGTCTTTATCACTGAGAAGAGCTTCTCACACAGATATGTGCTACCAAACATGCACAAGGTTCGAGCCGCATGTAGACGGACTTTTTTTGTTCTTCAAAGTCACCAAAGCGCCGTGCAAACTCAGTGCGCTCAGTTTATCAGCAAAGTGCGTATTTGGGAACACCGTAGTGCGACTTGGTTTAACATTACTTGGCAACAGGGAAAGTGGGAAAGTTGCACTGGTGCATTTGTGTCTCCCATAAAAGCAGCTTCACTTGAAATCACTTTGTGATTGTGCACGGGTAAAACGTCCGCTGAAGTGTCAGATTCTTATTTAATTCTTCTGCTTTCTGTATCTTCTGCATTGCATTCAGGTTACCCTGATGTTTTGTCTCATAGTGCCGTCTTAGATTAAATTCTGTAATTACAGCCACATTAGCTCCACAAATGAGACACACGGGTTCAGTAAACATATACTCAGCCTCCCATCGGTTTTAAAGGCTCTATTTTCAGAATCAACTTTTCTCTTCAGCATCGTGTGAGCTAGCTTCGCAATAACTTGCAGCATCATAAGCTAGACTTGATTAACGCGTAAGTGTTGCAAGGCAGCTGAAGCGCTGCATTATGGGATCTGTAGTTTATTGTGTTACCAGCGCTTCATATACCCGGCCATTAATAACAATAATACAGTATATAAAATGATCTCAGGGCGGATATAATTACACGGGCGGATGTGGCCCGCCCTTGAGTTTGACACATATGGACTAAATAGAACTTGAAAAGATATATTTTTTCAAATGTGATCGCGCAATTCAGATAGAGTTGACGCGCACTACAGCCTGCATGCCTCAATAAGTCATCCTCCCTCGCTCTTACTTTTTACCGTTCATCTAATGAATACACTGAGTATGGCTTTACCAAAACAATCATTGATGGCGAATAAAGTATCCATTATTCGAGTATGTAGATCGGGATATATATATACATATATATATACCCGTGTATCGCAGCGGAGAAGTAGTGTGTTAAAAAGCTAGAAAAGTAAAAGGGAACATTTTAAAAATAACGTAACATGACTGTCAATATACAGTATTTGTTTTGTGAGTGTTACTGAGTGTTGCTGTCATCAAGGATTTGATTATCATTATTTCTTTCAATCAGGTTCGTATTTGTAGGATGTGTTGTGTTCAAGTTACATTCCGTGTTTGTCAATCGTTGTAAAGATGACAGGTTTCATTCATCGATTCGTTTCTTACTGCATCAATAAACAGCTCGTCTTCTTCTTTATCTGAGACCTGACACACTGCATGCACGGGTTTTTTACACTGTCTTCCTTTAGCGGGACATTGACTTTTTCCACCGTGTGCTTTGTTTCCACAGTAGCTGGATTTATGAATATGCTTGTATGTATCAGACGCTTCATATTTTTGCTGCCTTTTCAATTGTGTAATTCGGTTTTTGTTCAGCGCTCTTTGGAACTGTTGCTTTTATCTGTGCACTGCCAGTTCACGTGAGCCGCTCGGTGTACATGCATCGAAGGTTCCCAGCTGTGCTGGTGCCATCTCGTGCTATGTCCATGGCTGTATTTAATGTTACCTTAGTCCTGGCACTTAAAACTTTCTCTCAGTTTCGCTGAGTTTGTGTCAAATACCACCCTGACCATCTCATCTTCCTCTCCATAAGCACAGTCCTTCACCCGTGAATATTTAGTGGGAGTTTGCTATTGGATTGCCGCTGACGGACGGCCTTATATGGGCAGGCACTAAATTACAAACGCCAGCGCAGCCTGTCTATGAACTTAATTTAAAGTGTAGGTTTACATCGTGCTTTGTTTCCAAGTAGCAGAACTCATGAATATGGTTGTATATGTCACTCGCCGCTTCTTATTGTTTCGCTGCCTTCTCAATTATATAATGCATGTTTTCTTCAGCGCTTTTGGAGGTCTTCCTGGTTTTCTATGTACTGCGTGATTACGTGGGAGGCGTGATGATGTCACACTAAACTCCCCCCCGGCGTTGAAGCTCATCTCCATTACAGTAAATGGAGAAAACAGCTTCCAGTTATGACCATTACGCGTAGAATTTCGATATAAAACCTGCCCAACTTTTGTAAGGAAGCTGTAAGGAATGAACCTGCCAAATTTCAGCCTTCCACCCACACGGGAAGTTGGAGAATTAGTGATGAGTCAGTGAGTGAGTGAGAGTGAGTGAGTGAGTGAGTGAGTGAGGCTTTGCCTTTTATTAGTATATATATATATATATATATATATATATATATATATATATATATATATATATATATATATATATATATATATATATATTGTCATGATTAAGAGTCCAAGACATTATATTGTTTTTCCCAGCTGCAAAAGGGTTTTTTGTATCAAAAGCACGATGTGCATATCACAGAGCCTAAAACAGAACTGACTATAGTAGCCCAAGATGGAGGCTTTAAAGGTCTGGAGAGGAAATGATGTCATTAGAATGGCCGGAACCAGAAGTGATATCAGCAAAGGGGCTGGCTTCAGAAGTGACGTCAGCAAAGGGGCCGGCTTCAGAAGTGACGTCTTCTGAGGTGCCGGAACCTTGCAGGATTTCCCGGGAAAGGTCTTTAGGGAACTGAGAAAGACAGTCAGAGCACTCCGCTGCCCCCCGGTCAGATGTTTTATTACACTTACTCAGACCCTTTAGCTGCCTCCTACTCGCACAAGTGTAACAAGGCCTAAGCCCAGACCCATCATGGGCACGAAAGAGAGCTTCAGTGTTGGCATGGAGAAAACCCTTACAATGAATCAGCGAAAACTTGTAAGGTTGAAGGTCAAGAAACCACTTAGTGACCCGTGGATTCGACTTCTTGTGAAGGGCCATCCACTGTAAAGGAGCATGATCCATCACCAGAGTGAACTCCCGGCCCAAGAGGTAATACCTCAACTGCGTAATCACCCATTTGATTGCAAGGGCTTCCCTTTCTACTGCTGCATACCTAGTCTCCTGATCCGACAGTTTCTGGCTCAGGTACATGACGGGGTGTTCAACACCATCGACGCTTTGGCTCAGCACGGCACCCAGGCCTGTGTCCGAAGCGTCCGTCCGGAGAATAAAAGGGAGAGAGAAATTAGGAGCTTTTAATATTGGTGCTGAAGTAAGAGCCTGTTTTAAGTCACTAAATGCAGAGTCCGCCTTGTCAGTCTATACTAAATGATTAGGAGCCCTCTTCTTTGTACGATCAGTCAAGGGCGCCGCTCTCTCTGGAAATCAAGGTACAAACCGGCGGTAGTACCCGCCAACCCGAGAAAGGCTTGGACTTGCCTCTTGGTTCACAGATAGGACGATTTTACAATGGCATCTATTTTTGAACACTGTGGTTTCATGGTATCCCGACCCACCAGGTAGCCCAAATGTTTAGCCTCTTTCAATCCAATGAAACATTTCTTGGGATTAATATGAAGCCCGGCTTCTCCTAGTGTCCGCAATATCTCAGTGACCTGCTCTACGTGTTCCTTCCATGTGCTGGAATAGATGATGACGTCATCCAGATAGGCAGCACTATACACATTATGGGGTTGGAGCACTTTGTCCACCAGATGCTGGAAAGTCGCAGGAGCCCCGTGTAACCCGAATGGAAGAACACGATACTGCCAGTGTCCGCTAGGAGTGCTAAGCCCGATCTTGACCTTCGCGGAGTCTGTTAAAGGAATCTGCCTGTACCCCTTTGTCATGTCAAGCGTGGTCAAAAATTCTGCTTGTCCAAGTCTCTCGGGGAGGTCATCCACGCAAGGCATGGGATAAGAATCAAAAAGGGAGACCTGGTTAAGCCGACAGAAGTCAGCGCAAAACCTCCAACTGCTGTCAGGCTTACTAACCAAGACAATTGGGCTGGACCAACTTTCCTCAATCACTCCTAGTTCCAGCATCCACTTGATTTCCAGCTACACTTCTGCTTTCTTTGCCTCAGGAAGTCTATAGGGATGCTCCTGGACTATAACTCCCGGTTCAGTCACTATGTCTTGCGCAATCAGAGAGGTCCTTCTGGGTTTTTCACTCACCACCTCTGAGATGGACAGGATAGCTGATCCCAGCTCCCGTCTTTGTCTATAAGTTAATTCCTTACCGAAATTAAGAGTGTCTATATGAGTAAAGAATTAGCAGGGCTGAGCGGAGGAGGGATCTGGTTCCCTCTCCTTCCAAGGCTTCAGGAAGTTCACATGATAAATCCGCTCACTTGGTCTACAATTGGGTTGTTTCACCAAATAGTCGACCAATCCTTTTCTCTCCTTAATTTCATAAGGGCCTTGCCAATGGGAGAGCAATTTAGGAGGTGGGAACTAATAACATGACACGATCCCCTGGATGGAATTCTCGGAGTGTCATGCCACGGTCATAATAATGGGCCTGTGCTGCTTGTGCCTCTTCCATATGACTTTAAAATAGGACGGATTTTCCCAAATCTGTCGCATAACTGTGCGATATATTCCAAAATATTTGTAGGGGGAAGAGCCTCTCTTTCCCAACCTTCTTTCAAAATATCCAATATACCTCGGGTTTGTCGTCCATATAACAATTCAAAAGGTGAGAACCCTGTAGAGGCTTGTGGGACTTCACCAATTAAATCCCAATTCCTCCCATTCTCGCTGACCACCTTGCGCAGCATCTGCTTGAGAATCTGATTAAATCTCTCCACTAGACCGTTGGTTTGAGGATGGTACACCGCGGCCTTTAAGTGCTTTTCAGTAACTTGGACGTTTCCCTGAACGTCTCCGAGGTAAAAGGTGTTCCTTGGTCTGTTAGGACTTCTTTAGGAATACCAACACGTGCAAATACTCCTACTAGTTTCCGTGCGATTGTTTAGATGTAGCTGAGCGCAAGGGAACAGCTTTCGGATATCGGGTCACATAATCCACAAGGACTATGAGGGCTCCAAGGGTCCTACAATATTGACCCCGACTTGTTCTAAGGGGACATCAATTAAGAGAAGTGGAATGAGAAAAGCACGGTCCCTCCTAGGAATTTGCTGTAATTGACATTCTGGACAAGAAATACAAAAATGGCGAACCTCCTCGTTAATTCCCAGCCAATAAAATCTGAGCTTAATCCGCTCTAAAGTTTTTTTCGGAGCCTAAATGGCCTCCAAGGAGGTGGCCGTGAGCTAATTCACAAACCAGCAGCCGGTAGGTTTGTGGGATTAACAATAGTTTCCGAACCTCTGCACCATGTTCTGCGACCTGATATAATAGATCATTTCCTATTAGAAAGTGAGGTCCTTGTGGCATGGGCTGGTGTGTGTGTTGGCCGTTGACAAGGACTACTGCATTTTTTGCAAATTTTAGGGAGTCATCATTCCACTGCTTCCTTTTAAAAGATATATATATATTGTGGCGCCGATCCGGACACAGACAGGTGGACATGTTGTTAATCACCACCACACGTATTTATTTACAATATTTACAATATTTAAAGGTCACTCAGACCCAGTCGTGCACAATTACCCCCAACACACAGTCCTGGCCACTCAAATGCCTCTTCTTCGGACCGCCTCCACTATCTCTGCTCCTGCCTCGTCCTGCTTCCACCCGACTCCAGCCCTGAATGAATGGAGACGGCCTCTTTTACATTCTCCCGGAGGAGCTCCAGGTGATTCCCGACACTCCTTCGTTGGCTATGCCCTAGCGTGGCGGAAGTGCCGGCTGTTCTCCTGGCAGCTCTCCGGGTGTCCTCTTAAATCTTACCCCCAGCACTTCCTGGTGTGGCGGAAGTGCTGAGGTAACAGGTCCCCAAGGCATTGGGGCCCCTACAGGGTGGGACTTCCATGCCCTTAACCCGTGGCCCCCAAAGCAACCAGGATGGCAGCCCCCACGTGATCCAGGGTGGGCGCAGACCCACATCTGGTCCCTCACGGTGTCCTGGCTGAGTCGTTGCCCCTGGCATCCCTGACAATATATATATATATATTCATACATGTATACATACTGTATATACACACACACATATACTATGGGGTGCCAAACAGGCAAATACATTGATTTTCTGAATATATAAAGTCGGCGTCAGAATATATAAAGTCAAAACTTGAATATATAAAGTCATTCCCGAATATATAAAGTCAAAACTTGAATATATAAAGTCACTGTCGGAATATATCAAGTCAAAACCTGAATATATAAAGTCAGCGTCGGAATATATAAAGTCAGCGCTGGAATATATAAAGTCAAAACCTGAATATATAAAGTCAGCGTCGGAATTTATAAACTCATTCCTGAATATATAAAGTCAAAGTCAAAATATATTGATTGAAACGACTCTGAACTGAACTAAGTTAACAAAAACGTATTCAGAAAAATAAATTAAAAAAACACTGTTCGGTTAATGTTTTGAAAATGATGCATGTGCCCTGCCCAGGATTGGTTCCTGCCTTGTGCCCAGTGTTGCCTGGGATTGGCTCCAGCAGACCCCCGTGACCCTGTGGTCTTCACTCTGGTCCCCATTTGATGATGTCAGCCACCCGTCCAGCACCATGGTTTTCCCAGCATCTCACAGTTTAATTTCCACTACGACCCCATAAAATGTTTGTCTACCTGTCCTGTCTTTTGAGTTTTTGGAAACTATTGACCCTGTTTGTGTTACAGTATAGGGGGCAAAAACCCCAAATCTTCATAAACATTTGTCTCTTTATTTTATATATATATATATATATATATATATATATATATATATATATATATATATATATATATATATATATATATATATATATACAGTACAGGCCAAAAGTTTGGACACACCTCCTCATTCAATGTGTTTTCTTTATTTTCATGACCATTTACATTGGTAGATTCTCACTGAAGGCATCAGAACTATGAATGAACACATGTGGAGTTATGTACTTAACAAAAAAAGGTGAAATAACTGAAAACGTTTTATATTCTAGTTTCTTCAAAATAGCCACCCTTTGCACTGATTACTGCTTTGCACACTCTTGGCATTCTCTCGATGAGCTTCAACAGGTAGTCACCTGAAAGAAAACAATTATATACAGTATATATATATATATGTGTATCTCGTTATAGTTATATAATCAGTCACATTGTATACATAAATATATAATACATACATATAATTAATTATAAATTGTACATATTTATATTTATTGCAATTTTAAAGCAGACTTTGATTACAAAACTCTCTCAGAGAGGTACTTTACACATGTGCTTCACAAACAGGAAGACTTTCTGTCATAGAATATTGATCCCTTAACAGCTAAAACTTGTATTTTTTATGCTTAACAACTTTCATTTTAAAACATGTTTTTAATTTTCTTTGTGGACGATAGGGGGTGCTCCTGAATCATATTTGAGTTCAGAGTAAATGCCAAAGAAACCAAAGCTCATGTTATTAACAGCAAAACACAACACAAGTAAAAGGATGATTAGCAAAAGGCAAAACAAAATATGAAATAAGCAGAAAAACAAAACCCTCCTCTCTGCATTCCAGCCTGAACAGGTCTTCAACCTCTGTCTGATGTGGCTGATGGGACGTGTGTCAAACACTCTCTGAAGTATAGGGATCACAAATAAACAATCTCCTTCTCCTCTATTTCCTTTTCTGCTCCTTTCTCTCTCCACACTCTAGCCTAAGGTCCACATACTGCTTGAAATGTTATTGTACTCATCCTCCAAATCTGACTCCAGTAATGACTTGGCATTAAGAAGCTTTCAAGCCTAGGCCATTGGGAACTAATTTTGGGGAACGTCTCTTGGGGTATCCTCTCAGAGCTTCCTCTACCTGCACATGGTGTAGTACATGTTGGTACATAAAATGTAGCGGGCCTCCCTGTTTCTGGAGGACTTCTTTTAAATTATTACACACTGCCCATTGCCTGACCTTCCTTATTAATTTCTGGTGCAATCTCTATAGGCTATGGAACCTTTTGGCAGTTACCCACCTTACCTCTTAGCAAAACTAAAATCCTCATCCATCTCCGTGCTTATAAATATTTTCCTCACTAGTAAGTTATCTGGGTAACCCAGCCACAAGGGATGCAGAAACCAGTGTGTTTATTTGTTCTGGTCCCCAAGCCCTGATTAATGGGGAAGGTTACGTCAGGAAGGCCATCTGGTGTAAAATTTCGCCAGATCAATATACGGACAACAATACAGATTTTCATGACAGATTGGTTGAGGCCCAAGTTAACAACAGCCACCAACTATTATTAGCCAACAGGGTGCTGGTGGTAATTGGACTACGGTTGGCCGAAGAATGAGAAGAAGAGGGGGTAGACATGTCTGGAGGCAGGAGAAGAGGAGGAAGGTAAAAAGAATGGAACTGAGGGAAGGAACTTTGAATGTTGGCAGTATGACTGGTGTTGAGTATGAATGTGTTGAGCAGATGGAAAGAGTACTTTGAGAGGCTGATGAATGAAGAGAAAAAGAAAGGTTGGATGATGTGAAGATAGTGAATCAGGAAGTGCAACGGATTAACAAGGAGGAAGAAAGGACAGCTATGAAGAGGAGATGGTCCAGATGATATACCTGTGGAAGTATGGAGGTATTTAGGAGAGATGGCAGTGGAAGTCTTAACCAGATTGTTTAATGGAATTTTGGAAAGTGAGATGAGTGGAGTAGAAGTGTACTGCTGCAGATTTTTAAGAATAAGGGGGATGTGCAGAGCTGTAGTAACTACAGGGGAATAAAATTGATGAGCCACAGCATGAAGTTATGGAAAAAAGAAGTGGAGGTTAGGTTAAGTAAGGAGGTGATCATTAGTGAGCAGCAGTTTGGTTTCATGCCGGGAAAGAGCACCACAGATGTGATGTTTGCTCTGAGGGTGTTGATGGAGAAGTATAGAGTAGGCCAGAAGGAGTTGTATTGCAGAATGATGGTCAGTAGGAACAAGAGAGAATACATGCATGTAAATGAGAGGAAGGTCAGTGGAAGGGTGAGGATGCAGGGAGTAGAGTTGGCAAAGGTGGATAAGTTTAAATACTTGGGATCGACAGTACAGAGTAATGGGGATTGTGGAAGAGGTGAAAAAAGAGAGCAGGCAGAGTGGAATGGGTGGAGAAGAGTGTCAGGAGTAATTTGTGACAGATGGGTACCAGCCAGAGTGAAAGGATAGGTCTACAGGATGGTAGTGAGACCAGCTATGTTATATGGGCTGGAGACATTGACACTGACCAAAAAACTGGAGACAGAGCTGGAGGTGGCAAAGTTAAAGATGTTAAGATTTGCATTGGGTGTGAAGAGGATGGACAGGATTAGAAATGAGTACCTTAGAGGGTCAGATCAGGTTGGATGGTTTGGAGTCAGAGAGGTGAGATTGCATTGGTTTGGACATGTGCAGATGAGAAATGCTGAGTATATTGGGAGAAGGATGTTAAGGATAGAGCTGTCAGGGAAGAGGTAAAGAGGAAAGCCTAAGAGAAGGTTTATGGATGTGGTGAGAGAGGACATGCAGGTGATGGGTGTAGCAGAGCAAGATGCAGAGGATAGGAAGAGATGGAAAAAAGATGAGCTGCTGTGGTAATCCCTAACGGGAGCAGCTAAGAGAAGAAGATGAAGAAGGAAACTATTTGGGTCTCAGCCATGCTGGGACTCTTAGTTTTCTTTAATGATGGTCCATACCTGGTACCCCACTATATATTTTACAAACAGGATTTATTAGGTTATATGAAATACTGTTGGGAAATTGTGCTTTTACATTATGCTAAATATGACTTGTTATATTTAATTTGAGTGTTTTTAATTGTGTGATCAGGACTGTGCCATAAACTGACATTCTGTAATTAGACTGTTCTGTAACTGAAATAACAAGCAGGTATAAATTACCTCATTAGTTCATTCATATTTATATGGTAGTTTTCCAGAAGTGTTGAATTTTGTAAACAGATAAACTTCTGGCATGTAGCCCTTTGCAAAACAGACATAGAAAGGAATTCTGGGAAAAAAATATAAATTGTTAAAGAGTGTCATTATTTATTAGAATGTATATGTTTAAGCTTAGATAAAGTAACCAGAGTGTTTATGCTTGTAAGAATATGTGAAATGGAGACAGTGGGCTTTAAAATGAATATGCTTAATGTCTAGCCAAAAGTACCTTAATCAACAATGATCCAGACCATGGGAACTTATAGGTTGTCCTAAATTTTCAACTGATGTAATAGATTACATAAGGCAGTGTTTTAATGTGAAAAGGGGCAGTTAGAAAGACACTATAAAATGAAAGGATTTTGAAAGGCACTGCCAGAGAGAGATTGTAACTGCCAGGACTAGGAGAAGAGAGGGAAAAGCAATTGCCAAAGAAAAACAACTCAGTCAGACTTTGCCACTTACAGACTGCCCCTTCACTCCCAAGCATCATGTGTGGTTGAAGAAAACAAAGACTTCAATGACCAAAGCTATAGTCAGCTCAAACGAAGCTTGCTGTGTGACCCTGATTTAAATTGTTCAGGTTGTATGTTTTCATATCTTAACATTTACCCCTGGTTTCTTCTTCAAATAAGCATAATTAATGATTGAAATAGTTTGATTATTACTTTGCTGAAGTTCTCCTGTTGCTTACTGACATTTAGCAATGACTGATGATTGTTGAATAAAACGAACTGTGCCCATTTAAGGTTATGCATTGTCAGGTGATAGCGATTGGCCCTTAGCTTCTGTCAGATTCTATACACCTTTCAAAGGCAGCCATCGGGGTTCAAAAGCCCCACAGGAGTAGCCATTCCCATTTTTGCAGGAATATTCTGAAGTGTAGCTCTTTTAGGGAGAGTAACCTGAAGATAGATCGACATGTAAGTGAATCCCAGCAGAGACGCTTTCTGAGCTGAATGGCTTCTAGCTCCTGGTAAGGTAGTGAAGTTGAGGTAGCTCACATCAGCCAGTGTTGAGATATTCTTGCTTTGTATTTGAGCTTATCTGTGCCGAGGACATACACCTAATAATCACCTAAAGGATTATTAGGAACACCATACTAATACAGTGTTTGACCCCCTTTCACCTTCAGAACTGCCTTAATTCTATGTGGCATTAATTCAACAAGGTGCTGAAAGCATTCTTTAGAAATTTTGGCCCATATTGAAATGATAGCATCTTGCAGTTGATGGAGCTTTATGGGATGCACATCCAGGGCACAAAGCTCCTGTTCCACCACATCCCAAAGATGCTCTATTGGGTTGAGATCAGGTAACTGTGGGGGCCATTTTAGTACAGTGAACTCATTGTCATGTTCAAGAAACCAATTTGAAATGATTTGAGCTTTGTGACATGGTGCATTATCCTGCTGGAAGTAGCCATCAGAGGATGGGTATATGGTGGTCATGAAGAGATGGAGATGGTCAGAAACAATGCTCAGGTAGCCCGTGGCATTTAAACGATGCCCAATTGGCACTAAGGGGCCTAAAGTGTGCCAAGAAAACATCCCCCACACCATTACACCACCACCACCTGCCTGCACAGTGGTAACAAGGCATGATGGATCCATGTTCTCATTCTGTTTACGCCAAATTCTGACTCTACCATTTGAATGTCTCAACAGAAATCGAGATTCATCAGACCAGGCAACATTTTTCCAGTCTTCAACTGTCCAATTTTGGTGAGCTCGTGCAAATTGTAGCCTCTTTTTCCTATTTGTAGTGGAGATGAGTGGTACCCGGTGGGGTCTTCTGCTGTTGTAGCCCATCCGCGTCAAGGTTGTGCGTGTTGTGGCTTCACAAATGCTTTGCTGCATACCTCGGTTGTAACGAGTGGTTATTTCAGTCAAAGTTGCTCTTCTATCAGCTTGAATCAGTCGGCCCATTCTCCTCTGACCTCTAGCATCAACAAGGCATTTTCGCCCACAGGACTGCCGCATACTGGATGTTTTTCCCTTTTCACACCATTCTTTGTAAACCCTAGAAATGGATGTGCGTGAAAATCCCAGTAACTGAGCAGATTGTGAAATACTCAGACTGGCCCGTCTGGCACCAACAACCATGCCACGCTCAGAATTGCTTAAATCACCTTTCTTTCCCATTCTGACATTCAGTTTGGAGTTCAGGAGATTGTCTTGACCAGGACCACACCACTAAATGCATTGAAGCAACTGCCATGTGATTGGTTGATTAGATAATTGCATTAATGAGAAATTGAACAGGTGTTCCTAATAATCCTTTAGGTGAGTGTATGTGTCAATGAAGAATAACAGTTTAGGCACTTCTAATATTAACTTGTCCCTCTATTATATTTTATATTTATAATTATATTAGATTTTTGTCACTGTCTTGCTCCACTGACAGAGTGAGGAGATCGTTCCTCCCCCACACTATGCGACTCTTCAATTCCACCCGGGGGAGTAAATGATAACATTATTCAAAGTTATTGTCTGCTTTTTTATTTTTATTTTTTTCATTTTTTTTTCTTCATTTTTATTACTATTTAATTTAATATTGTTTCTTTGTATCAGTATACTGCTGCTGGATTATGTGAATTTCCATTTGGGATTAATAAAGTATCTATCTATCTATCTATCTATCTATCTATCTATCTATCTATCTATCTATCTATCTATAAAAGAAAATCCTGTCACGAGACATGATCTTGAAGAAAGACAGAGAAACACTTCAGAGAGGCAGAGACATTTTCACTTCCTGCGACCCAGTCTAGGCACGTCATACTGACATCCATTGGAAGCATATTCCTGTGAGACGGTGACTTGTCAAATGGTGACTTGTCAAACAAGATCACGGTCATGTAACCTCTCAGTTGTTGCCCTGCCCTGCTTACAACCATTTGCCCTATTTACACCATTTTCAAACAAGATCACGGTCATCTAAAATGAGAAGAAGAAAGAGCAGCTCTAAAACAATTGATAAGCTGAAGATGACACGACCACAACTAAGCGAAGAAGAAAGAGCAGTGTGTCAAAAAAAGACCCAAAAGTGCTGAAGAGAAAAGAATGCTCAACAAAATGCAAAAAAGAACAGTAATAATCTGACTAAGCGAAGAAGAAAGAGAAGCTCAAAAAAATGACTAAGTTAAAGATCTTGAAGAGAGACAGAGAGACACTTCAGAGAGGCAAAGACATTTTCACGGTCAAGGCATGTCATACTGTCATCCATTGGAAGCATGTTCCCGTGAGACAGTGACTTGTCAAACAAGATTATGGTCATGTAACCTCTCAGTTGTTGCCCCACCCTACTTTCAACAATTTGCCCAATTACAACCATTTTCAAACAAGATTATGGTCATCTAAAAAGCGAAGAAGAAAGATCAGCTCTAAAGCAATTGATAAGCTGAAGATGACACGACCACGACAAAGTGAAGTAGAAAGAGCAGCGCGTCGAAAAAAGACCCAAAAGCGCTGGAGAGAAAAGAATGCTCAACAAAATGAATAAAAAGAACAATAATAATCTGCCTAAGCAAAGAAGAAAGAGAAGCTCAAACAAAATTAATAAGTTAAACATCACACATCCATGACTAAGCAAAGAAGAAAGAGCAACACATCGAAAAAAGACTCAAAAGCGTTGGAGAGAAAAGAATGCACAAAAAGGGATAATTAGCCCGGATTATTCGGTGAAATAATAATAACAGCAAACACTGATCGAATATATGGACAGAGGTGATATGTCGGAAGTATGTAGATTTTCACACACGTGTGACTAGGAGGGAGCTGAAAACACAGAGTGGAGGTGATTACTGGCTGGCGGGGTGCTCTAAACCTATTTCTGTTATCTCTGCAGACCAAATATGGGAAAACATGTCTGATTTAACGTCACTTCCGGTTCCAGCGCCCAGACTGATGTCACTTCCTGTTCTGGCACTCAGACTGACATCACTCCCTGTTCTGGCGCCCAGACTGATGTCTCTTCCTGTTACGGCACCCAGACTGACGTCACGTCCTGTTCTGGTCAAATTACATCACTTCTGGTTTACAGCATATAAATCCTCTTGCCAAACTAGTTCAGTTCATTCTGGGAACTCAAACCAACAACAACTTTGTCTTGACTTCAAACATTTGCAGCTAGGAACAATATACGGCTGGCTGCCCCAAACCTTTTTCAGTGTGTTGAGACTCGTTCTTTTACAAGATATTGTAAGGCTTTAAAGTTTAACTCAGAGACTTGTAGATCAGCAAATTTGTGTTGCCATCAGGGAAAACTACTGCTACTTCCCAATAAAGAGGCATTTTCACAAGAATTAAAAGATTTGTTGTTTGGTGAACAGGAAATCCACAAACACTACAGGCAAAATTTATGCGTTTACAATAATCTTCTTGCGTTAGCATCATTCAATGCACAAAACGTTGATTTACACAATAATGGACCATACGCTATGAGAATTTGTGGTCCTGCAACAATTAAAGCTATAAGTTTAATTAAAAAAAAAAACACAATTTGGTCAGGTGTATATTTATGATCACAGAGAAGTGCTACAAGATAGAATCTATCCATCCATTCATTATCCAATCCGCTATATCCTAACTACAGGGTCACAGGGGTCTGCCAATCCCAGCCAACACAGGGCGCAGCAACATAGAATCGAAAAAGTTAAACGATCTGGCATACTAGAAATTATACAGCCAATAATGGATACAAATCCATACGTCCAAAAGTATCACACTTTACACAACATTTATCTAGAGAACACGGACAAAGATATTGTCTTGGATTTCTATCTGAATCGGAAAGATCACAGTCGCATTTATAATAAACCAACATGTGACGAATTGTCAGCGATAATAATTTCGAAAGACAGAGTAGATATTCATATATATCCAAAGGCAAAGCACGATTTGTTATTTCTGTCAAATACTTCGCCACATTCAGATTCTTTACTCTTTCCTTTGCTTTTCCCAGATTGCGAAACAGGATGGTCATACAATATAAAACAAACACATTCAGAAAAACGTATAACACCCACACAATATTTTGGGTCCAAATTAGGTATATATTCCCATGTATTTAACCCACCTATCATCTCAACGTCTATTGAAACATTACATTATTAATGCGTATCTAAAAGTAGAAGCTAATCGTCTCTTCTTTATTAAATCGAATCAAGCTACACTTGGAATGGAACATATGTAAGGGCTCATTGATCACTTTCAAAATTCAAATATCAACAGTTCAGACAAATTCAAAATAGGTAAAGCAGTAATATTACAATTATCATATCAAGGTAGTCCAAGAGCATTGCAACAGTTATATCAGGATCCAATGGCAATATCCTGAACTATCGGTTGGCCAGATTTATTTATTATAATAAGGTGCAATCCACAGATTCTTGAAAACAATGCCATCGGCTACATCGGCTATGGATATTCCCACTTTAGTAAGTAGGAAGAGTTTGCTCCTTTTGGGCTCTTCTATTCTTCATCCTGGATTCTTCCCCATTATGGACTCATGTAATAACTATGGACATTATGGACAGGCAATAACTATAATAAACACACAATAATTCAACACCACAATTCTCCTACTCTCCTCCCAGCAGCTCAGCCACACTCCCTGCCAACTCCAACTTGCTTGCTGGGTTACCATCAGTCCTTTATATAGTTCTTGACCTGGAAGTCCTTCTATTCTTCTTCCCACATGACTTACTAGCACTTACTAGCTGGAGAATTCAGATTTTCAATTGGCCTGGAAGTACTTTGGCATTTCTGTTGTCATAGTCCATTAGTACTTCTGGGCTAGGTGAGAATTTATTTTCCTACCAACTTCCCACAGCATCCCCTGGCAGCACCCACGGTACCCCACAGGGCTGTGCTGCTGAACTCCCAGTCCCATAGTGCCCAGCGGGCACCCGGGGCACTGCTGCAGTCCAGGGAAGCTGCCATCTATTGTCTTGGGGGAAGCAGTGTCGGCAAGTTACTGCCTTCCCCCATCCTTTTATTCCAGGGGCATCCCGGCCAGGTTGAGTTGCCGGCCGTCCATCACAATTGTTTTATCAGAAAGTCTTATTTTTGTTGTTTGAACTCGAAACAGTGTTTTGGCAAATCAGAGCATACATTTACACGATCAAATTTCAATAACGGGGGTTGCCTCACATGCATTTATTGGTTACTTTGCAAAATAAATTATTAACTGCTGATGATGTAGATTGGTTTGTCTGTGCTGGGATTCCAAACAGAGAAACCTGTCCTGAATTATGGTACAAAGGTCATGTCATATTCAGCTTATCAATTGCTTTGGAGCTGCTTTTTCTTCTTTGCTTTTTAGATGACTGTGATCTTGTTTGAAAATAGTTGTAAGTAGGGCAAATGGTTGTAAGTATGGTGGGACAACAACTGAGAGGTTACATGACCATGATCTTGTTTGACAAGTCACAGTCTCACGGGAACATGCTTCCAGTGGATGTCAGTATGACGTGCCTTGTCACGGGAAGTGAAAGTGTCTCTGGCTCTCTGAAGTGTCTCTCTGTCTCTCTTCAGGATCTTGTCTCATTTCAGGATTTTCTTTTATAATAGAGAGATGTCTACATCTAGTATTCCACAAATTCTATATGGTCTTATTTCAATACTTTAACAATACTACATTAAAGTATTTTTATAGGTTAAGTTAACAGCAATATATTTAGAAATGGGCAATATCTTATTTAACTCGCTTAAATGAAATACAAAATGTTCGGCAGTGATCAAGGTACTATTAAGGCAATGTCTGTAGGCAAGCCAACTACCAAGAAAGAAAATTATTACAGTTCAAGTGCTAGTTCATTGACATCATTTTCATTTGATTCATGCTCTACTTCCTTGACATTTCACTCTAGACAGAGGAAAGAGGAATGGAGTCTTACTTCTACTCCAACAATAAGTAGACATTTAATGGAAAATTTTAAAAGCATTACTCAAAATGCTACAGACAGCACATATTTATAGTTATAACTGTTTCCTGTTGATTTTATAATATTATCATCATCATTATCATGTCTTTCCAGAGTTACTAAATGAACATTTAACTGTAAGGAGTAGAGCACATTTTCCAGAAAGTTTTAAAATTGGTAAATGTATGAAAAGTAAGAGAAAATATTACCTGCTTATTAAATTGTTAGAGACCTTAGTGGCTGTGTTTTATTATAACATTTTCAATATTAGCAGGGATGTAATGAAAGTAGTTTGTCATCATATTCTGTAGCTAGATGTGGCATGCCTTATAGCTCATTTCCCGAGCCAGTTTCTCTCTATAAACTGTCTTAAGAGTTAGTCAAGTTTGGTCCTGGAAACCTGCAGTGACTTCAGGTTTTTGTTTCAATCCAACTTTTTTAAGTAAGCATTTCTACTCTTTGCTTTTGGCCCCCTGTCTTTTGAGCTGAGTTTTGTTAATACCTGTGCATTTCATTTAGGAGTTGAGTTTTTTGGGGTGTGCGCCCTTTTTTCTTATTGGTCAGTCTTTTAGTACTTGTTTCATCTTTTATTTATCGGAAAGTTGATACCTATTGTAAGTGTATTCACCTATTTTGATGAAGGTTTGTTCTAAAAGTCTGACCCTTTTCCTGGTTTACCTACTCTGCATTTTGGATTTAATATTCTTTTGGGTATTTAAGTATTGCTTACTCATTTTCTGTATTTTTGTTTATTTAGCATTTTTACCATTTGCTCTCTGAGTCTCCATAGTGCATAAACTCTTTGATCTGTTTATTTAAATGTTTTGAAGTCTTTCAAATTAAATAATTACAGGCATGTATTGATTTTATTTTATCTATTTAATACAGACCTTTTTCTCTTGTTTTAGGGCAGTCACCTTTTTGGGCTTTCTATCTCCAGCTGATCATGAAAATAAGAACTTTTTCAAAATCAGGCAGCCCTACTCTTGACTAAACAAAGCACAATTTATTTAGCTAATGGAAGGAAAGTAATGGGACTGGGTAGGATGCAGTGGATCAGAAAGGTTGTTAATGGCTTTAAATTCATTTTTGGAATAGTAGAATTAATCTATACTGAAAAGCTTGCAACCAATGGCTTTTTAACTGATTTTTGTTTTTGTCACCCAAGGTCAGCTGGCCTATATCTCATCTTGTCTTTTTTTCCTCATTCACTGAAATTTTCTTTTTTCTTTTATGATGTTTATTGTGTCATGGATTAGGAGTCCTAAGCACTAAAGAGTTCCAATAACTTCCAAAAGCACTTCCAGAAATCACCATTAAACTCTAGTAATAATAGCCAGCTCTGAAACTTTATAAAATAAAATGGTTATTCTCACAAAATGCTCTTCAATAACAATACAGCTCCATGGAGCACAAGAAGCAAAAGAATTGCTTAAAAACACTAAGGCAATCCAACACAAACAAAGTCCTAAAACAGAGCAAGAAGGTCACAGTTCCAAAAAAATATATACATAAGGCACAAGCACAGCAAAAAAATTAACTCACCAACTCCCAAGCACATTCACAATGAACCTCCTTGAAATGTATATATATTGTAAGATTTTTGAGCCCCTTTGAGACCCTGTCCACCTAGCTGCATACCAAAATGAGGTTGACACGTCTGCCAAGGATTGCTTGTCTGTCACCAAGGTAACCATAGGTTTGTGGCACCACAGAAGCAACTGCAAGTTCACAGCCTCCCTGTGTAACATGTCTGTCACCTAATGGTTGATGTGGGGAACATTCTAACCTGCCCACTGAGATGGTCATGCCACTGCTCGCTTGCTTTGTCTTTGTGTATTGAAGTGGTAGCTCCCATTTGAAATACACTGACTGTGCCTGTTTTGATTGGAAAAAATGTTTTTTTTAAGTCTTCGGACTCCGTGTCTTCTGTCGTGTGAAAGACATTGACTCATGTGTCATACTGTAAATGATCCCTGTTTAATGTCCAGGAAAACAAAGTAGGTTTTAAGTCATTTTTCAATGTGGTGGGCATTTCTGTGTCAACTTCTATCCTGGTTGAGCTCTTGGCCTTGAATGATGACTTCCTTCCAAGTTAGACATCTTTTAAAGAAGCGGGGGCAGAAGAGGTGAGATGATGGGTAGAAGTGACGTCAGTGTCCATTGGATTAGTCCTTTACCACTCTAGGTCAACAAGGAATGGTTAAAGCAGGTGTTAGTTAAATTCTTCCCTATATTTTTGACCAATCATATACCTGCAAGACAAACTCTAACCCTGCGTGTCTGAATATACAGAGTATCTATACATATAAAGGAGAGTTGGGATCCGAGAGACTGTGTTTGTGGAGGGATGGAGAGTTAAGGCGGGTGGGGGAGTCACGTAATCATCTCCCCTCCTAATCACGTCATTTCATTCACTTCATTTCGCACTGAGCTGAGCTCCGCGGCTGACGCGGTCTTGCCGTTCTTTTTCCTTAGTGTTTAGTCCTCTCTCCTTTACTGATTTATATAAAGGAGAGTTGAGATCCGAGAGACTGTGTTTGTGGAGGGATGGAGAGTTAAGGTGGGTGGGGGAAGTCACGTGATCATCTCTCCTCCCATTCACCTCATTTTATTCACTTCATTTCGCTCCGAGCTAAGCTCCGCAGCTGACGTGGTCTTGCCGTTCTTTTTCCTTAGTGTTTAGTCCTCTCTCCTTTACTGATTTACTGTTTACTAGATAATAGTATTTTTTCCTTTAGTGTTTCTTAGTGTTTAGGACAAACCAAAAATGTTGTATATAAAGAAGCTCTATAAGTTGCATGTAGATACATAATTATTCCAACTACAGCGACTGCAGCGAAGCGCACGTGGTCTGCTAGTATATAGATATATATCAAATTATCGACTTTCTTCATTGCTTTCTTGCCCACTTTCTGCCTATAAAGCAAGTATACTGAAAGTGTATTGGTTGAGGGTCTGGGTTTGGTTACACTAATATGCTCTATGCAGTTTCCTACTAGCAGACAGCCAGGAAATCCTACCTACTACGACAATGTAACCCAGTGTTTCTCATCCTTTAAGTATTTGTGATCCGAGTTTTCATAACAGTTTTAATCGCGCCACCCCCTAACATTTTTTTAAAATGTAGATGCATATTTTATTATACCTACTTAACTTTTATCGACATTTATCTAACTCTATATTTATTGTTCTAGTATCAGAATGTAGTTTAAGTTAATTTGTTTTGGTTTCAACAGATGTTTTTTCATATTTTTGATTCTTGTTTTCTTTTTTTCACATCTTCGCGACCCCCTTTTTGTTACTTCGCACCCCCCTAGGGGGGACCGCCCCATAGGTTGAGAACCACTGAGGTAACCAGTACGGGACATTCAAATGTAGGAATTTGGATGGCTTCCTTTTATGTTGGACCCTGGAGTACTTCTGGTGCCATAACACTGAATGGTGCAGAAGCTCCATGAAACAGGAAGTTCATCTCCCGGCAGCACCCTCTGGAGGCACCCAAGGACCCCAACAGGGTTGTCCTTCAGGACTACAAATCCCATGCATCCATGTTTGTGTCCTCACTGGGTCAATGTCAGTGGAGCACTGCCATCTAATGTCTTGGGGACAAAATTGTTCCCCTGTCCATCCAATATGGCCTCCTAGCCAGGAAAGGCACCATCAACCAACCTGGCTGGGATGCCGGTCTATTCACCTTGGCACCTACAATATGTATATATATTTGTATGCAATATATACACATTTGTGCGTCGGTAGAAAATAATGTATTTTAGAGTTTCATTTTGCAAAAAGTCAAGATGTACATTAAGATATTTGATTGACCTTAAAGAAAGAAACTAACATTGTAATTTTCCATTTTTCCAAAAAACAAACATTCACTATAGGCATATATCCCTGTGCTTAATTATACATCTATAACAATCAGGTGCTAATGATCAATTCAATAATGTGTAGGCTTAATCAAAGTGATCACCTGAAACAGCAACAGCTGTATAATGAGAATAAAACTATTCAAGGGACAACCGGACTAAAAAGGTGAAGTTGGGGTAGATGTTGCAGTTGAGCCTGCAAATCTTACACCATAGGAAAAGCATAGCGACAAGATCAAGGTGATCATTCTACGTCATCAAGATCAGAAAATTTCACAGCAGACAGGTGTTTCCAGATGTGCTGTCCAAATTCTTCTGCTGAAGCATAACCAAATAAGCAAGACTGAAAACCAGAAATAGAAGTGGCTAACAACAGTAACTACAAGAAATGAATCAAACTTACCTCCCTTTGAAATTGGAAGATGTCCAGCACAGCTATCAGCCTAGTACTGGCAGAACCCACTGGGACTTTGGTGCACCCATTAAATGTTTCACCAATGCACAAAAACACAAAATATCATCAGGTGCTCTGGACTGACGAGTTGAAATTTGCAGTTATTGGCTCTAACAGAAGGCTGTTTGCCTGCCAAAGGACTGACGAGTGGTTTATTGATTAATGTCTGCAGGCTACCATGAAGTACAATATCAACTGAAACACAGATAGACAATAATATGCCAAGCATGTGCAAGCTAAGAAAGAACATTTTCAAATTTTGTTTTCGGAAATTAAAGTGCAACATTCGGTGATGGTGTCAGAAGCATTATAAACTAGCCTTTACAGAGAAATGGTTTGGAGTCCTTTTAGGTATAATTTGTTTTCAGAATTAGTTTGGTGTGCATTGGATGTTTTGTGAATTAATAATACAGACTTTTAGGCTCCTAGCAGTCCCTGTTGAGTTGTAGCATGTGAGAGCAATGTTAATATAGTTAAAAGCCATGAGTGAGAATTATAATACTAGCATTGCAGCATAGAATTCTGTACAGTTGTAGTTGGTGACTTTGAGCATGACAGTACACTTATTAATACTGTAACATAGCCATCGTAAGGTGAGCTCTCGGAGATCATAAACTTGTAATATCAGAGCAAAAGTTTGTGTGACTTGGCTTTTCTGTATAAGTACTAAATGTGAAAGTGGGACATAATAATTCTGGATTTTAAGTAGGATGTGTCAGAAAGGGATAGCATACTTGGTAATCAAGTGTTTAGATTGATAGACAGAACTCTATTTGTCCCCTGTGGCAAATTTGTCTTTTTAAAGAAGCTCTTTTAATGAACACATAAATAGATGGATAGATAAATATATTAACACACTATTGTGTGAACACATACCAGAATGATGAAAAGGATGAAAATTTAAAAGAAAACGTCTGACTTGGTGTTTACAGTCACAGTGAGGCATTATGCTGGTGTTTTGCTTTTGGTATAAAGGAGCCCTATTAGTGTTTCTTGACACGCTTCTGCTAAAAAGTTTGTTGGCTGAAAATACTCAGTTTTAGTCTGTCAGAGAGAGGATGTGTAGCATTGTTCATAATGACACTCAGTTTTGTTTTGCTTCACTCCTTTGCTACTACCTCCAGGGGGTCCACAGTGTGTCCCATAACTGAGCCTGCCCATTTAATTAGCTGGTTCATTCAGTGGTCCACTTCTAAAGTGATGTTACCAGCCCAGCACACCACAGCATAGAAAATCATACTGGCCATCACTAATTTGTAGAGGAGGTTGTCATTACTCACATTAAAGGAGCGCAGTCTCCTAAAGAAAAAGAGCCTGCTCTGCCTTTCCTCATATAGATCCTCTGTGTTCCCAGACCAGTCCAGACTGTCATTAATGTGGACCCCCAAGTACTTGTAGGAGTTCACTTCTTCAACATACACTCTTTGAATAGTGACTGGTCATAGAGGTTCCCTAGTGTGGCAAAAGTCAATAATCAGTTCCTTGGTTTTGCTGATGTTAATTAAGATGCATACATTTTTCTCTTTGCACCAAAAACAAAGTTCTCCACCTGACTCCTAAACTCTGTCACATCTCCTTTAACAATACACATAAAAGTATAGAATCATCTGAGAATTTCTGCAAGTGGCATGACCTGCTGTTATGTTTATAAGTCTGAGGTGTAAGGAATGAAGAGAAAAGGAAACAGGGCTGTTCCTTGTGGTGCTACCTTGTAAGAATGGCATTTCTACTGAAAAAAACAGGTTCCAACTGAAATGATGTTGGTTTCTGTTAATTTACTTTGCACGAGGTTGTGCTTATCTCTTAAGCAGAAAACACAATGTAATGGCTAATTATTTTCAACATCCTTCTAGGAAAACACTGAACTACATGTAAAATTTCTCATGAGATCATTCTTTTAAGCAAAATCCAATGTGCCCCTTAGCTGCAGTCTCAGGAAAGAAAGGAGTTTGATTTTTCATTTGTTATTGTTAACTTTGCATACCTGGTTGATTACCATCATTTCTAGTCAAACCAAATTACACTGCCAAAACTGACAGTTGACAAGCCTGTAATTACAATTATCCATTCAAATTCTGCTCTCATTATGCAGCCCATATTTAGAAAAGCATGGAACATTCTGTTCACTGATGGATGTGCAAATGAGAACTGCCTAAACACTGCCATGCAGTTTTCCTTCTCTGAGAACATGCAAATAGTTTCAGTGCCAAAAAACTCAGGGTAGTTCTTGTTTTCTTTTGGGTAATTTGTAGCAGGACTAAGCCTGTCAGCTGTGTTGCTCCATTTAGGACAGGAACCATGTCATAAGGAGCTCTGCGATTGGGTGAAAGGGCATTGACAAGTCAGTTAGTGTAAGCAGGCTACCAATATAGGGAACACTTTGCTCCCTAATAATGTATAATACTCTGACAAAAGCTAATACCAGGAGCATACGGTTAGCAAACAATGGTTAGCAATGAATAGTTTGGTAGGAGCCGCCCAGTCCAGTAGTTGAGAATAAAGAGGTCCCTGGTGTTCAACATAGCTCCCTACTATAGTGGACATGTGACCTGAGCTTATCTGACCTTTTAATTGTTAGCTGGGATCCAAGACTGCAAAGTCATCTGGGGCTGGTAAGAGGAGTGTTGGAAGGATGGCCCCAAAGTTTTTAAAAGGTCACTTTTAACCTGCGTGTTAGTGGCAGGATGCTGCTTGAGGCTTAAGAGCCATTTCTAGTTCATCCAATACAGAATGAAGAGGAAAGCTAAGGACAAGAAGTCAACTATTGAGAGGAGGAGAAGCCAGATGAAGGAGGGGAAAAGGAAGATGAAAGTAGGAGGAGATGTTAGGAAAGGTACTGTTTGGTTGGCTAGTGGATATGGTGAAGTGTGTCCATAGTCCGGGTATTTTAAAAATAGTTTTGCTGCCATGTCCTGAAGAGCGGTGAGAGGCCACAGAGCATAATGGGAAAATAGACTGATTAGATATTCACGTGTAGGAGGCCGATAGACTCCACTGTCCCTCATTGATATTCCCCGGATTTGTTAGTGCACCTGCTCTAGCAAAGTGTATACAGTAGTGGCCAAAAGTTTTAGCACTGACACAAGTGTTGTATTTTGCAAACTTTGCTGCTTCAGCATTTTCAGATTTTTTTTTTTTACATGCTTCTATGGTATACAGAAGAACAATTATAAACATTTCATACGTTTCAAAGGCTTTTATTGCCAAATACGTCAAATTTATGTAAAGAGTCAATATTTACAGTGTTGACCCTTCTTCTTCACAACTTCTGCAATTCCCTCTGGCATGCTGGATAACAGTTTCTGGGTCAAATCCTGACTAATGGTGATCCATTATTGCCTTTTTAGTGCTTGGAATTGATCACTTTTGAGAATACACAGCAGGTTCTCAATGAGATTAAGATCTGGTGAGTTTCCTGGTCATGGATCCAAACTTTCAATATCATGATCTCTGAGTCACTTCATTATCACTTTTGCCTTGTGACATGGCGCTCCATAATGTTGGAAAATACACAGATCATCATCAAGTTGAGCCTGGATTGCTGGAAGAAGTTGCTCGTGGAGGATGTTTTGATGCCATTCTTTATTTATGGCTGTGTTCTTGGACAGAATCGTGAGTGGGCTCATCCCTTTGGATGAGAAGCAACCCCATACATGGATTGCCTCAGGATGCTTCACTGTTGGCACGACTCATGGTAGCATTCACCTTTTTCTTTATCTGGATATTCCAGATGTCCCAAACAGCTGGAAGGAGGATTCATCTGAAAAAATAACTTTGCACCAGTCATCTGTCCTTTATGTTTTTCCTGGAAAAAAGTGGCTTCTTTGCTGCCCTTCTTGACACAAGGCTGTTGTCCAAAAGTCTTTGCCTTACTGTGTGTGCAGATGCAGTCACACCCACCTGCTGCCAATACTGAACAAGCTCTGCACTGTTTGCAGCTCGGTACTGTAGCTGACTCCTCAGGAGGAGATGGTCCTGGTACTTGCTGGACACTTTTAGCGGATCATTTTGTGCCAGAGCCAAAATAAATGAACATTTTTTTGTGATAAAGTTAACTTTTTATGCTAGTAAAACTCTTTGTAATGAATTAATATGCATTTGATCACTCTGTACAATAATATAAAACCAATATGTGTCTCTACCAAAACTCTTGGCCAGTGCTGTAAAGGTTTGGATTAGGTTAGGGAAGAGAATAAGTAAAGACACAAGAAAGACAAGGTAGGAGAAAATCAAGGCAAAAGGGGAAAGGGGGGAAAATGCTAGTAAAGCCAATGCAAGCTGAAGGCGTTGAAAAGGTCAGAATGCCCTGCAGTGGAACAAGGGGAACAGTTTTCCAGGGGTGGATTTCTCCTGCCTGCAGCTCATCAGGGTCTCAGGGGTCCTGCAAGTAACTGAGGTGTGCAGAATGATGAAGCCAGGTTTGAAGCATATCAACAGACGGCTGGGGCAACAGTTGATTAAGGATCACATACACCAGTGTCTCAGTCCTGCTGAGCATGCCCAAGTGGTGAACAGGAAAAAGACTGGGACGACAGAAGTGCTGGGAACAAGAGGAAAGGGGCGATTCTGTCTCAAAATTTTATCCTTTATCGGAACTTATTTATTGCACTTATTTATTGATTTAACCTCCTCACACCTGCACTAGTTTATGGATTAGTAATTGAAGACATTTTTTCATCATGCACTTTTGCACCATACTTAGTGATGTGTGCCCTCATGTGCCCTAGTCCATCCTGGTTATGACTAACGATATGCTGGGAATCTGAAGATGCTCATGGCTGTGGGCACCTGGGGCATCACAGTGGACCACCTAACCTACAGACAGGTGAAGAACAGGAAGGTCTAGTGTGGCTGTAGGGTTAAAGTTTGTTTATTTTATTGCATTTTGTACCATTTCTGTCCCTTTATTTTATCTGTTATGTTTTATTAATTTTTGATATAATAAATCTATTCCTTTTATTTATTGTGTCAGTCTTAATTGTAGAGACAGCTCAAGAGAACCGCCTATAGTTGAGACAGATAAACTTGGAAATGAACCTAACATGTTGATTATAAAAAAAAAAAATGTTTTTGCATGTAATTTGCTAAAGTGGTCTCTGGCACAAAAAAAAAAGAATTAAACAATAATGTTATATAATACTACACAGCAAAAATCAACAAAAGCAACCCACGATCTAAAATAAAATAAAAACTCATATCCTTTATATTTTGATGTTTTATTCTGTACTTCTTTTAGTCCGATATAATTGTTAAAAGAATAATCAGATGCTGTAATTACAGTGTACTGAGTTTAAGCCAGGTCCCCATTCAACCCATGCCTGCTTGCCAAGTATTGTCCAAATTACATCTTCATCTGTAAATTGTGGCAAAGAAATCAGAAGAACTCCAGAGAGGAAATACAGTTTCCTTAAATAGATTACCCAAAAAAAAAACTCTCTAAAATGTATGTTGATCAGGTCCACCCTCCTTGTCTGACTATGATATGAACCACATGTGATGTAAAAAAGTCTATGCAATCATAAAGAATTCCAGAGGTTAATAACAACCCTCTATGGAAATAAGTTATGCTATTTCTGTGTCTTGACTCTGCTCTTCCTCTGCCTTATTCTGTAACTGCTGCTTCAGGTTTCCTGAAAGAAAACATTTAATAAATTATGACATGAATTTCTTAACGTCTCCTCTGAAAAATATTTTTTTTAGATTTTGATGTCTTCCACCTGCGGTGGGTTGGCACCCTGCCCGGGATTGGTTCCTGCCTTGTGCCCTCTGTTGGCTGGGATTGGCTCCAGCAGACCCCCGTGACCCTGTATTCGGATTCAGCGGGTTAGAAAATGGATGGATGGATGTCTTCCACAGTCCATAATAATTTACATCCTTGCAGATCATTAAAGTATTTTCCCAACAGCATCAGAATTCCCTCAATTTTCAGAAGATAATAATCCAAAGATTTTTTTTTGAATATCTTGAAAAAATGGCTTCCCAATGTGAATTTATACAAAATTGTGAATACCTGCTATATGCCTTCTCTTCATTCAGAAGTCAAACCATGATTATATTGAAAACCCACTAAAAAATGTATAAAATGCCACACATGTCCTATAATAAATTCAATCTCTATTTTTTATGGATTTTATCAGAATTGCGCTTAATTACTTAACAATAAAAACTTTTTGTTTTGCTTTCTGATCTGTGATATCTCAGTTACAAAATTCTTCTGTGGAGACATCTAAAGTCTTCAATGTTTCTACCATCATCATGACCCATGTGTGGTTTTGGGAAATCAATAGGTTGTAGATTTCCAAATTAACTTTCACATTCACAACCACATTTCATTTGTTTTCTCCATCATTCCTATTCTAAACTCTTCTGATATAAAATGTGCACTAAATGCTCCACCTGGTCGCTCCAGTAGTCTGAGAGACATTTATCACAGGAACCTGGACATGACTCTTGTCCAAAAATACCTTTTAAAGTTCCAGGATATCATTAGGTTAAGGTGATCAAGATTTCCCATGGACCAAAAGTGCCTAGTCTTTTGAACTGCAAAATTTAAATTGAGGGCTTGCCTCAAAAATCTATCTACAAATGTGGCCCAAAACTCAAAATGAACTCCAGACCCACCAAGAAGCATGTTTCTGGCCCACATAGACACAACAAAAAGGGTGAAGCATCTCAGATTTCATGAAAACTCAGAAAGACAGAGGGAAACTGGCTGGAGAACTAAACAGTTTGTTCATTTTAATAATACTTTCTTACTAAAAATGTATTAAAAAAGACAAAACAAAAGCAAAAAATTAATTTGTGAAGGTGTGTCTGCACTGACTGATAAAGGAAATTATTCATAAGGAAGGAAAAGCAAAAAAGATGGCAAAGATGGACACAAACAAGGTAAAACGTGATACCTGGAGACAAAAATTCAGTGGCAAAACCAGAAACAATAACCCAAAAATCTAAATTTAAAAATCAAAGCTTAATTCTTATAGTATCCATCTATCCATCCATTATCCAACCTTCTATATCCTAACTAGGAGTCTCAAAAAGAAATGCACATAATTACTTTGTTTATCCAATCTCAAATAAGCCGTGTGTGTGCACAATGATCAACAAACTACAACATAACTTGAAAGTAAAAACACATTATAAGAAAATAACTATGATTTAATCAAAATAATAATATTGTAATCACCAAAATAAATAAATAACAAACTGTATACTGTATACAAACTTCATAACATAAAACATGACCAAGGGACAAAGATTTGGTAAAAACATAAACCGGGGATTGAGAGACAAGAATGAGGTTTGTGTCTGGAATTGAGTGGCTTTGCTATATTGGGTGACTTTCATATATATATATACTAGCAAAATACCCGCGTTTTGCAGCGGAGAAGTAGTGTGTTAAAGAAGTTACAAAAAAAGAAAAGAAAACATTTTAAAAATAACGTAACATGATTGTCAATGTAATTGTTTTGTCACTGTTATGAGTGTTGCTGTCATATATATATATATATATATATATATATATATACACACACATATCTACATACTGTATACACATATATACATATATATACATATACACATCTACATATATATACACATATATACACATATCAACATATATATACACATACATATACACACATACATACACACACACATACATATACAGTGAACCCTCGTTTATCGCGGTTAATCCGTTCCAGACTCTACCGTGATAAATGAATTTTTGCGAAGTAGGATTCTTTATTTATAAATCAAATATTTTCGCAGTTAGAGTATAGAAAACCTGTTTACGACCTTCTAAATACGTTTTTTAACATTATTAGAGCCCTCTAGACATGAAACAACACCCTTTAGTCACCATTACACTCGTATTACTCAATATATTAGACAAAATAAGAGAAAATAAGACATATTAGACGTTACAAATATCATATTACTAGGCGCACTCGCCTTTTAAGGCGGCCGACTTTTATCTTCAATTATTGTGCGCTCCATGTGTACATCAGGCATGTAAGTGTAGAGAATGAGAACATCAAAGTGTCCATTCATAACATCTTTTTTTTTTTTCCCCTCAAGTGCCTGTCCAAAGTCGTACTATGTCAGCCCAAATCTGTACCGCTAAAGACGGAGTTTCATGCACTAAATAAGCTATAGATGAGAATAAGCAAGCACCATCTCCCCTGATATTTACTACGCGGTGAGGCATTTGTACTCCATCAACATTAATTATTTCCAGAGACATAATTTTTTCTATTTTTCCAGCGCATCGCGCACAAAAGCAAGGGAACGATGAGAGCACCAGAACTCTGCTCACATCGCGTCGCTTCGTACCTCAAGCCACAAGTAGTAAGTCTGTAATAAGTGGAATACCACTACGCTTTGCACTCATGGGACGGAAGGACAACCCGAACGCTTTTCTATAGTAGATTATTGTACTGTACATTTAATTGCACACAACCACTAACCTATGAAGGCACGACCTCAGTAGGAGAGTCTTCAGAGGTGGTGCAGTATCTTCACCAGGTGCGTTGTTGTCTTCTTCCGCTAAAGAAGTACTAGGAGTAGGCAGTGGGTGTCTGGGTGCGTGGCTGAAGAACGTCTTGATAGGCAGTTGCTGGCGCTGTCTTTTCAAATGCGTGAGGAGGCTTTTGTAGGGTATTGCCATCTTTAATCATATACAAGAGTTTCACCTTCTTCTGGATAGTAAGCATCTTCCTCCGGTGCTTAGTTTTATTCTCAGAAGGCTTAGAAAAAGCAGCACGTTTAGGAGCCATCGTAGGGCTTAGATAAAAATTCTCAGAAAGTGCATGCGTAGTGACGTAAGCGTGTATGAGAAAAAAAATCGCGATAGAGTGAAGCCGCGAAAGTCGAAGCGCGATATAGCGAGGGATTTCTGTATACATATACACATACATACAGATAAATATACATATATATACACACATATATACACACACATATATATATATATATATATATATATATAGATATACATATCCACATATATATATCTATACTAATAAAAGGCAAAGCCCTCACTGACTCACTCACTGACTGACTGACTCACTGACTGACTCACTCACTCATCACTAATTCTCCAACTTCCCATATAGGTAGAAGGCTGAAATTTGGCAGGCTCATTCCTTACAGCTTACTTACAAAAGTTAGGCAGGTTTCATTTAGAAATTCTACACGTAATGGTCATAACTGGAACCTATTTTTCTCCATATACTGTAATGGATGTTAGCTCGATGGCCGTGGGGGGGCGGAGCTGCGTGTGACATCATCATGCCTCCCACGTAATCACATGAACTGACTGTGACCGCAGTACGTAGAAAAGAAGGAAGAGCTTCACGATGAGAAGTAATAAGTCTCAGGGTCTGACCCTGCAAAAGGTTGCCATTAATTTCAAGCAAGATTGCTTTTCTCCTGGACAACTATATGTTGAGTGAGCTCGCACAGCTTCGTCATATTACAACCAGAGTGCTGAACTGACGTGATATATAAAGAGAACTATAATAATCATAATAAATGAACAATAAAACAGCGGAGAACCCGTGGATTAAATAAAAAGGCAGCATCCTTGGTAAAGCAAGGAAAAAGGATGGCTTTAGATGTCGTTCGTTTATAAAACAGCGGAGAAGCTGTGTAAAGGCTGCTTCACAAAAAACCAGCGGAGCGCCTTATATGGGCAGGCAGTCAGCTAAAGAAGGGAATCGATAAATATCTATAATCGTGACAAACAAAAAAAAAATAGCGTACAAGCCGTGGATTAAATAAAGAAGATGGGTACCTGAACAGTAAAGTAAGTCTCGAATAGCTACACAATAACTATAACAATCGTAATAAATGAACAATAAAACAGTACAGAACCGCGAAGCAAGGAGAAACGATGGCCTTATATGGTGTTCATTTATAAAGCAGCGGAGAAGCTGTGTGAAGGCAGCTACACAAAAAACCAGCAGAGCGCCACACTCTGAATGTATTCCTCGCATCACCGTTATACCCTCTGATCTCCCATTTCAATTCAAATGCCTCATATTTCCAGTACACGAAGTGATCACTCATACTGCGTTCAGTCAGTTCACGTGAGCTTCTCTCTTGTGTGATGTTGCGATGTCCATGGCTTTATTTAATATTAGCTAAGACCTGGCACTTAAAAGTTTCTCGCTACAGCAATTTTACAAAGTCCAAAGTCTCGTTTATACCTTGTGTCTTCTCATTAAACTTGTATCTCGTGAATAAAGTATTCGACGAAGGCATGACAAACGGCAGTGGGAGCGTGTCTATAAACTTAACTTAAACTTACGGTTTACACCGTGCTTTGTTTCCGCAGTAGCTGCACTTATGAATAAGTTTGTATGCGTTTTTCTTCAGCGCTCTTTGGAGCTCTTCCTTGTTTTCTACATACTGCGTTCACAGTCAGTTCATGTAATTACATGGGAGGCGTGATGATGTGACACGCAACTCCGCCCCCCATAGCCATCGAGCTGAAGTCTATTACAGTATATGGAGAAAAACAGGTTCCAGTTATGACCATTATGTGTAGAATTTCGAAATGAAACCTGCCCAACTTTTGTAAGTAAGCTGTAAGGAATGAGCCTGCCAAATTTCAGCCTTCTACCTACACGGGAAGTTGGAGAATTAGTGATGAGTGAGTGAGTGAGTCAGTCAGTCAGTGAGGGCTTTGCCTTTTATTAGTATAGATGTATATATATATATATATTGTGGAAGCCGGCCCAGACACAGACAGGCGGACACGTTGACGTCACCCAACACGCGTTTATTGAACATATTCACAAGTGTCAGTGCACCTCAAAACCTCCAAAGTCCCCCAAAGTCCTGGCCACAACACCAATGCCTTTCTCTCTCTTCAGGCTGCCTCCTCGTCTCCTCCCAGACCTTGTCATCTTCTCCTACCGACTCCAGCCATTGTCTGAAGGGAGGCGGCCCCTTTTATATCCAACCGGATGTGCTCCAGGTGTCCTCCAGTACTCTTCCGCCGATACGCCCCTGTGTGGCGGAAGCACTGGCTGTGTACCCGGAAGCACCCCGGGTGTCCCCGATCCTCTTCCCCCAGCACTTCCGGGTGTGGAGGAAGTGCTGAGGTCCAGGGCTGTAAAGGCACAGGCGCGCCCCCTGACGTTGACCATGGGCCTCTACAATAATAATAATAATAATAGTAATAAATTTTATTTATATTGCACTTCATATTTTAGAAATCTCAAAGTGTTACAGAGTAAAAACAAAAATAATAAAATAAGAAAATCTATGTATACTTTAATAAAATATCTTTCTAAAAAGATGAGTTTTTAGATTCCATTTAAAACATCAGTCGACTGTGGGGCTCTCAGGTAGTCAGGGAGGGCGTTCCACAGTCTCGGCGCCACAGATGAAAAAGCCCTGTCACCCATACTGCGAAGCTTGGTTCTAGGGACTTGGAGAGTGTTAGTGTGTCCAGAGCGGAGAGTGCCTGAGGAGCTATGAGGGGTAAGGAGTTTCTGTTAGTAAAGGGGGGCATGTCCATAGATGCACTGATGGGTGAGGAGAACGACCTTGAACTCAATTCTAAATGGAACAGGGAGCCAGTGAAGGGTTTTCAGGATTGGAGTGATATGGTCATGCTTTCGCACCCTCATCAGGATCCTGGCAGCTCAATTCTGAATATACTGGAGTCTCTGAATACTCTTGCCAGGAATCCCAATGAGGAGCACATTACAGTAATCCAACCTGGAGGAGACAAAGGCATGGACGAGCTCCTCTGCATCTTCCAGGGTGAGAGTTGGTCGGAGTTTAGCGATATTCTTGAGGAGGTAGAAGGAAGACTTACAGAGATGTTTGATGTGGGTGTCAAAGGTGAGTTGCGGGTCCATTTTAACACCCAAATTGTTGACAGCTGTGGAAAGGGGAATGTTTTAGCCAGCGAAAGTGATACTGGTGATGGTAGAAGAGCGGAGATGGTGTGATGTGCCAACTAAGATGGCTTCTGTTTTGGATCTGTTTAGCTGAAGAAAATTGAGCCTCATCCACGCCTCTATCTCCTCCAGGCAGGTAGTCAATATAGATATTGGCAGAGGAGCAGTAGAGGAGGTGGGGGTAGTCCTGAGGTAAAGCTGAGTGTCATCAGCATAGCAGTGAAAAGATAAATCATGTCTGCTAATGACATTTCCAAGAGGGAGCATGTAGATGGTAAAAAGGATGGGGCCTAGCACAGAGCCCTGTGGGACACCACAGGTGACGTTGTGGGTATGAGATTTTGCGCTGCCCAGGGCGACAAGCTCAGTTCTGCCGGTCAGGTAAGATGTGAACCAAATGGTGTATTTCAGGTGGTGAAGAAGAATGTTGTGGTCGATTGTGTCAAAAGCAGCTGTCAGGTCAAGGAGGATGAGTAAAGAAGGGGAACCAGTATCTGCTGACATCAGAAGGTCATTAGTGACCCTGACCAGGGCTGTTTCGGTGCTATGGCCAGGGCGGAAACCAGACTGAAACTTTTCAAACAGATTATTCAGTTTGAGGTGATCATGAAGTTGTGTTGCAACTATTTTTTCCAGAACTTTAGAGAGAAATGGAAGATTGGAGATGGCTTATAATTGGAGAGAACTTCAGAATCCAGGGTGGGTTTTTTCAGCAGGGGTCTGATGACAGCAGTTTTTAGTGAAGAAGGAATATGGCCAGCCAAAAGGGACTGGTTTATGATCCTGGTGATAAGTGGAGAGACGGCAGAGACGTTGGCCCTCAGCAACGAAGATGCTTTGAAGAAATTGATGTGCATATTGCACCTCTAATTGGTGGCCTCAGAGTGGGCAGGTGAAGGATGTTTGAGAAGGTGATTTATAGTTGAAAAACGTTTTTTGGGGTTCCTGGAACTGTTGCTGATAATGGTGGAATAGAACCTGGACCGTGCAACCTTCAGAGCTTCTGTATACGCCCTCTTGTGTTCTCCGTATGCCTGCTTGTGGACAGTCAGCCCAGATGCCTTGAACCGCCGCTCAAGGACACGCCCAGCCGTCTTCATTTTTTGCAGTTCACAGGTGTACCAAGGTGCTGAGCACGAGAATGAGACGGACCTGGATGTTAAGGGGGCGTGGAAGTCCAAGAGACTGCTCAGGGACTGGTTGTAAAAGTCCTCAAGGTCAGCAACAGAGAGGGAGCTGGTAGGGTCAGAGGAGAGAAGTTTAAGGTCCAGTGCCAAGGCATCCACATTGATGTTCTTCAGATTTCTGAAATGGATCTGTCGTTTTAGTTTAGTATGGGGGGAAAGAAAGGGCAGCTCCATTGACACTACTTTGTGGTCTGAAATACCAAGATCATATACCTGTAGGTTACTGATTAAGGCAGAATTTGAAATGACCAGGTCAAGTGTTTGACCCCTGGAATGTGTGGGGACATCAACATGTTGTTGTAGATTGAGAGAATCCAGTAGCTCAAGGAAATCAGCAGTGAGATAACCTGTGGGATTGTCAACATGAATATTTATATCTCCTAGAATTATGATGTTGGCAGAGGTAGCACAGAGTGTTGTGAGGAGATCAGTCATTTCCGGGTTGAAGGCAAAGTTGGGTTTTGGAGGTCGGTAGATAAGGAGAACAGTCATGGGAAAAGGAGGCTTATATTTAAATGCAAGGCACTCACAGGAAGATGTTGCAGGTATCAAGATACAAGACAACCCCAAATCCTGACGGTGGATGATTGCTAAGCCACCACCACGCCCAGTGCTGCGAGCTGCTTCCAAGTAGCTGTAGCCAGGAGGACAGGCTTCATTTAGGGCAGAGTAGACCTCTGACTGGTGCCATGTTTCTGTCAGACACATCAAGTCAAGTCCTTTCTCCCTGATGTGTTTTTCAATCAGTGTGACTTTATTACAGATGGATTGGGAGTTAAACAGTTCAAATTTGACTAATGACTGTGAGGTAAATCTCTGTACTGGTCACAAAACATTAATATCCACTCCACACAGCTTAGAATCGACTCCACAAAATAAAACCAGGCGGGGATGTGAGAATCTCACGGTGTTTCTGTCAATAGCTGTGGTGTTTCCCATGCTGGAGTGCAGAGATCTCATGATACTTTCAGAGTTGATAGTAGTTGGAACAACGGTGCTCTGATGACGCGTCAAACGTGCGACAGGTGACCAGAAAGATAGAATATTGGGAGCAGAGCACTTTGGCTGGTTATGGAAGATGTACTTTCGACCGGAGCCTCTATGAGTGTATCGAGGACGGCGAAGGAGTCCAAGTTCTTTAATGATGGGGATGTTAATTTCAGGAGTGGTTGCGGGATTAAGTCGGCGGAGTTGTGAGCTGGAATAACTGAGCGCCATTCTGACCAAAGAAGAATTGAGAGATGCTATCCAGACAGCGGCATAAAATTCAAAGCAGACAATAAAACAGAAAATCTGGACATCAGGTGAGTAGACAGCAAAAACTTAATAAAACTTGGTAAAATCCGTAAAAACCCACGGCAGACGATGAAACAGTACAAAAAAGTACAAAACTTTCTAACTAAAATCTAAACTAAAAGTAAAATAATAAATTAGTATATATCATGGGCCCTTTCGGTGGGATCTCCCTTACGCTTTACAGGGTCGGCATTACTCACCTTCCCCGCAGTACCTCTCCGGCCAAAGGATCCAGCTTTGCACTGTTTTACTACAGCATGCAGTGTCTGTAATGACGCGACCGCCTTCCCCTCCATCTTCTGCAACTTCACAGCACCTGCGAAAACTGCTGCTGCTCACACAGAGCAGCCGGCAAGGACAGGAAGTTAGCCGACAGTGAGCTTACCTGTCTGTCAGCAACACATGCCGGCGACTTCCTGTGAGCCTCTTCCTCCGGCCCAATCGGGTTGCCCCGGCACGAGACGGACATTCCTTGGTCCCACCCTTGGTCGCCCCCACATAGTCTGGGGAAGGCCTAAGCCCTCCTCCGGTCCTCCTGGGCGTCCCAGCCGGGTCACCATCTCCGATAATAAATATATATATATATATTTTTTTTTTTTTGTTTGATTTACATATCAAAATGTATTTTTTTTATATTTTCAAACTGTTTACTCTAATACTAATATTATAATATGTATCAATATCAATGGGCTACATTAACAATATTAACACATTCAGAAAACCCACTTACATAAAAATAGGAAATACAAAGCCATTCATATCATTTAGCCAAAATTATTATTGCAGTGTATGTAAAATTATATGCCTGTAAGACCAACAAAGAAATCAGATGACCTCGTAGGATGAAAACTGCTAAGCATGAGTATTAATTACAGGAAAAATAAGATGCTCAGTTTATGACTGCAAAGCAGCCAGTATCTGAGAGTGACCAGGAGACAAAAACAGACAAGTGGTCAAAAAAGGGAAAGATCATGTGACAAGCCAAAATGAAAAACTAACTTAATGTCAAAAAGCAATAGCTAAGGTCTGTAAACAGGAGATTTCACACATTGACTGCTGGCCCATTTATTACCAGAATGGTGCAGTATAGGTCTATGCATTTATGATAAATAATGAACTCATAACTCATAAAACTCAAAAAATGTAAAGAATGTATTAGAAATCAAAGGTTTTATGATCAACAGTAACTCTGTCAAAATGTAAGGAAACAATTAATTACATTATTTTGACCAGCGACATGACTAAAAGTCTGAATTTGAATAAGAGAACCTTAACCATGGCACCACACATAGTGCATGTGTAGAACATGTGCTGCAAATATAACATATTTCTTTGCACTGTCCACTTTTGTTGCACTCAAAACATTTGGTAGCTGGTGACTGTTTGCACTCAGTTGGCAGCAGAGTATCCATGTAGTTCTGAACTGACAGTTGTGACAAGTCAGACACCTTTTGGGCAGCTATCCGCATCAGTACCAGAGTGTACAGGTTCCAGATCATTCAAATTATGTCATTATCATCAAATGATTTATCTTGCAATAAATCTAGTTGTTTTAAAACATCATCAGCTTAAGATCTTTTTCATGACAACATAACTACAGACTGTCTATTTATAGCACTATTTTTCCACAAGCTGTTGCTACCAAAAAATAAATAAATACATAAATTCTATGGCTATCCACTATAGCACTATAGTAGTTAACTGAGATGTGGCAGTAAAGCTCACCAGATACTGAAATATGCCTTCTCTTGTATGTTGTGTTTTGACAGGCTGGATGATATACCTCGTTCTCAAAGTGTTAACATACATAACAATCTGTAGCTCAGATAAAGGGGGATCGCCCCAGAAAGCATTTTATGTTGTCACAGCAAAATTAGTGTATTGGCCTTCAAGAAATTGCCCACGACAACAATCTTAAATAACAGGTAAAATGCCCCCCAAAAAATAAATGATTCCAAATATTAACATAAAATAGCCAAAAAACTTCCAGAAGTAAGAATACTCCTCTCAGCTTGTTGACCAGGTATATCAACAAATATTACCAAACTGCCACCTCTCCCTCAACTACTATTTAAACATATGCACTCTCATTTTAATTAAACATAAATTTGTGGTTAGAGGAGTTCCAACAACCAAGCTGCCTCATGGAAGTCTGTGTTATACTCCTAACAAGAACATCAAAGTCAGCACTAAAGGAATTAGTCTCTCATACAGTCATTCATGTTTTTTGACAAAAATATGCTACTTTCTTAAAGGTAAGTGTGAAAAAAAATTCCCTTGTCTTTGTCGCAATAAAAATAGGGAAACATACCTATTTATATAAAGCCTCACCTTGACTGCCATCCTTTCTCCTTTAGTGAACTGAAAAGTGACTGGCAATAATGTCTTCATAAATTGGAGTGCTTTGCTAGTAGTTTAATTTGCACTTATTAAGAGAAACTGCGACTAAAGAACCAGCAGAGTTGATCAGTCAGGTCCATTTGGGTAGATAAAGAAACTTTAATCAGGAGAGCATCATTGTGAATCTGTAATCCTTAAATAAAACCACACTGTTATTTTTTTTATGTGAAGAGGTTTTCCTTTAATTCTAAGGCAAAGTTCTGTCATGACATTGCACTTAAATAACAGCATTAGAGATGCCATCAACTGACACATGTTTAGTGGTCCCATAGCTCCAAGAAAACAGTGTGGCAGACGGCTGGGGCTCTTACCCAGCAGGGATGCCTGGAGAAGGGAAGAACCGGGAGAGGAATAATATCTCCCCTGGGACACGAGAGAGCAGCCACCCTGGTTTTCATCAAGGCCACGGGCTCAGAGCTTGGAAGCTCAGCCATGTTGGGGCCTGTGTCCACCGCCAGGGAGCACCTGGACATTTGTAGAGCCCAGGACGGCAGTACTTCCAGGTGCCCAATCAGCACTTCTGTCACACTCTGGAATACTGCTGTAAGTTAATGGGACAGCACCTGGACCACTTCTGGGTATAATATAAGGTGGTCACCTCACTCCTTTCAGAGAGCAAAGTGGGGAGGTGGAGGACAGAGCTTGGGTGGAGGATTGGAGTTGGCAGAGATAGAAAGAAAGAGAGAAAGAGAAAAGGAAAAGGATAGGGACTGAGTAATTGGTGATTTGGGCACTGTGTTCTAAAGAAAAAGAAAATAAAAATGTGCTTTTGGGACTTGTGTGTTGTTGAGCCTGTCTGTGTCCGGGTTAAGGGGCAGTCCAACGCCCGATCTCCCACAATAGCTTGACATTATTTTGTGTGAGTTAAATGCGTAGGATTGTCTAGCTTTGCTGGTCTGAATATCCTGTTCTTGACAATTGTTCAAATGTTCAAAAAAATAAGATGTTTCTACATCCAGCCCAGCAAGCAGGTCCTCCAGCTTGCATGGAAAACTCAGGAGTTGGTGGCAGGATTGACTCTCTGGACACTATTAAAAATCTCATACTGTTCAAGTGTGGTGCTGAGGTGCCACTCATTGCACGGCTGCACTTGGGTCCCAATTCGGGTGGTTTGTTGTGTTAAGTTCATGAGAGTGTGTGTGCAGGAATGTGCCACAAAATGACTGGGCTGTTTTTTTCTATTGTTAATGCTACTGGGAAAGACTCATATATCATTTAATTTCTTAAGTGGGTTCAGTTAAATGGAACAATAAGCTTTAGCATCTTATAATGAAAACCTGAATCCATGTCAAGTCAAGTCAGTCCTGACAGCATTAGACAAAAGGCAGATACCAGCCTTGAATGGGGCGAATATCCACAGTAATGTCCACTCATGCACACATCCACACTCACACACACTGGAACAATCATGAATTTACATGTTACCAATTATGCTAACACACATTAGATGAAGAAGTAAGAATAGAGTACACAGAGAAAAACTTGATCAGACATGAGGAAAACCAGTGTAACATTAAGTAGTAACATTAAGCGGGAACAGTCACATTTTTCTATTATTTTAATAGTGAAATATAACTCTTTCATATGGGAGCTTTCAAAAACATCATGGTACCAAACAATGCAGTCAATTTCATCTAAAGTCACAAGAAAGGAACCAATTGGTGACATGACCAGTGCTAATGAGCTGGGGGAAGAAGTCAAATCTCAAGAGTCAACAGGCTTTTTAGCTTTCCCAGAAGATACTTACTAGACCAGTAATGTCACTAGTATACTGTCTTCTGGAGTTTTATATGAAAATGGCTATATTGTATCACAATGTGAGTCTTTTCAAAGCTAGTCTAAAGTAGCAAGTCTTCAACCTGGATTTAAAAGCTGTGACTGAAGGGGGATCTCTTATATTAGAAGGCAAATCATTACACAGCTTTGGGACCCTGTAACTAAAAACCATGACCTCCTACTGTCATTTTATTAATCTTTGGAATCTTTGTGTGGTATTCGTGTGACTGCCATCTGTATTGACAGCAAGGCACGGTGGCTCCTTCCATGGACAAGAATACCATTCAATTTAATTTATAGACATGCATATTTCTCCACCTGCCAGAGATTTAGTTCTATCCTCTTCTTTAACACTAGAATCCCTGAAGCCTATGAAAAAACTTTTAATCCCGGCCAACCTTAAATCTCTTCGCACTTCTCCATCAGTGTCTTTTGTTTTGTAAATGCGCCGATCAGCAGAAGCAGCAAGCAGCCTGCTGCCCCATCCCCTGCCTTGATGGAGCTCAGCTCGGTCAAAAAGTTCTCCCAGCTCAAGCCAAGGCTCCTTATTTGTGTGTGATGTGCCTGGGGTTGTATAGGGTAAATAATATAGTATATTGTTATTTGGAATACATGCATTTTATATGTGTTCTTCTACAAAGATCTGGGTAAGTGTAAGGTGAAAGGAAATGCAAGGCAAGAAATGCTGAACACATACCTAAAGTATAAACATTTTCCATGTTACACTAGTAATGACATGAAATGTATAATGTGTGAAGACTTTAGTCCAAATATCAAATAAACACATATGCTTTTATTCAAGAATATAACCAACTAAAAAAAACAGCATTTGATTTACATGTTGCTGTCAATGAGTTAAAAACCTAAGCAAAAATGTCAATCAACAGAGACTTGATACATATTCTTGAATGATGCAGATATAACCCAAAGGTCCCTGGTATGAAACCAGGGGCCTCATGCAGAACGCTGTGCGTAGAATTCACACTAAAACATGGCGTCCAGACAAAAGCGGAAATGTGCGCATGCACAAAAAAATCCAGATGCATAAACCTGTGCGTACGCTAACTTCCACATTCTTCCACCTCATAAATCCTGGTCTGCGTGAAATGTAACGCGCGTAAATACCTGCTGCCCCTCCCAGAATTACGCCTCTCTGAATATGCAAATCAATATAAATAGCCCCTTATGTTTTGTGTTCTGTGAAAAGACAATGGCAAAAGCACAGGACGAAAAAGAAAAATTTCAGCAAATACCAAGTAGAGGCAAGGAAAAACATACTATATGTTGGTTTAAGCAGTAATATAAACAACAAAAGGAACTTGATCGAGTAACAGAGTGACAGAGAAACTCGAAAGTTCAAGTTCAGAAAGTCACAAAGTCGCAAGTGGTCAGATATCAAAGTTGTGGTGAAAACGGGAGTCGTAGCCCACCGTCAGAGTGTCATATGGAAGCCTATTAGGGAACAGAGAAAAGAAAACAAAATAGGGAAACATCTGAAAAAAATGTCCAAATGTCAACTTTAAACTCGAAATTTACACTTTAATTACATAGTTTATTTTGTCATTAAAGTAGAACATCATAAACTGCATCTTAAAATAGTTTAATTTACTAGTTTCTTAAATCCCATCGTAACTAAAGTAGCACGTTAAATGCTTCATATTGTATATGCTTCTATTGTAGTCTATGTGTGAATCGCTACGTGCTTCTTAAACAGGCTTTCTCCTCCGCCGACAGGACACAGTATCCATTACATTCATGATATTATAGCTCTCTGAATAATTTTAAATTTTAAGATATATACTTGATATCATTTTCATAATGATAGGTATTAAAGCATGTATTAAACATGAGCTGGCACCATATCCAGAGATTGTTCCTGCCTCCCACAAGATGCTTGCTGTGCCGTACCCGACCTTCGATGAAATAAACATACTAACCCCCAATTTCTGTCCTTCCTTTTCTTTCTCCAAGTAACCGATCCCCACACAATCATGTTTGTAATAGATGCCAAGCCATCTGTAAGCTTAGAATGCTGATTCTTCAAAACTTTTATGGAACTTGAAATATAAGTACAAACAGTTTTACCAGGAAGACTTGATGGACTGATTGAGTGCGTTTAGAGCACTTGGGATGAAACTGTTTCTGAAGCGTGAGGTCCCTACTGGAAAGACTCTGAAGCGTTTTCCGTACCGCATAGGAACAGTTCAAATAGATTGGGGGCATGGTTGAGACATTGTGTGCTAGATGCTGTATCCTGATAATCTGATCAGCTGCTGTACAGCTGTGATTCCACACCCAGATACAGTGTGTTAAATACTCCAAGTGGTGCACTGACAGTGACAACACTAAAGCAGCTATAGTATTTGGAATAGTTTGGGCATTCTGTGCACCATTATATAGTTATGGGTTGATTACAATCAGATGCTTTAAACTAATAAACAATATGCAGTTAATTTCAGTGTATTTGATAAAGCTGCGTCAGGGATGTGAATCTAAAAAAATAAAGGGAAACCACACAGGGTGCCGCCAGTTTGCAAAACCGAGCGTAGAACTTATGTATACAAGAGATTGACCTGGCATGAAAATGTGTGTGGCTATCCGCCAAGTTTAGTTTTTATACATCATGATAGGAGCGTGGAAACGGGTGTACGCAAAATGTTTGAGCGTAGACACTGTTTATACATGAGGCCCCAGGTGCTCTGTGTTTTGAGTTGTGAGCTGTTATTTTTATTACTATCTATACTCATAAAAGGCAAAGCCCTCACTGACTGACTGACTGACTCACTCACTCACTCACTCACTCATCACTAATTCTCCAACTTCCTGTGTAAGTGGAAGGCTGAAATTTGGCAGGCTCATTCCTTACAGCTTACTTACAAAAGTTAGGCAGGTTTCATTTTGGAATTCTATGCATAATGGTCATAACTGGAACCTACACAATTGAGAAGGCAGCAAAAGAATATAAGTGACGCAAACAAGAATATTCATAAGTGCAGCTACTGCGGAAACAAAGCACAGTGTAAACCTTAAGTTTAAATTAAGTTCATAGACACGCTTCCGCTGGCGTTTGTCATGCCTAGGACGAATACGATATTCACGAGATACAAGTTTAATGAGAAGATGCAGGGTGTAAATGAAACTTTTGATCACTTTGTAAGGGAGTTAAAATTGCTGTAATGGAGTTAAAATTGCTGGTGAAGAACTATGCTTATGCAAACGAATAGGAAAGCAAGGTGTAAAGCTTAAGTTTAAATTAAGTTCATAGACACGCTGCCGCTGGTGTTTGTCGTGCCTAAGACGAATGTTTACTGAGAGGATGCAGAGTATAAACGAGACTTTTGATCACTATCTAACAGAGTTAAAATTGCTGGTGAAGGGCTGTGCTTATGCAAACGAAGATGAGATGGTCAGGGATAGAATAGTGTTTGGCACAAACTCAACGAAAGTGCGAGGGAAACCTTTAAGTTTCTGAGCTAAAATTAGATAAAGCCATGGACATCGCAAGATCGCACGAGATATTCACGAGATACAAGTTTAATGTGAAGACACAGGGTATAAAGCCTCGATGATAAAGACTTGGCGAAGTCATGAAGAACATGGAAGGACGAGTTCAGATTATACACAGAACTTGCAATGCCGGAGGCAGAGGAAAACACTAAAGTCAGATTATTCCGTTATCTTATTGGAGAGAGCGGCAGAGAATTGTGTCAGGCGCTGACCAGTGATGTAAGACCTGATGAGTTAACCATGAGCTTGATGATACGTAAATTTGATGAACATTACAACCTGAAAATAAACGAAACTGTTGAGAGGTTCAGATTTTTTTCAAGAAATCAGGCAAGGGGAGAAAATATAGACAACTACGTCACAGATCTGAGAGTGTTAGCAGGCACATGCAATTTCGGGGAGATTAAAAGTTCCCTTATACGTGACCAAATTGTGTGTGGAACCAGTGATGCAAGTTTGCAGAACAGATTACTGAGAGAAGACAAACTGACTTTAGAGAGGTGCTTACAAATATGCAGAGCCACAGAACTGTCGAAGGAGAACAGTAGAACAGTCACACGGGCTTCCCCATTCTATACTACTCCCAGTGCGTCTCTCTAAACCCTTCGTGCAGGAACATTATCATAAGGCTTAACAGTCTTATTGTTACACCTTCTACGTGCACCCAATCGTCCTTATTACGGAGTCTTCCTTGCTTTACCGCTGGCTGCTTCTTTCCATTTACCGTCCTAGCTCTTTATTTAAACAGTTTTCCTTCTCACTTTTCCGCTCCTTCGCTGTCTTCTCCCTTTTTGTTCAAAATACGCTCCTCCTTGCCTTTTTACAGTCAGTTCCCCTTACGTCACACCATGGTACGTTTAGCACAAGTTAATACTGGGAATGCCTGTTAAACATCTTACATTCACGAGTAGCGATTTGGGTAGTGAACACTTCGATGAATGAAACCTGTTATCTTTACAACGGTCTACAAACACGGAATGTAACTTGAAAACAACACATCCTCCAAATACGAACCTGATTGAAAGAAATAATGATAATCAAATCTTTGATGACAGCAACACTCATAACACTGACAAAACAATTACATTGACAATCAGGTTGTTATTTTTAAAATGTTTCCTTTTCTTTTTCATAACTTCTTTAACACACTACTTCTCTGCTACGAAGCGCGGGTATTTTACTAGTAATATAATAAAAACATACTTTTGATTTGAGTCTGTAACACCTGGTGTAAATTTTAGCTACTTGTAAAAGTTAGCGCTGTTTTTTTATTATTCAGTTTTATTTTCTCAGTGACGTTCATGTGGTACAAGGAACTTGCCTTTTCCTCTCTGAGTTGATGGCATTTATTTCCATTCTTTCCACAAAAGCAGTGTTGTGGCTGATGCCTGCTCAGAACAATTTGTTGTACCGGCAATCAAAAATATGATGTCCCTTGACCTCTATTAGACTAGACAAAGGCAGGACTGTAACAACAGACAGCTTCTTTATAGCACATTCACTGGCTAATAGACTGTTGCACCACAATGCTACTCTGCTTGGCACCATAAAGTAAAATGGGACTTCCACCTGCAGCTAACTTTACTTCATTACGCGAGCAATTCACCACGCTAGTGTTTAGATCTGGCAGTGTCATGCTGATGGTGTATGTGCCCAAAAAGAAGAAGCCTTTGATTTCAGTCTGTAACAGCCGGTGTAAATTTTTGCTACCTGTAAAAGATATCGTTGGAAGGGTATAAGCGGACACACAAACACTGATGAATTATGTCTTTGTGGTATCTTGTTGTCACTTGAATTTTTTGTTATTCAGTTTTATTCTTGAATAAAAGCACACTTGTTTGTTATACCTTTGCGAAAGTGGTTATTTTATATTCCAGTAACCATCTGAATGAAATCAAATCTGTCTCTGCCTCTCTTGCACATGCACACACACACATTCATACATGAAAACATCACTATTTCAAAACACTATGCCATTTGAGCATGTTTTATTTTCGATCTTGCCTGTACTCCATGCATATCTATTGATTAGAATCAAGATGAAAATTACAGCAAAAGCCTATGTTTTTTCAATTGGGGTCCTTAATTTAAATTTCTCATTGTCCAAAAATTCAGCAGTGTCTATAGCTACAAATGCAGCTATGGCCTTCCTCGTTAACAAGGATATTAATGTCAGGGTCCATTCAGCTCTTGGCAAGGCACAAGTTAATGCTACCTACTTAAATATTAAATGCTGTTCTATATCTTGTTCACCATTATATGAGTGCAGCTTTGGACCTTCCCATCTTTAATATGCCTCAATAGGCATGTCCAATACATGAACATTAACGGAATGACTTGGCTCGCTTATATTGCTTTCTTTTGCAGTAACAAGTTCATGGACCAATCCTACTTCATTATGTAGTAGGTTTATTTAGTGCTATAAAGACCACCATGTATGCTCCTGATATTGTTCTTTCTTTTGTTGCTCCAACATGAAATCACTTAGCATCCTTTCCACTTCTGAAGTGCTGCTAAAAACAGTTAAAACATTGCCTTATGCAGTCTCATCCAAGCCATAAGTGAGCTGGCAACCATATCCTCATCTACTGACTGAAAACCTTCTTTGGTACCATTAGCAAAAAAACAAAAAAGAAACTTTCATTAAAGGATTGTACAATATGTCGCAAAGCAAACTTTTGGCAACAGCTGCTTATGCCAAAATTATCTGTGCTAGGTCTCAGACCGCAATCCATTTACAGTCCGGGATTGTAGTGATTACCAGTGAGGAGGTACACACACCAAATTCACATAATTACAATGTGAGCCATTAATGAATGATGTATAGTTCCAAAATATGATTGAAATTTGAATAAAAAACAGTAATCAAAATGCAATATCCAGGTGAAAAAGGTTAAGGATAACCCTTTGAGTAAAAAAGGGGCTCTTAGCAAAAGAAGAAGAATACATGAACAAAACTTTTATTCAATTAAATACTAATACTATAAGATTAAGGAAATAAAAGGGAATTCCCTTTCTTTTTTATGGCAGCCAAAAAAGCATCCACCATTTCTTCCACTTTCCCAAGATAAAAAAATTTTATCTTCTTAAAATTTCATGGCCGATTGTACCTAACTTGAAGGTGTATTATAACCATTGTCATGCATGCGTTTTTAGGAGACAGTCAACAAGCCCAGAGATGAGTGAAGTCCTGTGAGACATGGGGTTTGTGTCAGATACTAAAGCCTCTCTCTTTCTATCTTCAGATCCAAGGAAGAAAAATAATTAATAATAATAAATACACTTACCTTGTCCATACTCAGACTCCCAAAATGGCTACTCCACCCAAGAAGATACCACTTCTGGTCCCACAATGAAAACGCCAGACTCCACTCCCCTCTGATGACATTTCCGGTCTCCACCTTTTGGAGTCACTTCTGTCCCACTGCTGTGACGCCGTGTCCGGTTCAATCATTCCAGCCATCATTTTCCCCTATAAATACCTGCGTTGTAACCTCTTTTGTTTATCAAATGTTTTGATCCCTTAGATAAACGTCTAATTATTTTGTTTGTGTCCGGACAACATTATATGGGGCTACCACCCTAAAACTTTTTGACTAGTTTGTCTACTTATTACACCATCTATTGTACAGGAGTGTAAAACTGAACAGGCAGTCTCAGATTCTACTTAACCCCATGATAATTAAAAAATCTACTAATGCTATACACAATTTAACTTACTTTTCACTCCTTTGCTTCTAGAATATCCTTAATATCAATATCTCATGGTCTTCCTGTTATTTTCCTAAACATTCTCTCCCACTCCACAGAATATTTAATACATTCCATTATCACGTTTTAATGTTTCTGAAATCATTGTGAAAGGTGCTATATAGGTGCCCAACACAGATGGACACGGATGCACACGTAAAATAAAACATAAATGTATTTCTCTTCAGCTGGAGGGCATGTCTTCCCCGTGTCCCCCAGCCACAGTACAGTCCCAAAGTACCAACACAATACCACAGAAATATCCTCTACTCCTCCCAGGCAGCTTCATCCTCTTCCTCCCGACTCTGGTGCCTCGATTAGTGTCAACAGGCTTCTTTTATAGCCCACCTGGAAGTGCTCCAGGTAGCAATTGGCCTAATTAGGCTGCACTTCTGGGTGTGGCTGTGTTACAGCCCACATGGGCTCAGGAAGCCTTGCAGCTCCCCCTGGATGTGGCTACAGAGCCCAAAAAGGATGAGCTCCAGTGTAACATAATTGTGGCCCCGATGCAACCCGGGGGGCTGCCACCAAATGTTCTGGGGGACGTAATGTACATCCCATGGCTGCTCCCCCGGATCCACTGGCAAAGGGGCGTCCTGGCCAGGCATGGGTCCCAGCTATACGCCACACCATATGCTATTCAGACATAACATTCATTTGTCTTCCAATGACTTTCAAAGTAGAATTTAAACCTGTGTAACCAACTGGTGAGTCATGCCACACTCTTCTTCCTTTCTGGATCATCCTGTAAAGTGTCTAACCTGAACAGATTTACAGACCCATAATACCACCTTCCAAGTGTGGATTTGTCTCCTGCCATTTCCTAATTTCTACCTTCTTAATTATAGATTTTATCTCTTCTTTACCCAAATCAACTGCTATATCCACTTCCAAAGGTTTAAGTGGTTCTTTTGCAATTGCATTTTCATCTACCGCCACATGAGATACAGACCAGCAAGACTGAATCTCTGCTCCCAATCTTACAGGCTCATATAAAAAATATATACCGTACTTCCGTCAGTAAATCCTGCCTACATGATCGAACTATTTCAAACTATACAGGATCTAAACATGTAATTGGAAATCCATTACACAAATTTTCCCAGGCTTTATACTTCTCTGTCTACCTTAAACCAACAGGGTAAGTCCAAGATGTATCATCTCAATAGGAAATCCCCAAACTACAAATAAAACTAATTAAAGAATCCCATAAGGAAAACATCATGTCTTCCATTACTTAACTACAACTTAACTTTTTGTTTTTCCTTTTTATCCTATCTAGTCATTGTCCAACCCGCTATATCCAAACACAGGGTCACGGGGGTCTGCTGGAGTCAATTCTAGCCAGCACAGGGCACAAGGCAGGAACAAATCCCAGGCAGAGCACAGGACACACACACACACCCACACACCAAGCACACACTAGGGACAATACAGAATTGCCAATGCACCTAACCTGCATGTCTTTGGGCTGTGGCAGAAAACCGGAGCACCCAGAGAAAACCCACACAGACATGGGGAGAACATGCAAACTCCACACAGGGAGGACCCGGGAAGCGAACCCGGGCCTCCTTACTGCAAGGCAGCAGCACTACCAATGCACCACCCTGTAATAAAAGTAATTTTCAGTTATATTGCCAACTCTCTCAAAAGGTACATAAACCCCTCTTCAAAATTCTTGCCACTTGAACAGGCCCAAAATCCCTGTTTGAACTCCAAAGCATCCATTGCTCTGGTTTGGCTCTCAGACGTAAGAAACCCCACACTCAAGACAGTGACTGCAATCTGGGCTATACTGTATCTCTCCAGCAGTCTCTCCCATAATTAATTAATTAATTCACTAATTAACTCAAAACTCTTCTTGTGCGTATATCTAAAAGAAAAATAAGTGCAATCTGTAACTCATCAAAGTAAACATTATGAACAATATAAACTAAATAACAAGATTAACTGTAGAGGGTGACATTCCTTGTCAAAAGTATATAAGGTGAAAACAGTTAAGGTCTAAATACTGAGCCCTGCAGGACACCATATTTAATTTCAGTACTGTTGGCACATTTGTATATGTACTGAAAACAATTATATAAATATGAATTAATCCACACAAGGATGAAGCCCAATATAATTTTCGGGCCTATGTAATAAAATAGAATGATCAACAGTGTCAAATGCTGCACTTAAATCTAACAACATAATTGGTATGGAATTTCCTTCATCAGAACCTATCAGAGTGTTGTTTACAACATGGATTAGTGCTGTTACTTTATTATGACCAGTGCAGAACACAGAAAGGAATTTCTCAAATAAATTGTGATGTGTAAGGCAAAATCGATGCTGCAAGGCAACTACTTTTTCAAATAATTTAGAAAGAAAAGGTAAATTTGAAGTGGGTCTACAATTATTAAGTCTATATGGGTTTAGCTCTGATTTTTTCAGAACAGTCTGACATCTGACACTTTAAGTGCATTAGGAACTGTGCCAGTCAGTAATGTTTCTCTAATAATGCTAAGACTGGGTGTTGCCAGAACAGCCACTGAATTATCCTCTGATTTTGTTAGGGCTGGGGTCTAAGGCACAGGTAATAGGGTTAATTATACAAATGAAACATTTGACTTTCTGTTCTACCATAAAGTAGAAGTTGCAAAAAGGATTCTGTGCAGGCTTGAGAGAAGCTAAAGTGGTTAGTTTGCAAGATGACACTTTGTATTGTCAGTTTCATTTTTAAAAAGAAGCTAGTAGAATCTTCCATGTTTGTAGATTCAACATTTCCTTTTGTTAAATTATCAACTGCTCTAAACAGTACATGAGGATGATTTCTATTGTCATCTATTAATGTAGGATAGTAGTCATAGTGGGCCAGACAGAAAGGTTTTTTAGACCTTTGTTGTTTTCTGCATATATTTACGTTTTCTGTACTTGAATAAAACTGCACTGGAAGTTTCATTTTCATTAAAGCAGGGTGAGTTTCTGTGTACTTTTGTTATAATGGGAGCTATTGAATCCAAGGACTCTTTCAAAGTCACATTATAATTAGATGTCTGATGTTTTTCATAATTATGTTTGAGTTTCTCAGAATATCTACACATTTTGATGCATAGTTGCAATCAAGAAGTCACACTGTCTTTGTTTTAATCTGTGACTGTATAGGTAAGAGCAAAAACAAATTAAATGTAATTAAGTAGTAATTATACATCGTTGATCGAGGCTTAAAGGTAAAGGTGAGCATATAGATGAAACGAGTAGGCTAAAACACTTTCTTGCATTTTAGGAGTTCTAAATTGAGATGGAAAGACAAGTGAAACCTTGAAATGCCATGTTCTATTCGATTGTATAAAATTTGCTAACATCCATTCTTTGACATCTTTAAGGATGACAGTAATTTTAGTTATAGACTAGCCACAGACAAAAGTGTTGGGTTTAATCACTTCCTTCTGACCCCCAGTATGCATGAATCTTTCATCTATTAGAATTATCTATATACTGAGTGCAATCAAAGGTTACAAGTATATCTTATTTTCATGTGCCTCCTCTCTTAAAGTCTCTCACTCTCTTAGAGGAGTGAATGTGGAAGTTCACAGGACATCAAACTTGGAAAGGTTTATTGCTTTACTAATATGTAAGTCAAATTTTTTAGTGGCTCACCAAAACAGTAAAAAGGAGCTGAAAACAGTGAATTTTAGATTGCAAAGGAACCCTAACAAATGAGAGTTCAAATCAATACAAAGGTTGCAATCAGAGACTAAATGGTCATGTAGCATTCTCTGGTGGTCATGCAGCGAAGCACCATGAAAAAACAAGAGTATGACAAGAACTGGTTAGATACACAAGATGCATAGAAAATGGGGTGTGTATGGAGAATTGACTGAAAAGAATGAAAGTCCAAGAAGTGCTGGAGATAAACAAAATATAGAAGTACATCAAGAAGCTATCATCTGGGTTATTATTAGGTGCTAGGAGCATGAAAACAGTCTGTGTTTGTGTGTGAGAGATGGATCAAGAATCCATCTGCAAGGAAGCAACCACGTATAGGTTTTAATTTAACACAAATTATTATATTTTTCTGAAACAAGAAAGGTTTTGCTTAGAGAACTTGAAACAGCTTTTAGAGAAACCAGAGGACACTCAATGTTATTTATTTTTCTTTATGAATTTAGTGTGGGCAATTTCCAGTCAGCTATACTATCAGACCAACCTCAATGAAGACATTTGCTTGAAGATAAAGAGTGTCCACCATCTGGGTGACTGTAATTTTAATGTGTTACTGTTGGCAGAGTGGTTTAGCTTGGTATGTGAGAAAGGGGAGGATATTAACACTCAAACCTTTGCAGTTTAAAGAATTCCTTCAAAGCTTTGTTCATAAATCTAGTTAACTGGTATGTTTAATAAATTGGTTTACCAATCACAATTGTATTTTATTATTTGTTTGGAACTGAGTCTTTCAAACAGGACTAAAATGAATGTTTAAATTTTGTAGTAGGAGCTTTGGAAATACACTGATCTCACCAGTTTATTGTAATTGAGACAAATGTCATTGCCCTGTCAAACAGTTCACCAATCATGACACTCTACTACAGGGGTCACCAACTTCGGTCCTGGAGGGCTCCAGTGGCTGCAGATTTTCATTCTACCCTTTTCCTTAACTAGTGACTTGTTTTTGCTCCTAATCAATTTCTTTTGAATTAATTTTAATTGATTTGTTTTTTTAAGAATATCTTCATCTTTCCTCTGAATTGCTTCATTTCTTCCCTTAAATGGCACCCAAACAGACTCCAACCAATTTCACACCAACCAGTTGCTTAATTAGGTGCAGAGTTGTTGTTGTTGTTAATTAAACCCGTCCTTTAATTCCATGGTTTGTTACTGCAATAGCATACGTTTCTGAAATTGTTGATGTCCTCTTTTCTAAGAGCACAGGTAAATACCTTGGGGACCTGAGCAGAACAGCATTCCCGAGACCTTCACCTTTTTTTACTTTCAGATATTGTATAATCGACACAGTTTGCTGGTCATGTTTTGGTTCATTTTGTACCACATTATTGTTTTGCTGCTAATTAAGGAAAAAGAAACAATTAAGGGTTCTGAGTCTTCAACAGCAATTCAATTAAAATCATGTCAATTGAAGTTAATTAGCAGCAAAATCAAGTCACTAATTAAGAAAAGGGTTAGAATGAAAACCTGCAGCCACTGAGGCACTCCAGGACCGGAGTTGGGGACCCCTGCTCTACTTGCTAGTATTCATTATTATGCAGCTGATTGTAGGAGGCACATAGGTCTAGTGGGTCTTTCCTCTCTCTCTCTCTCTGTCTCTCTTTCTCTGGAAAAGGCAGAGTGGAAGTTTTAGAATTCCGACACTGATTCATAATTCTTTGACTTTACATATGAGGATAAATTAAAACATAACGGCAAAATTTGAAAATTATGCAGTAACCACAATGAATAGAAGCTGACGCAATACAACAAGTTTACAATAGCTCATGGGTATTTCAAAAATGCACAGCACAATGCTTTGCCATTAGTCTAGTTGAAGCCAAGGTCAAATGGAAATAAATGCTCTGCTGTGGAATTGTAACATTGTTAAACAAGGCGCCGTAGTGAAATTTCTTTGGGCAGAGGGAGTGCAATTCACCGAAGGATATTGGTTTGTACAAATCAGTAAGATGTTGGGTACCCATCTTATGCAAACTTTATGGTATCCCAAGTCATCATGAAGTATGGCATATGCTGATCCATGGTTGATATCGAAATGTGCAGCAACAGCAGACAGCGTAATCTGTCAGTCTACTCTTATGAAGTCATTCGCCATGTTAATGTGGACTAGTGTGCACAACGTTGATGGTTGGCTGGATCGAGCTTTGTCACTTCCACTTGTTTTTCCCAAATTAAACCTTTCTACCCATTCATAAACTTTTTGTCCTGCTATACTGTGTTCACTTCCATACTGAGCCAACATTCTTTGGTGAATTTGAGCAGGTTTTACTCTGCCCAAAGAATTTCACCACAATGCATTGTTAAGCAATGGTGCAATGCTGCAGTGGAGTGTCCATGTTCATTTGGCCTTGGCATCAAATAGACTAATGACAAAACGATGCAATGTACATGTGTAAACTATCCATAAGCCATTGTAAATGTCTTGTATTGTGTCAGTTTCTATCTTTTGCAGTTACCATGTAATTTTCAAACTGCGTTTTGTTTTTGTGTCACTCTTGTAATTTTAATGTTAACACAGAATTTTCACTTACCATGGTCACAAAGACTTATCAATTCATCCATGTCCAAGTTCTGCTAATTTCCACTCATATTGACAAGACCAGAGCTGAGGCCTCATGTATAAACAGTGCACATGCACAAATATTTTGCATATGCCTTTTTTTTCAAACACTTTGGGAAGTATAAAAACTAAACTTGGTGTATATCTATGCACATTTTCACGGTAGCCCCCTGCCTTGCACACACACATTTCTGCTCAGTTTTGCAAACTGGGGGCACCCAGCATTAAAGCAGTGTTACTGTTTCTGTGTCATTTACATTTTTGTGGGATATATCAAATGCACCAAAATAAATTGCATATCATTTACAAATTTATTCACTTTATTTTAATCATTCAGTAACAATATAGTGGTGCATGGAATAGCCAAACTATTCCAACTACCATAGCTGCTTTAGCATTGTTAGAAGACATAACAATTGGAAGAATTGATCCTCTTGAAGCTGTGTGCTGAACAGGTGCCAGCTTTACAAAGGCAGACTTTAAGGAATTGTGCTCTACTGCTCCTTTACAAGTTCTGTCAAACTCTTGGGTTTTTTTTACTACAGGAGCTTTTCAATGTTAACTTATTGACCAAGTGGGTATTTCACAAACATCCCCGAGCCGTGTCATGCCAGCTGTATAGGATAGTATTCTTTGCTTGTCATCTAGATATATAAGAATTCCTTACACTGTGGTTGAACTGAGAAACATCAAAGTGCAATTCGCCGCAATGTAATGTATATTTTTTTTTTAATGTAATCAGAGCGGTGAACTGCACGCACATTGCTATTGCAACGGCACTGGACAAGCTACCTTAGCCAGGGATGAATCACCAAAAGAATGAGCTGGCATTACATCATATATAGCTGGAAAAACTATAAAAATGATAGTTCCGTACACTTGCAGGTGCTTTTTCCAACTAGTGTGGCAAAAAGAAAGCAGTTCTTTTAAAGGTAGTGAGACACCTCAAATAGCCATGTAATGAAAAGAGAATTGATCTGTCGTGTTGCTCGGCGCCGAAACTACGCTATAAATGTGCCTTCAGAGAATGAATTTACTTATGTAAATAGAATGCATTTCTACTCTATTAATGTGCTGCTCTATAGTCCACAGAAAGTGTGTCACATGTAGCATCCTGCTTGACCATACCTGAAGAGATGTGGTATGATGAACCTGACCCACCAAATGATCACCCAAATCAGTCAGCGTTACAACTTCATTTGAATGTAATTAGCAGAATGTAAAAACAGGTAATCAGATTCAGTATTTATTTTTAACCAATTAATTTCAATTGTGGTCAATATCATGTAGTACAGCCCTTATATACATTAGTTCATTGGTCACATCTCTTACAGAATCCACTGTTGCATTTTGTGACTCCAGAACAGCATCCTTCAGCACACAGCCAGATGGTTGCCTAGTGATTTATGAGGCAGAGGTGTGTGTGCAGCCAGCGTCTGAAGATGTGCTGGGTAAAGCAGCACCATCACCGCAATGATTTGATTCATCAGCATGGGGGTCAACATTTGTAATATTATTTGAAACAGAATAAACAGAAGGTGGGCTGTGACTCGCCCTTTCATGTTGACTTTGATATCTGACTGCTTCTTTTTTATTTCAGGAACTGTGGAACTTTCTAAACTTGAACATTCGAGTGTCTCTGCCACACTGTATCACTCCATTACCGCCTTTTCTTGCTTATACCACTGCTTAAGCCAACAAATAGTACGTTTTTCCTTGCCTCCACTTTGCATTCTCTGAAATTCTTTTTTCCGCATGATATTTCCATTGTCTTTTAACAAAACACAGAACAGAAGGTGATATTTGTATTGATTTGCGTATTAAAATATGTAAAATTCTTGGAGAAGTTGGGGTGGGGCTGTAGGCATGTGCACTAAATTTCACGGTCATTGGGATTTATAGAGGGAAAGTGCATGGAACTTGGCCTATGCACAATCAGAAGTTTGGGGTCACTGAAAAATTTTCATGTTTTTGATAACTTTTCTTTTAATCAAGTTACCATTAAATTGATTTAAAAATATAGCCAAGGCATTGCTAGTATTGCTAATAGCTGCTCGAAATGAGTGACTTTTACTTTATTATTTCACATATGGTTTCAAGACCCAATTTTCAGCAGAAATTCAGTGCCCTAATGGTAAATTCCCTTAGCTTATCGTTAATTAGTCATGCTTATGTCTAATTGATTATTAGAGAAACCTTTGTCATTGCATTAGCACCACTGAAACCTGTCATTCAGTTCACTTGTGTTGTAAGGTACTGACATTCCTAAGGTTCCGTTCTGGGTTCAAAAATGGCCAACATGAAACAGCTTTCTCAACCCGTCAGTTTGTTGGGTTTTTTTTTTGAAGAATGATGGCTATTTTATATATGAAGAAACTGAAGATTTCATACAAAGGTGCTGTTATTGCCTCAAGAGGGGGCAAGTTGGATCTAATCAGGATAGAAAAAGAGGAGGGAGGTCCAGATGCACAACTGCATATTACAAAATGGATATCCAATGTGGACCTCCAGGACCATAACTGAATATCCCTGTAATAGATCTTAGTCTAAAACCCAAGAATACCTCAGTATTATTAGAAGCCAGAATATAAAGTAGCAGCATAGGTTACTGTAAATGTTATATAGAGGTAACAAGACTAACACTTGAGCAACACTTTCAGTCCTAAGTACAAAAGACAGATTTCCTCAGATAAAATAATGGTGAGTCGCACTTGAGTAAAGTACAGAGCTTGACTAATAGAGATGCCTCTGCCCCGGTGGTTACAGCAAGAAAAATGAGGATAACTACAACAATAACATTTATTTTCATAGCATATTTTCATACACAGAATGTAGCTTAAAACACATTGCACTATGTCAAAGAAATGGTTACAAGACAAATTAGACAACAATAATAATGAATAAGTAATAAAAAATCAATTGATATAAGTCCTTTGTCATGCACATGCAATTGGGAGGCGGTTTGAGGGCTCTGGTAATGGTTGTTACCCACTGAAACAGGGGTTGGCACTGTGTGCTAATTCCTTCTCTATTCCTACCTCTGCAGAATGGAAGGTTGATGGCCATTCCACTTCTGACGTCAATTTCATTGACCCTCCAGGACCCAACCATTCCTGTCTGGAACCCATATGATTAGCAGTTCAGCCATTTTTGAGTCAGTTCACTATCCAACTCCTGTCTGAAAACCATCTGCTTATTTTTAAAAAAAGATTAATTCCTTTTTATTTTTATTATATTGGCTCAAGGACAAGCCCCAAACCTCTTTCTGTGTCTGCTTCATGTTTTACACCTTATATACACTATTATAAGTCTCTAAGGATGAGTTTTTATGATAAGGACAGATGGCTGAGAAGACACACAAAAAAAAAAAACTGGAGAAAAAAAATCTGCAGGGATTCCAAAATTCCAAAGACCACCCAGACCCCAATAGTAATTCTACCTAGCATACATTTTCATAAGTAATTCCTCATTGATTCCAGGACTTTTCCCAAAGATTGCAATGCAGTATGTCTCATGGATAATTGGAGCATCTGCCTTCATTCAAGCATCACAGGTGGTTGTGGCTGTGGCTGTGTTCCAGTCAGGTGGTGATTTGAAACTGGAAAAGAAAGCAAAAAGAGAGAGTAAATACTGCAAATCCCTGAAGAGTAATTCTTTGCATATCTAGTTTATTAAGAGTAGAGATAAAATGTAGCTATAAAAAAGGTAAAATTAAAAGGTGTGTTTCTAGGAGCTTTTTCAATTGATCCACAGTATTACACAACCCCCTCACCACTTTCTTTATGATTTGCTCTTGGAATAGTAAGCAGACCACTATTAGAAGATTTAAGGTTACAACTTGGAATGTAGGGGGACAGGCACTCCAAAATATAAGAAGGAGCAATAATATTTAAGTTTTATAAACCATTAGTAGTATTTTAAAGTTAGTTCTAAATGACACTGGTAACCAATGTAACGACACTAAAACTGGAATGATATGCTCAGATTTTCTTTTCCTAGTTAAGATTCTTGCTGCTGCATTCTGAACTAACTGCAACCAATTGATGTCTTTCTTATGTATACCAGTTAGAAGTGCAATAACAACAACAACATTTATTTATATAGCACATTTTCATACAAAAAATAGTTCAAAGTGCTTTACATAATGAAGAAAAGAAAAATAAAAGACAACATAAGAAATTAAAATAAGACAACATTAGTTAACATAGAAAAGGAGTAAGGTCCGATGGCCAGGGTGGACAGAAAAAACAAAAACTCCAGAAGGCTGCAGAAAAAATAAAATCTGCAGGGGTTCCAGGCCAGTCCCCTTTGGGCATTCTACCTAACATAAATGAAATAGTCCTCTTTGTAGTTAGGGGTCTCGCGGAGTCATTTGATGTTGATGGTCAAACAGACTTCTGGCTTTTAGTCCATCCATCATTGTTGGAACATCACGGTGCTTTGAGTAGACCACCAAAAGGACACGGGAAAAGGAAACAGAAGAGAGAGTAGGGGTTAGTACAGATTTTAGAGCCACCATGAATAGTTATTATAATGAGTTGGATATACAGAGTATCAGGATTTTATTTACAGTGAAGTTATGAGAAGGCCATGTTAACGTAATGTGTTTTCAGCAGTTTTTTAAAGTGCTCCACTGCTGTTAGGTGCATAACAGCAGAAGGCCGCCTCACCACTTCTTTTAAGTTTTGTTATTGGAATTCTAAGGAGACACTCATTTGAAGATCTGAGATTACGATTTGGAATATAAGGTGTCAGACAATATAAGATGGGGCAAGATTATTTAAGGCTTTATAAACCATAAGCAGAATTTTAAAGTCAATCCTGAATGACACAGGAAACCAGTGTAGTTACATTACAATACATTAATATAGCCAACCAAAGAAAAAAGCGTGAATTCATTTCTCAGCATCTTGCCTTGTTATGAGACGTTTAACTTTTGCAATATTTGTTAAATAAAAAAAAATACTAAGTAATCTGGTTAATGTGTGAATTAAAGCTTAGATCAAAGTCCAAAATTACAACTAAAATGTTACTTCTTACTTGACATTTAATAGTAAGGGATCAAGTTTATTTGTAATATACTCATCATTTCCATTTTTTCCAACCACTAAGATATTTTTTTTTTATTTATTTAGCTTTAGAAAATTGCAAATCATCCATTCAGAGATACAAGTAATACATTGAATCAGATAAGCCAGAGCATCATAGTCATCACATGTTTTAGATTAGCAAATCTGTATGTCCCTTGTATAGCTGTGGTAGCTCACCTTGTAATTCGAGATAATCTAGCCTAGTGGAAGCACATAGATTGAAGAAAGCTGCAGGCCCAAAACAGATCCTTGCAGTACAACATATATAATATCATTGACCTCCAAACTACAGTCACCACAAGTAACAAAAGCCTACCTATTAAATAAGACTGAAACTAGATTAAGGCACTGCCAAAGAGACCCATCCAATTTCTAAAGTGATTTCTAAGAATGCTGTGGTCTATATTGTCAAATGTTCCACTCAAGTCAAAGAGAACAATAACAGATATGTGACCTCTGTCTGCATTAACACTCAAGCCATTTAATACTTTAATCAGTGAAGTTCCTGTAATATGATTTGTTCTAAATCCTGACTGAAACTTACCAAGGACAGAATGTTTGTTTAAATAATCATTTTACTTCATAAAGAAGGATTAGAAATACTGTAGGTCTAAAGTTGTCAAAGACAGGGGAGTCAAGTTATTTTTCTTGATCAATGGTTTAACAACTGCTTTCTTTAGGTAATCTAGGAAGACCCCGCTATTTGATGATGAGTTCACTATGTCAAGTATACTTTCAATAGGCACATCAGAGACTTCTTTGAAAAAAACAGTTGGGATTGGGTCAAGGACACAGAAGTGGAGAGTTTAAATTGAAAAATTAGCTAACAGAGCTCAGGTAGACCTGTTTGAGTGAAAGAATTTAATGCGCTAAAAAAGCATGCTGGGGTTCAACAGACTTAACTTTGCAGGATTACATTATATAACATCTAATATAATATACCAGTAACGATATACTGCACGATAACGTGCATTGAATACACTTGACTTGAACATTCATAGTTTTTATCCTCATTCTTTGTACGTTTATCATTTGTTTGCTCAGAGGTTGATGTGCTTGCTGCTTCCTGAGCAGCTCTTCTTTTTCCACCCTAGCGGCCCACTTCTTCTCTTTTTTCATCTGCATCTTTTCGCGTTAAAACAGATTAAGTCAGTGTCTGTGTTGCAATTACTTAGTACGTTTTGTTTAATGTTTTTCTTAAACTGGCACTTAAGTCTTCAATCTGCCTCAAGAATGATTAAAGATATGAAGTGGTAGGGGAAGTGATGGCAAAGGAGGTAGGGATGAGAAAGGCTCCTGTACGCATGTACTGTACGACCACCCTGCTGGCTGCGGCCGAGAGTTAATTCTACAATAAAATAAAATAAAATAAAAAAAGAGGAGTAACCTTGCAGGACAATCATCACCCGAAAGCAGATAGTAGACGTCACGTAGTATATGTGTACCAAATTTCAGGTCAAGCAGTTTGCGAGCTATAGGTGATTTAAAATCCTGGACAGACAAACGAACAGCCACGGTAGCGTATTATATATAAAGATTAGGGCTAAAACTATATAGTCAAGAAAGACAAAATTCATCTATACTAATAAAAGGCAAAGCCCTCACTGATTGACTGACTGACTGACTGACTCACTCACTCACTCACTCACTGACTCACTCATCACTAATTCTCCAACTTCCCATGTAGGTAGAAGGCTGATATTTGGCAGGCTTTTTCCTTGCAGCTTACTTACAAAAGTTAAGCAGGTTTCATTTAGAAATTTTACGCGTAACAGTCATATTGGTTGACAACGTCCGCTATGTTGAACTTTCTTATTTATGGCCCCATCTTCATGAAATTTGGTAGGCGGCTTCCCTGCGCTAACCAAAACCGATGTACGTACTTATTTTGGTGGTATGACGCCACTGTCAGCCGCCATATTGAACTTTCCAACGTCACTAATTCTCCAACTTCCCGTGTAGGTAGAAGGCTGAAATTTGGCAGGCTCATTCCTTGCAGCTTACTTACAAAAGTTAAGCAGGGTTCATTTAGAAATTCTACGTGTAACAGTCATAACAGTCGACAACGTCCGCCATGTTGAACTTTCTTATTTATGGCGCCATCTTCACGAAATTTGGTAGGCGGCTTCCCTGCGCTAACCGAAGCCAACGTACGCACTTATTTCGGTGATATGACGCCACTGTCCAACAGACTTTGTTACTTATGGGCCCATCTTCAAGAAATTTGGTACGCGGGTTCCCAGCGCTAACTGAATCCTACTTACGTACATATATATGTCCATAGCCTGCAGCTCGGTCACCGTGTGAGGCGTTGGTCCCCATCCCAACGCCTCCCTCGCTGTTGGCTGCCTGCCTATATAAGGCCGTTCATTGCTCCGGTCTCTACATCCCCTTCCTTTCTTTGCCATGGGATTCACATCTTCCTGCTGATAACTGCAGCCTTTTTATTTAATCCACGGCTTCTTCACTGTTTTATTGTTCTTTTATTGCGATTATAGTTATTGTGTAGGTATTTTAGACTTACTTTACATTGTTCAGGTACCCATTTCCTTTATCGTTCCAACTGTACTCCCATTAACATGTCTATCGAGGTGATCACCATCAATCAAAGAACTGTCACTTACCGAGTTGTTTCCATGCCCGGAGATGGCACCTGCCTTTTCCATTCTCTTTGTTACATATTTCAAGGCCATATCAGGCTCACTCTTGATATCCAGAGGAACATTGTGTCTTATGTATTGAATGACTGGGACAGGTTCAAGGT